>NC_136244.1:470000-770000 GCF_053564925.1 Oryzias latipes | reverse complement strand
GTTGTGTGCTGGAACAACGTGTCAGAACCAAAAGACCACAAGTCTAACCTAGCTTCATATAACCATGAAGAACACGCTAACAAGGCGGCTAAACTCTTTCTATCACTTCAAATCCCTTAATCCTTTCAATTCTTCATCATCTTTCATTTCATCATCTTTGTCGTTTTGGAATTAGCCCTGTGTGAGTGTTGCTGTCAGAAACAACAACGGACACACCTACAGTGCCCTCTAGTGGTTGTTGCTGCCATGCTGTTCCTAAGCCTTTCATAGGAAACTATATCCATATATATGGCAATATTTTACCTTTGGCACAGTAAAAACCATTCTTATTAAATATGAACTTTTCCAATGATGGATGTTCATATTGTTCATATAAAAGGAAACTTTCTAGCCGATCACCGCTAGCTCCACTGACAAAGTGGGCGTGTCTGTTAGCCTGGGGGCGGAGCTGGCAGAGCAGACTCTTCCTGGAAGGGGCTCCTCCTCACTGTGTGAATTCACAATGTGAGAACCCACTCGTTTTTGTGGATTGGGAGGGGCTGTTGCTGTGACTGCAGGTCGACGACCCCCCCCCCCCCCCCCCCCCCGGGGGGATGGATTCGGTGCAGAAAAGCCGTTTCCACTCTGTCAGATTTCACTTCTGCGCACAAAAAGAAATGATTTGTATCTCAGCTGTGACTGTTTTCCTGTTCCTGTTTCCTGTCAGGCTCTGTCCTTCATCGGTTTGAATGTCACTGAAGAGAAGAGGAAGAAGCTGAGGCAGAGACTGACCCCTGACCCACAAGGCACCGTGGCTTATGGAGGTGAGACACGAATGCTGAGATCGCTCACACGGAATTGTCACTCAGACAGGTCTGAGCAGACACCAGTTGGTCCCATTCAGTGTTTAAATTGCTTTTCTAATTTTACTGATAGATGGTGTGGTTTCTACTGCGCCAGATTTAAATCACAAGTTCAGCCTCACTGCAGCAGAATGAAAATGCTATTTCAATTGGAAAATACATGTTCACAAAAACAATAAATAATAACTACAATCAGCTACTGTGGTGTAAAGATGGGATAAACCCTGAACAATCTTCCTCTCCATCCCAGAGCCACACAGAAACAGACAGGCCTAGATACCTAAGGAACAATCTGGAGCCGTTGTCCAGCATAACTCCACAGGGACTTACAGGATTTGAACCAGCAGCTTTCTCGATGAAAGGCAACAGAGTCAACCCCCACAACACAACGCAGCCCCATGACTAAGCAAATGAGGACAACAAAGTCTTCAGAAGTCAACAGATTGGACTATGAAACAAAGCTTCCCAAAACCCACCTCACTTTTCAGACAATAAGCCGCCCTGGAGTGCAAGGCGCCCTGGAGTGCAAGGTGCCCTGGAGTGCAAGGCGCCCTGGAGTGCAAGGCGCCCTGGAGTGCAAGGTGCTCTGGAGTGCAAGGTGCTCTGGAGTGCAAGGCGCCCTGGAGTGCAAGGCGCTCTGGAGTGCAAGGCGCCCTGGAGTGCAAGGCACCCTGGAGTCATACTTTTGGGAAAACAGTGTGTCACTTCTAAACAGCTTCACCAAGCCCAGTGTAACGCTGCCGTCACACCAAATGTGATTCACGTGTCAAATTTGTGTTTGATGTGCATCAGATTTGATCCTCCGTCCATAGTGACCCCATGTGGAGCCTTTATCCATGTAGGGTCTCTATGTGGACACAGATATTTGGACATGGATTGCTGCCATCTTGTTGAACTTGTTCTCCAACTTCTGTCTTGTGTTACCTCGTCCTCAGACTTTGTGGAGGCCACCCAAAGCATATTCTCAGAGGATCTGGAGGACCTGGGTTTAGCGACGGCTCCCTTCACTTTCTCCTATCACGAAGCAGCCAGTTTGATGGACACGTCAGCCTTTCACTCACCTGTAAGCTCTTTTCACAGCCTTTCATTCTCTCAAAAGAGCTCAGGAGATAACAGAGAAAGTTGCTGAACTCAGCCCTGATGGTGCTTTTGTGTCTGCAGACATATGAGTCTGACTGCAGCTACAGCAGCGAGGACATGGAGCAGTTCCACACGGAAGTGAAGCAGCTGCAAACCCAAATGAAGCAGCTGAAGGTGTGTGTCCTGCTGAATTCTCAATGAGCTCTGGTCTGATTCCTGTTCTGAACCGACTCCTCACATGACCAAAACCAAAGAGAACACCACAAAAACATCAGAACCTTTTTCATTTTAAACTTAGAACAAGGTTAGGATGTAGACCAAAGTGGTACTTTTTGGTATTTTTAGTAGAAAGAAAGTCCAACATTTTTCCAGGTCACAGTGGTGACACCACTACACGTTAAAGTGGTATGTGGTTACTGCCAAAGAAAACATTCTATCCAATAATATAGCATTTTAAAACTCCCTCAACTCATGTATATATTTATACATTTTAGAATAATCCATGTTGTTGGAAAACGCCTTTCAGGAAAGGAAAGGAAAGTGTTGCGGCATGTGGAACAGTATCAGCTCTCGATGGAGGGTTCTGGTTCTGGTGTTTAAAGAAGCTTCTCTTTTTGGACTCCGATGTCTTCCTGGAGTCCTTCAAACAAGCTGTCCTCTCTGTCCAGAATGGGACTTTATGGCAGATCCACTGTCCTCAGGGGGAACTGCTGAGTCCTGCTGTTGTGGGTCTTCTCTCCTTTCGGGGGGATCCTGACTGCACTGGACAGCGGAGACCTCATTGGTCCACTTCTCCCTCCGTGTTATTTTTGGGATGGACCTGTTTTGGTTTCACTGTGTTGTTGGGTTTGTAGTTTAAATTCCAATTCCAGTTTGAGTTAACAGAGATGTTGTGTTTAAGGATCCCTCAGAGTTTCTCAAACCTTCAGAGAGAAAGGTTGTTTCTCTGTTGTGGTCGTCTAAAGATCTCCTTAGCTTGTCTTTCACCAAAATCACGCTGGAAGAAGCTCCGTTCAGTTTGCAGGTTCCTGCTGTCGTTGCACAGAACAGTGCATGAAGTGTGATTGTGTTGGTGGAACAGTCAGAAGGAATTCTGATACTTTCTGTTCAGAGAGGATCATTTACCTAAAGTTATTGGTTTAAATTTAAAATGAGGGGGTGTGGAATGAGTGAGGTCATTTTCAAAGCCACGCCCACACTCTGGACCTGTCTGCAGGTGATGCTGAAGGACATGGAGCATAGCAAGAAAACTCTGGAGGAGGAGCTCCAGAAGACGTCTGAGGTGAGGTTTCTACCAGAGCTCGTCCCTGCTCACCTCCCATCGGCCACCACGCACTCTGAACCAAGTCGCTGTCCCTCCAGAAAGCCTGTCTGACTGTAGAGGAGAACACTCGACTGAAAAGTCGCTTACAAGCAGCCGAGTCGGACACGGTGCAGAGGCAGGCCAGCAGTGCAGAGCAGGACTACGAGGAGGTCATCCAGCTGCTGGAGGCGGAGATCCAAGACCTGAAGAACCAGCTCGCCATCAAGAGGCAAGGCAGAGGAGCAGAGCCCCCCAAGGTGCACAAACATCTCCCAAAAGTTTGGTTTGTCATCTGATTCCTCCCAAATGTTTCAGTTTGTCAGCAGCTTGAATGAGTGTGAGACACAAACACAACGTGGATCAGGTTCTCTTGTGAACTCGGTCCTGCAGACGGCGTTCATCATGGGGACTCAAACACTGGATGCTTTTATCCCACCAGCAGCTTTGGGGGGCCAGAGACAAATGAAAGAACAGAATCAGAATCAAGTCATTTGTATATCGGAGCAGAAAATGAGACTTTTGACACGAGTTGTGTCCCTCACACACCACCTTTTCTGGTCTGTTCTCTCTCATCTTGACGTCATGAAACCTGGAGTCATCTGAAGCAGGCGAGCTAGTTTTCCTTCTGTCACGCCCCACTAGCACCACATGGGTTGTTTGTTCGCATCCCTGGCTCCATTTTTCAACTCTTTTTACCATCAGGGCCCAGGCCGGGGGTGTCGCTTACATTTTATCTGCCTGTGAGATTCGTCATGTCTCACACTCACAGCATCGCCATCTGAAGTCCAGAAAGCGGTTCTGTGGAACATCTCTGCGGGGCGCCTGAGGCCCCGCGCCTGAGGCCGACATGAGGGCCTCACAGCTGCAAAAGAGCTGAGGGAATTCTCTGAATCGGCTGCGATCTGGCTGCACCCGTATCCACATTTGTACCCAGTACAATCCACAAAGGAACGTGTTTGCCTTTTTCTTTGTCGAGCATAAAAACAACAATGCTTGTGTGTCCAGGATGAAGTGCTGGAGTTAAACAGAAGACTGACGAATATCGACTCCCAGCTGAGGAAATCAGAGGTGAACAGGAAACACCTGGAGATCTCCAACAGGAAGCTGCTGGGCTTTGCTCAGGTAAGAGAGGCTCCGGTCAGAAAGTGTCTGCCACCCGTCTATCAGAGTCAGGCTCACTCGCATTTGAATGTGGCCTTTGTGTGAGGAAGGAGGTGCAAACCCTAGCTGGTGACCCACAGTGGTCCCCCCCCTCATGGTTCACTGATCTCAGTTCAGCTTTAACAGAGTAAAAGGACCAGTGGATGCTAGAACCCGTCTGGAGAGAATCTAGCAAGTCCCTTACAGCTGACAAACTGACACGGGTCAGTGAGAAAACAGTCCCAGAGGTCATCATCCATCTGAGGTCATCCACCCACCGCCTCCATCCGCTTCCAGTAGTATTCCTCTGGGCCTTTGGGGGGGGAGCGTTTTATTCAGCACCCACATTTGAACTTCACATTTTGCAGCGGCAAAGGAAAGTGATATCTATGCTGATGATCATGATGTGTTGAATAAAGCATCAGTTCAGAGAAAGTTCACCTATGACCACTTGTTTTTGTCCAGATGATGAAGATTAAGTTTGTTTTAAAGAAGCCGGCGCAGTGATACAGAACATTTAAGTTATGTGACCGGAACTACTTTTTTAGGTGTCTGTTATCACTTTTTAATGCACATGTAGCAGCCAATCAGAATCGAGGATTCACCCGGACCGTGGTATAACTATAAAGCATGTTCAGCATGGTTCTGCATGAATATGTGTATGTGCAGGTTAGAGCATGAATTTATTTTCTCTTTTCATTTTCCTGTTGATGGGATTTTATTTATTTATTTTCCAGGAAACAGAATTGGAAATGTTTCTGCTTAAAAAGTTGATTTAATGTCGTTTCATGACTTTCTTTTCAGGAAGTGACATCATTCTCCATCTCAGTGCTCTAGAACACACACATTAAAAATGAAAAGAACACAACAATCACGTGATGAACAGTAGACTGCTGCTTTAAAAGGATCCTAAAATAAATCCGACTTCACTAATAGGGTGCAAATATTTGGATTCTCTTGGATGAAGATCTTTAGATGTGAGGAAGGAAGCGGCAGAGAGACGGTGAGGCGTCAATCACCATGTTTGCTCCTTTATGACCCACGGACCAAAATGCCCCAGCACCATCTCCATCTGCCTCTGGAGCTCAGCTCTAGGCTGTGCTGTAGGGGGCTTTAGCAGGAACAGAGTTGCCCCTCTGTGAGACCCAGCTTAGCCTGTTTTCTAGATTCAGTCCTTCATGTGCTCATTCCATCACGTATGTCACTCATCTTGATTTCAGCTGTTAGCAGACATGATGTCCAACAGTCCGGTCTCACATCATTGCCGTCTGTCTCCACAGAACGTCCACAAAGTGCTGACCATGCCCAGTCTCTTTGGAGGAGAGGGGTGAGCATCCACGGCCGGACGTTTCAGCTTTGCTGGGGCTCTCCTGCAATAATCCTGCTGTGTCGTCTTTCCTGCAACAGGTCACCCAGTGCCACAGAAAACCCCGACACCCCGTCGCCCCTCCCTGATCCTGCCTCTCAGCTGGCTGCGGAGGCAAAAGAGCTGGTGGAGGGGGCGTGCAGCGGCGCCGCGACAGACACAGGTACAACGAAACATGACGAGGGGGACATGTGGAGGAGAGGAAACGGCAGGAGCTGAAAACAAACAGAAGCACCGTGTCTGAGGCCGAGTCCTCCGTCAGGTCGGAAACAGATCAGAGCAAAGCTGGACAGAAAACCGAGGAAAAATGGTCCTTCACAGATAAGCAGGTCTCACCGACAGTTTCAGAGCTCCACCAAGAAACACAAGCTGAAACTAAAGCGGAAAGTGAAGCAGAAAGTGAAGCAGAAAGCGAAGCAGCAAGTGAAGCAGAAACTGAAGCAGAAAGCGAAGCAGAAAGTGAAGCAGAAAGCGAAGCAGAAACTGAAGCAGAAAGTGAAGCAGCAAGTGAAGCAGAAAGTGAAACAGAAAGCGAAGCAGAAACTGAAGCAGAAAGCGAAGCAGAAAGTGAAGCAGAAAGTGAAGCAGCAAGTGAAGCAGAAACTGAAGCAGAAAGCGAAGCAGAAAGTGAAGCAGAAAGCGAAGCAGAAACTGAAGCAGAAAGTGAAGCAGCAAGTGAAGCAGAAAGTGAAACAGAAAGCGAAGCAGAAACTGAAGCAGAAAGCGAAGCAGAAAGTGAAGCAGAAAGTGAAGCAGCAAGTGAAGCAGAAACTGAAGCAGAAAGTGAAGCAGAAAGTGAAGCAGAAACTGAAGCAGAAACTGAAGCAGAAACTGAAGCAGCAAGTGAAGCAGAAAGTGAAACAGAAAGCGAAGCAGAAACTGAAGCAGAAAGCGAAGCAGAAAGTGAAGCAGAAAGTGAAGCAGAAACTGAAGCAGAAACTGAAGCAGAAACTGAAGCAGAAACTGAAGCAGAAACTGAAGCAGCAAGTGAAGCAGAAAGTGAAGCAGAAACTGAAGCAGAAACTGAAGCAGAAACTGAAGCAGAAACTGAAGCAGCAAGTGAAGCAGAAAGTGAAGCAGAAACTGAAGCAGAAACTGAAGCAGAAACTGAAGCAGAAACTGAAGCAGCAAGTGAAGCAGAAAGCGAAGCAGAAACTGAAGCAGAAAGTGAAGCAGAAAGTGAAGCAGAAACTGAAGCATAAGTGAAACAGTCACTCGGCTCTGCTTCAGCAGATGAAGCCTTCCTCAGCTTGTTATCTAATGAAACTTCATAGCCTCCTCTGCCTCTCTCCAGATGCCACGTTGGATGAGGATTCTCATCACGTCTGAGCAGCAGAGGTCGGGATCCTGAAGAGCAGCTGAACCTCCGGACTCTTCCTCACAGGCAGCAGCACACGGTGCCGGTCCAGCACATCCCAAATCGCGCTCGCTTGTGCGCGCATAGATGAACATGCAGCGCTTCTGAACCAACCTCCACACTGACAGCAGGTGGCGCTAAAGGTCTGCATGAGCTTATCCACACTGGTAGACCCTCCTCCCTGAGTCTTTTGTAAAATCCACCAATTATTTTCAATGCTTCATGTGTGGGAGGGGCTTGTTTGACAGGGGGAGGCCTCCTAAGCAGAACTTCTGACCAACTGGCTGCACAGAAAAGTCTCCTCTCTTTGTGGTCCAATTCAGAACCTGAGGGGGGCTCAGCCATGGATCTGTGGGGGGGCAACAAAGCAAAGCTTTAAGGCAGACAGCTTCAGAAGAGTTAGAAACTGAGTAGTCCCAGCAGATCGCATCTTTGGTGTTGCTTCCTTTTCTGTCATGTTTTATATTAAAAGAAGAATTGAGAAGTGAACGAGTCTCCATGTCCTGTGAAACCCCCCCCCCCAGGTCCCAGCGATGTTATGACGAGTATAGCATCACATTCCATCGCTCCTGCTTCACTTTTCAGCGGAACAATCGTTGAATCTATAAAAGACCAGCTTAAGTGAATCCTGATGTCTGCTGCAGCATTCAGTCATACAATCCCATTTCTGCCTTTGTGAACAGATTTTGAAAAATATTATCCAATTTTAAGCCAGAGGGAACTTTTAGAGGTCATGCGATGGTCCAGCAGAACCCAGCAGACAACGTTCAGATCTAAGATGACTGCAGCTGCACCACTTTCCCTCCTTGATCTTTGGCTCCAACTCAGACAGATGATCTTCAGCTGAGAAATATCATGAAGAGATGACGTAGAGAAAGGTGGTTCATGTCAAATCTTCCTCTCACAGTAAAACTGGAGTCCAAATGAAGGTCATTGGGTCGGATTCTGTTCTGAAGTGAATCTGTCAACAGCTCGGGGCAAAACGTCGCAATTTTCTCAAGAAAAAGGAAGTTATCAAATTCCTAAATCTGTCAGTCAAGCCTGAAGATGAGCACAACAAAGTTGATGTTTAATGTAGATAAAACTTAGACAATGGAAATAATAAATCTGCATTCAACCTACCACACTGAAAAGCAACAAATGACAACCTAACATTACACAAGAGTACCAGAGTCTAGTGAAAGAAACCCCTGTGCTATCCTAGGCACTTTAACATTGGGAGTTGGGTCATCTAGACCCACTAGACAGAGCTCTGACCCTTTTTTCTTCAATGATTTGTGATCTTCACTGGTGTCCATGGATTACATGACATCTTTCCACCTTTATCATGGTAGGGAGAACACATCAATGGAAGGGTGGGTCATCTAGACCCCATGAGATAACACAAGGGTTGTGAGAAAAAATGATTGGCAACGGTCCAGTTCCTGCAGGTTCTGACCTCAGAGACATCATAGAATTCCACCAGAACGACCCAACTTCCTGTTCATGGATGATGATGCTCCACTACATGCTGCCAGAAGTATCACAGATGGACTTCAGGAAGTGGGCGTGGCCTCATGGTTGACCCAGCAATGACCCCTGACCTGAACCCCATAGAGCAGGTCTGGGACCAGCTGAAGCAGAGACTCGATGACCAGACGCCCAAGTGACCTGCAGAACCGCATGTTGGACCGCCTCAGAACATCATGAGGTTAGTGAGGAGCAGGAGACGCCGAGGTCCAGCTGTCACTGCAGCCGATGGAGGACAAACTGCTGACACGGTCCATGTTTGGGATTTTATTATTGTCCTAATGTTTGGGGTAATAAATATCCAATGAATGAAAGTGGTGTTTCTCTTATTTTAGTTTTCTGCGTTTCATTGAAATACCAAATAGGAAAAGCACTCATGGAAATAACAGTTATCAGGGTGAGTAGTGTACATGTGTGAAACAGTAGATTCTGATGGCAGTTTTTATTTCATATGTGTTTTTTCATTTTAGTGGCTTAATTCTTATTTTAACTGTGATCACCAGTTTAAAGGACCATCTGTGCACAGCGCCCTCTGTTGGCCTAATGCTTGACCCCCCCCCCCCCGAGAATCAGGTGCAACTGTAACGGGAAAAGATAAAAACCATTTCTGTACTTTATCAACGTATTTTAAAATAACAAAATATTGAGAAAAAGCCTTTTTCTCATTTGTTTCCTTTCAAAATCAGAATCTTCTGATGTTTATTTACAGGAAGAGGCTTCAGGTTCAGACACACGGCTGTGCAGCTCGGATCTGCTTCTCATCAGTGTGGGAGGAACGTTCACACAAACAGCATCAGTTCATTAGCCAAATGTTCAACACACTCAGTGTTCGTTCATGACTACAACTGTAAAGACATGGGGTGAGGGGGGGCTGCCATCCGTACACCTCCCACTGCCGTCTGCAGGCAGGACTCATCTGGGACAGCGATGATGTCCTACCGCTGGCTTGGATTTGACCCCCAAAGGTCTGCAGGTCTACAGCCTGAAAGGCCACTGTCTGTTGGGGGGGGGGGATCCCACGCTGCTCGGGCCGCAGATGTCAGAACCGCAGGAGCTGGGAGTCATTCCCAGGATGACCTCTGCAGGGGGCGTCTCCTCGCACAGGAAGTCGTCCTCATCCTCCTTTGACGCCTGTCACACATCCAGAGTTTTCATCCAAATGTTTAGTTTGACAATAAAATCCAAACAACCTGAAGAAAAGTCTGTTCACTGAGGTGGACTGTAAGCTATCAGAAGAATGCTGTGGTGCTCAGGGGGAATTAAAGCTCCAAAGAGTTTGATTGACAGATTCTCCCCAGCTCCCCTTCAGTGGGAGGGGTGTGGCCTGGTTGCCATAGGAATGTAGACGAGCCAATCACAGCTTACTGAGGACGTCTGGTTCCAACATGGCGAACGACATGTTGCGGGAAAATGGCAACTGAGCATGTAACACCCATTGAACACTGACGTCATTTGGTTGGAACCAGAAGCAAGGCCTTTTTCTATGGGTGACGTCACACCCGACTCGTCAAGATATGTAATTTACAGTGAATGGTACGGACGCCACCTGAGGGATCATCCGTTTTTGGGGCTGTTTTTCAGCAAAGGGACCAGGATGACTGATCCGTGTAAAGGAAAGAATGAATGGGGCCATGGATGGTCAGATTCTGAGTGAAAACCCTCCATCAGCATTGAAGATGAATCGTGGCATAACAACCATCCCAAACACACGTTGCCCGGGTAACAAAGGAGTGGCTTCATGAGAAGCGTTTCAAGGTCCTGGAGTGGCCCAGTCAGTCTCCAGATCTCAACCCCATAGAAAATCTCTGGAGGGAGTAGAAGGTCTGTGTTGCCCAGCAACAGCCCCAAACCAGAACTGAGCCTCCTCCATGTTTCACAGTAGGGACACTGTTCTTTTGGTTGGAGAGTCTACCAACATAGAGCTGATGTTTCTTACCAAAATGCTCCAGTTTGGTCTCATCATTTTCCCAGAAGCTTTGTGGCTTGTCAACATGCATTTTGGTAAATTCCAGTCTACAGAAGATCTGTAGTGTTCATAGAACAGAATGCATCAACTTTCCTTACCAACCCTACAAAATGATGACATTTTTCCTCGTCTTTCTCTTCAGTTCTGCTAACATTTAGCCTTTTCTCCTCTCATGCAGGTTTTCTGCTCCTGGTTCAGCCTCATTGTTGTAACTCAATTCTGTCTTTAAATAAATATCTTTACATAAATGAAGTGAGCACCAGTATATAGCAAGAGTTTCAAGAACTGAATCATGCATATGGTCCCACTAAACCTCCAGAAACCCTCCCTGGCCCCCACCTGCTGGCTGGTTGTCGTGGGAAACAGCTCGGTGTCGGCCAGTTCCTCCCAGACTTGATACAGCGGCTCGACCATCAGGCCAGACCTGTGCCCCCCCCCCAAACACACAGGCATAAATCAGGATAAGTGAGAAACGAGGGTTTGTCAGTCTGATGGGTTCAAGGTTCAGAGCTGGACCTCCTGAGCAGGTAGGGGTCAAAGGGGAAGAAGCTGTCCAGGGGGTTGGTGTTGGTGCTCACATGGTCCCTCCCTGAGGAGCCGTGCACCACAGGAAGCGCATGCCGACTGTTCCTCTCCAGGATGGTGTAGCAGAAAACCACCTGGTACTTCCTGGAAAAGGAGGATTGGACAGTTGGACAGGAAATGGGGACCAGATCGTGGATCAGGAATGGGACGTGCCCCCCCCCATTCCCTCACCTTTAGTAATCTTTGGTACAAAATCTACATTTTTACTTTTTCCATGTTTGAAACAAGTTTCGTTCTGGAACATCCTTTCCAGCTGCTCACCTGGTGACGGCAGCAAACATGACGGCCACAGACGGCAGGCAGACTTTCAGAGGGTTCAGCTGACTCATCACAACCCGTTCCAGGTTCATGCTCTGCAGGTACTCCAGCCCTGAAACACACGCCACGGTTGTCATCACGGCTTCCTGCTCCAAGCGACGTGGGGTTTTCCAGTAGCTCACCTTTCTTCATGCCGGCCTCCAGGATGGCTCTGTGTCTGAACACCAGCGTGTAGAAGAGCGCCTGGCAGGACGCATAAAAAGGCCCGTGCAGGCTGAGGTCACAGCACACCTGCCGGTCGCTGCGCTCCTGACTGTCCAGGTAACCGTGGATCCAACCCACAAGCAGATCCAGACAGGCCCGGACAGTTCTGAGGACACCAGACTCTCAGTCAGCCTCAGAGTTTTGGCCAGAATCGTCTGGTTTTTGTGTTTTTGTGTCTGTGGTGTGTTTGCCAAGTCTGCACGTTCAGGGGGCTTTATTCTATCTTTAGATGACAGCAGATTCAGATTAAGAAGATGAAAACAAAACTGTTCAATATTACACCAAAGACAACTTCATGGAAGCATCTATTTGGTAAATGTGCTTCACTTGAAGCAGCAGTATTCTTCTCTGAGTCGTTCTGAATATCCTGCTGAAGGTTTTTCATACGTGAGCAGAGACATGTGGGGGGGGGTGAAATGACAATAATGCCTCCTCATCCTCATCCTGAGCCTTCATCCCCTCCTGTGTTCTTCAGTGACAGTTGTGCACAGACTCACTGCATGGGAATAAACTTGGCTCTGGCCAGGAAGCTGCCCAAGTATGCGGCGGCGCTTTGGCGGAGGACGACAGGCTGGGAGGGGCTCTGCAGGACCCTCCACAGGTGGTCCAGGAAGGCCTCAGTCAGAGCCTGAAACGCAGAAACGCCCCCATGAGGAGGCGTGTCATGACATCACAGACCCCTGCAGGACAGGAAGCAGACACACACGCACACACACGTACACACACACCTATACACACACGTACAAACACACGCACACAAACACACACAAACACACACGAACACACACACAGGCACACACCTACACACACACACCTATCCACACACGTACAAACACACGCACACAAACACACACAAACACGCACGAACACACACACAGGCACACACCTACACACACACACCTATCCACACACGTACTAACACACGCACACAAACACACACAAACACGCACGAACACACACACAGGCACACACCTACACACACACACCTATCCACACACGTACTAACACACGCACACAAACACACACAAACACGCACGAACACACACACAGGCACACACCTACACACACACACCTATCCACACACGTACTAACACACGCACACAAACACACACAAACACGCACGAACACACACACAGGCACACACCTACACACACACACCTATCCACACACGTACTAACACACGCACACAAACACACACAAACACGCACGAACACACACACAGGCACACACCTACACACACACACCTATACACACACGTACAAACACACGCACACAAACACACACAAACATGCACGAACACACCCACACACGCACACACACACGTACATATGCACCTGTACACACACGTACAAACACGCACACACAAACACACGCACACAAACACACACACAAACAAGCACGAACACACACACAGGCACACACCTACACACACACACCTATACACACACGTACAGACACGCACACACAAACACACGCCCACAAACACACCCACACACGCACGCACACACCTACACATGCACCTGTACACACACGTACAAACACGCACACACAAACACACGCAAACAAACAAACACGCACGAACACACACACAGGCACACACCTACACACACACAAACAAGCACGCACACACCCACACACGCACACACACACGTACACACGCACCTATACACACACGTACAAACACACAAACACACACAAACACGCACGAACACACCCACACACGCACACACACACGTACATATGCACCTGTACACACACGTACAAACACGCACACACAAACACACACACAAACACGCACGAACACACACACAGGCACACACCTACACACACACACACACAAACAAGCACGCACACACCCACACATGTACACACACACCTGCACACACGCACCTATACACACACGTACAGACACGCACACACAAACACACGCCCACAAACACACACACAAACACGCACGAACACACACACAGGCACACACCCACACACGCACGCACACACCTACACATGCACCTGTACACACACGTACAAACACGCACACACAAACACACGCAAACAAACAAACACGCACGAACACACACACAGGCACACACCTACACACACACACACACACAAA
Organism: Oryzias latipes; assembly: GCF_053564925.1. NCBI lineage: Eukaryota > Metazoa > Chordata > Actinopteri > Beloniformes > Adrianichthyidae > Oryzias > Oryzias latipes. The sequence continues at coordinate 756,217 of NC_136244.1, read as the reverse complement.
CAAGCACGCACACAACCACACATGTACACACACGACCACACACGTACAAACTCACACACACACATACACACACATGCACGCACACAAACACACGTGCACAGTGGTTCTGCTGCCAGACACTGGCACCAACTGGGAGTTCAGTGTTTAACTCAAGGACACTTTGACACTTGGGCAGGTAAGGCACAAAACACACTTGGGACATTCCAATTAGGTATCAGCTGCTGTCCCTCTGCGTCTGCCCCCCACCCCCCACATAATACAATAAAACTAAGACAAATGCTCAGAATGTTTGGAGAATCACATCAGTGATCCGTAAGTTTGAGACCAAAGACTCAATCTGAAGCCTTAAATGCAGCATCCCTACCTGGGATGAGGGGGGTTGGTTAAGATATGGGAGGGGTCTTGTAAAATGAAAAAACTATTGATCATCCCTCATACTCCTACATCATTAAATAGAATCAATTACCTTAGGCACTGCGTGAAAATCGACTGGCTGGTTAGTTTTTTGAACCGTGTTTTTTATCCAGTGTGAGAACAACTGACCAGTCTGAAGCTGCAGAGGTAGAAGAGGGTGAACTGCACATGTGAGGAAGCATGTGTGGGCAGGATGAGCTTGTCAAAGATGCTCAGGAGATCTCGGAACAGCTCCTTGGACCGCTCAGCATGGAAAGAGCCTGCACAGACGACAGGCACGGTGTGGATGCACACGTTTCTGTGGCTGGACCAACACATTCTAGCACAAACACCGTTACACAAGTCCAGCAATGAGACACAAAGAAACGTACTGCGTTAACATTTGATGCAGGTGGCTGAGTCTAACGGCAGTGGATGAAGGACTACACTGCACTGTGGATATCTGCTGCAGAGTCGAGACGTTTCTCTCAGAAGTGACATTTATAAGTGTTCTTTGTGTGAGGGGTCATGTGTGTTCATGGAGGGGAGTGGGTTGTCTTTTTATGTAATATTGTGTTTGTTTTTAAATGTAAAGCACTGAGGCATGAGAAGCACCCTTTTATAAAGTTTGATTTGATTTGATTTGCTGAAGCATCCAAACTGATAGCAGCTTTAAGCTTTGGTCACATGCACGTGTACGGGGGGGGGGGGGTTGATCCGAACGGGCGCTGCAGGTTTTTGGGTTGTCTGGGTCCATGGAGGGTCATTGAGAGGAACCAGTGCAGGAGTGTCCTACACTCCCCTTGAGGCGTGCACGGTCACCTCAGTGTTGTATGTGTGCTACGTGTATCATAGAGAACATCTACGGCTAATGGAAACTTGGAACACACGGGTGATGCTGTGGTACAGTGTCCTTACACCACACTCTAGTCGTCTGAAAGGTCAGAGTTCTGGCTCACCGAATGCAAATGCTGCACACACTGGCGTGCACGTGATACACAAGTGCCCGTCCGTCGGATGTTCACACAAAGTACACCGTCTAATTTCCTCATTTCCAACAGCCAGGATGTGGTAAGGAGCGCCGACTTGAAGACGTCAACCAGTCATCGGTGAACCGTGAACAGAGGACGTGAAGCAGCAGGCCGATCTATCATTGATCAGTGTGACTGTTTCCTCCTGTTGTGTGTCTGTTGTGTGTCTGACCTCTCAGGGAAACAGCTCAGTTGTTTCTCCTTTGTGTTTGCTGGAGGTCAAATGGAGCCGTTTCTTATTCTGGTGGAACATGTAGCTGTTAGCTAGGCCTACTGACGATTAACAGTCACATTCTCCCCAAACTATTTTGACCTTCGGCTTAATAAAACGTATTTCCATCTTAGTTTGACCTTATGAGACACGCTTCAGTGCTGAGGATGTCCCTTCACTTTTGTTTCAACTTTTCACAGAGATCAGTCGTTTAAATGATGTTAATTGATATGAAAACTTTGGTTGAAAAACCCTCACGAAAGTCCTGCTGAACCTGTTCCTCTCTGGAGGTTTCAAATGAACATCAGTGATCAGCCTTATAGACCACTAATCATCAGGAACGGCCCTGGGGGGAGAAATGATAAACCCTCGGTCTGTCCCAGTTTCCCTCTGGGGGGGTTTAGGAGCTGTATTCCATAAGGACCGTTGTGAGTAAGGCATTACTTTGTCTAAGGCCAACGGTGAAGAGAACAAGCAGGCAGAGCAGCAGCTCAGGGGGAATAGGGTTGATGCCGCTGATGTTCCCACATGAATCCTCTGCCTCCATCTAGTCTTCTCCTCTTCTTCACTCACACATCCATCCTCCTTAACAGCCTTCACAAATGTCCTGTGGTCTTCCTCTAGGCTCTTCCCCTGTCCAAACGTCTTCCCTGCACTGATCTCCAGAACCTCCACCATGATCTGTTCCTCTGAAGGATTTCTTCCTTCCACTTTACTCCTTTACACCTCTGAAGTAAAAGTCTTTAGCTAGAGCAGCATCCTTTCTAGATGTGATCTGCCTACCGTTAACGTGGCAGACGTCTTTGATGTAGGCCATCAGTACGGTCATCAGGGCGTCCAGCCTCTCTCCTACCGGGTGGACCGTCACCTTCATCGCCGGTGTTTGTTCCGCCGGGACGTCTTCATCCTGATGGGAAGGAGTTTTTGTTGAAGCAAAGATGTGGAGAACATCCTGACCAGAGATCCGTCTAATGTCAAACGGTTCACAGCGTTACCATGTCGAAGAGCGTCTCCTGGTCTGTGCTCTGCTCCTGAACGCCCTCCTCTGCTCCCTCCAGGTCTGCACGGGAGACACTCACCTGCAACACAGTTGTTAAGGTTAATTAGAACTATTGAGTCTATATGAGAACTGGACAGTGACTCCTCCCCCCTGGCGTTCCAAAAAGGGAGTGGCTCCAAGAAGCTGAAATGCCATGGACTCCTATAGAAACAGCTGTTCCTCAGTCATTCTGTTGATCAGAAGAACCGTTCCTGATCTGATTCTCAACATCTCCTAGACAATCCTCTGTTTTTTCATCATATTTTGTGTGAAGTTCTAGTTATTTCATTTATTAACTGACCAATCAGACGCCTCAGGAAAAGCATGTGGTCTCACATTTGACAGATTCTCCTGAGCCTGCTTTCGATGGAAGGGGTGTGGTCTTCCAACAAGCTCACTCCTGACTGGTGAGAGTGGTTGCCATAGAAATGTTGACTCAGTCCAACTTGGACCAATCACAGCTTACTGTCGTTGTCTGGCTCCAACGCAGCCCCGCCGTATCACGAAAAAATGGCGAACCATGGCAAGTGATCCATACGGATTACATATTTTTAAGGGGTATTTTTATGTTATTTATTATCTTATCCTACCTACAGCAGAGAAACATTACATCTTTCTGTGGATTTGAGTATCTTTTGAACTGTGGATGAACATTAGTCAATCTTATATCATAATAACATAATGCTGTTTTCTTCAAATCGAAGCAAACTTTATTTATAAAGCACTTTTCATATAAAAGTATAACACAAAGTGCTTTACAATTAAACAAAAAAGATAATATAAAAACAAGCATGAAAATTAAAATAAACAAGCACAAAAATAAAAAAAATACCCCCCCCTCCCCATACCTAGCCCCCCACTCCTTTCAGACCTCCCACCCCCTAACTGATGGGAAAAGACACTGAGAAACAGGCTGAGCACGAAAACGAGATGTTGGAAACGCTGATAATTGGAACCTCCCTCTCTGTGAACAGCAGCACCACCACCCAGATGCAGCATCACAGGCGGGGACCGCTCCACCACAGCTAAGCAGGGAAGCAGGTTCCCATCCAGAGCTGCAGTGGCTGAACAGCAGCCGACCCAGAGGGAGGGGTCCCAACTCTTCATTAGTAGGACTCACTGCAACCCTTTCAGAGCAGCGTGATCCGAGGCCGCTGGGACCTCCACATTCATCTCATAACGCGTCCCAACTCACATCCAGTTTCAGCATCCTTCCCACGATCAGCTCCAGCACGTCTCTGCGCACAAACGGGGCGTACACGGTGACCCTCAACAGGTTGTGCACATAACACTCCTGTAAAGCAAATCCAGACTTGATGACAGCTGCAGTGAAGAACACAGCATCTGTTTCAGATGATGCAGACTTCACATGGGCTCTCGGCTGCTTCTTACCAGGGTTCTGGAGGATTTCTGCACAAAGGGGAAGTTGTCTTGCAGGATGGGGGCAAGAAAGCGGCTTGTCCTGTAAAGAAATGACAGAAAAAATGTGGGAACATAATCAGAACAGGACAAACGCAGCAAAATCTGTCACAGGAGAAGCACAGACCGTCTTTACAGCTACTCAACAACCTCCCCTGACTGTTTTCCAGACAATCACATTCACCTCATGATAGCAAGTAGGGCTAGGAGAGCTAAGAAAGGTCCATCTTGTCATGTCTTTGTAGCGTAAAGTAGCATAGCGTAGTGAAATTTAGCGTCTTGTACCGTAGCTTAGCAAAGTTTAGTGTAGCGTAAGCATAGTGAAGTGTAGCGTAGTGCAGCATGGAGTAGCATAAGTGTAGTGCAGCATAAGCATAGTGTAGCGTAGCATGGGGTAGTCTAAGCATAATGTAAGGTAGCATAGTGTAAGCATAAATTAGGGTAGTGTAGCGTGGCATGTTGTAGCGTAAGTCTAGTGAAGTGTAGTTTAGCGCAGCATAAGCGTAATGTTGCATTGTTTATTGTAGCGAAGTGTAGAGAAGCATAAACATAACGTAGCATAGCATAGTGTAGTGTATAGATAGATGACTTTATTAATCCCACAATGGGGAAATTTCATTTCTGTGGCAGCAACACGACATTCAGAAATAATCTATATAATATAACATCAATAAAGGACATCACAAATGACATTTATATTAGATAATTAAAAATATTACTAAAATTATTATGAAAAATTATTATCAAAAATGAGATTCTTATTAAATAAAGAAATAAATATTAAATATTAAATAAATACAGCTGCAAAAAGTAAAAAACATGCAGTCTGCAAAACATGTAAACTGTAAAAAAACATTACAAATTTTTTCAAAATACAGAAATAACTAATGAAGTTCACACCAAAACCAAAAACAAACAACTGTTCAGGAACAAAAAACAATTTAAAATTGAAAAACAACAACTACAACAAAAGTAAATGAATCAATGACTAAACAGAAAAACACCCTGGGACCGTGGAGTGTCACTTTGACACGGTGTTGTACAGTCTGATGGCTGTGGGGAGGAATGACCTGCGGTAGCGCTCCTTCTTACACTGAGGGTACAACAGTCTTGTGCTGAAGGAGCTTTGAAGCGTTGTACTGCACTGTAGCGTTGCACAGTGCAGTTTAGTATAGTGTAGAGCAAATGTAGTGTAGTATAGCGTAGCATAGCATAGGTTAGTCTAGGGTAGGGTAATTTAGGGTAACAAAGTGTAGTGGAGCATAGCATAGTTCACTGTAGCATAGTGTAGTGTAAATGTAGTGTAGTGTCGCGTAGGGTAATGTAGCGTAGTGTGGTGTAATGTAGTGTACTATAGTGTAGCGCAGTAAAGTGTACTGTAGTGTACTGTAGTGTACTGTAGTGTACCGTAGCATACTGTAGTGCAGCGTAATGTACTGTAGTGTAGTGTACTGTAGTGTAGCATAGTGTACTGTAGCGTACTGTAGTGTACCGTGGTGTACCGTAGCGTAATGCAGTGTAGCATAACGTACAGTAGTGTACCGTAGCATACCGTAGCATACTGTAGTGTAGCGTGGCATACTGTAGTGCAGCGTAGTGTTCTGTAGTGTAGTGTACTGTAGTGTAGCATAGTGTACTGTAGCGTACTGTAGTGTACCGTAGCATACTGTAGTGTAGCATACTGTACCGTAGCGTACTGTAGTGTACTGTAGTTTACCGTAGCATACTGTAGTGTAACATACTGTAGTGTACTGTAGCGTATTGTAGTGTACCGTAGCATACTGTGATGTAGCATACTGTAGTGTACTGTAGTGTACCGTAGCATACAGTAGTGCAGCGTAGTGTACTGTAGTGTAGTGTACTGTAGTGTAGCATAGTGTACTGTAGCGTACTGTAGTGTACCGTGGTGTACCGTAGCGTACTGCAGTGTAGCATAACGTACAGTAGTGTACCGTAGCATACTGTAGTGTAGCGTGGCATACTGTAGTGCAGCATAGTGTACTGTAGTGCAGCGTAGTATACTGTAGTGTAGTGTACTGTAGTGTAGTGTACTGTAGTGTAGCATAGTGTACTGTAGCGTACTGTAGTTTACCGTAGCATACTGTAGTGTAGCATACTGTACCGTAGCGTACTGTAGTTTACCGTAGCATACTGTAGTGTAACATACTGTAGCGTATTGTAGTGTACCGTAGCATACTGTAGTGTACTGTAGTGTACCGTAGCATACTGTACCGTAGCGTACTGAAGTGTAGCATAGTGTACTGTAGCCTACTGTAGTGTACCGTAGCGTACTGTAGTGTAGTGTACTGTAGACACACACACACACAGACAGATGAAAAGAGTTCTTGGAAGAGCAGACTCACGATGGCACATATCTGATGATGAGCTGCAGCGCATCATGACTTCGATCAAAGGCTCTGGGGAGATCTGAAGAGACAAAGAGGTTAGACAGTGATCCTGGAATGAGCTGTTCCTCACGGACAGAAGCCACTCACCGTCATCTTCATCATCTGAATCAGAAATGTCCACTCCTTCCTCACAGACAATCACCCGCTCTGCCACACAAACAAAAAAGCATCAACTCCTGATCCCCATCACACCTGAGCCAACCTGCAGAAAGGGCGCCACTCAGCGGATCATACTGGGGGTGAAGTGGGAGACCACCATCTTAAGGCAGGCGCACAGGTAGACTGTCTGGGCTGACACCAGGTTACCCAGGAAGGCCAGGAACTCGTCCACGACAGTCTGGCTCCGGCTGACCCACGGTAGCTTCTGAGGAACCAAAGCACACACTGGAGATCCAGGGGACTCATGTCTAGATCTAGAACTCATGACGAGGCCTGAAGACGGAGAAGACCTGATCTGAAATAGGAGGCCTCCATCCAGGTCTCCTTCACCAGATCCAAATCCTTCCTAAACCCATGAAGCCGTTTCCATGACGGACAATCCTCATGAAATGTTTCTGAAATATTCTTAATCAAAATTTATGGAGTGATATTTAAGCCACCATGTTACAGACTACAAGATGCAAATGAAAATATTAAATATTAGCTTTCAATTTTAGTTTTATTTTTGCGTTTGCAAAAGAAACGTTTTCATGCGTTGTCTCATCTCGCTTTTTTCCCCATCTTTCATTTTGCTCACTCAAGTTTCAGTTTAGCTGACAAAGCTGCCATCAGACAGCTTCTGATTGGTCCAGATTCCAACCAATCAAATCACCGTATTTATCTAACAGGGTGTCTGCTCAGAAGCTGGAAAAAAACCGAGGGATTTAAAGCATTTAATATTTTATGCTGCACAAGCATTTTGGAACAGATTAACAGTAAAGAATGACGGCTCACCAAAGTAGACTAAATGTATTTAGCAGAGGTAGAATTCTTAACTTTTATGTTAATTTTGACAGCGTCTTATTTTTAAGAACTTCTGTGCTTTTATCCAAAGAAAATTACTCATTAAAGAAATGCTATTTATTGATGCAAATCTTAATCGTAATAAAATGTCAAAAATGTAACTTCCAGATGGACGGAGTCGGAGCTCAGACGTTTATTTTCTGCTGCAGACATTTTAAACACGTTGGTCTCTACACTGACATAAATAAATAGAAAACTTTTGTTTGTTTGATTTGAGCTGCTTTGCTGCTCCTTCTGGTTTTTACTCTGAGAAACGGGTCAGAATGATTGAAGATGGCAGACTCCCGTTCAAACAGATCCGATACAAAGTTCCAAAGTCCATGTCTGCCTCCAAGCACCGTCAATATGAAACAGAGGCACCGGATTGGTTAGAATCTGGACCAATCAGCAGCTGTTGGATGGCAGCTTTGTCAGCTAAACCGAAACTACTGTGAGCAAAATCAAAGATAGGAAAAAAGTGAGATGACACACAATGCATCTAAAACATTTGTTTTGCAAACGCAAAACTATTTTTTGAGACCAAAAAGAAAAATTGAAAACAAATATTTAATATTTGTATTTGTAACTTAGAAAGTTTTGTTTGCAACATGGTGGTAGAAATATGACTCCATGAAGATTCAACCGTCATCTGGGTCTGAACCAGGACCTCAGTCCAGGTGTCCTATCATACCTGTTTTACTATTATTATCATTATTATTATTATCATTATCATCATTAATATTATTATTATCATTATAATTATCATTATAGTAGTAGGTTTAGGGGATGTCATCTGGACTTGGTTTTAAAGTTAGAAGACATTTCACCTCTTATCCAAGAGGCTTTGTCAATTCTGAATTAGCTGGTCTAAGAGCTGGTATATGTATGTGTCCATGGGGGAGGAGTCAGACCTGAAACTGGAGGTATTGTCCACTTAGCCTACATGGTTTCGGGTCGTTAATAGTCCTTTGTCCTCAGCTGGGGGTTGGGGAGCCAGTGACTCGCTCTCCACATTGGTCCTCTCTTTCAGCGGTTAACGACTCAGGTGGAACTGGTTTGGTTTGTTTGGGTTTCAGAACACTGCCGTAGATGGATGGAAGAATAAACCTGAGACCACCGTTCTTATTCAGAGAAGGTTTGTCCTTCTTGTCAAAGATGGCTTCTTTCACTCCTCGCTCAAACCATCCTTTCTCTCTCGATCGGATCAGTACCTGTTATTTGATTCAAACCACCCCTTACAGCAGTGGTCCCCAACCTTTTTGTCACCGCGGACCGGTACAACGCAAGGCACGTTTACCGCGGACCGGTGGAGGTGGGGGGGGAGGGTGCAACGCAAGGTGTGTATCACGTGATGTTTGGTGTCCCGACTTTGACGTGCGTTAAGTGTGACGGATTTAACAGAGAGGATCCGGTCACTTTTCAAAATAAAACGTTTTTTTTTTCGAGAAAAAAAAACAATAAAATGGAAATTATTTTTTCTTTCTGTGCCTTCCGGTGCCAAGTGTCCCGCGGCCCGGTGGTTGGGGACCACAGCCTTACAGCACAAACTAGGCGTGATCATGACACTACAACACAGAGCCCAGGAGGTGTCCACAAGCTCTGACGGAAAGAAGAAAGAAGAGCAACATATCCGTCAAGCCCTCAGAACCTGTGGATATCCCAACTGGACTTTCACCACATCCCAACGTACAAGAAAACAAGACAAGAAGGTCTTCTGTATCGGGACGTGAAAGAAGGGTCATTTCTGGAGCTCACACAGGGATAAGTATGGAGAAGCGCAGCACGCTGAAAAGAACTTTATCCTGATAAGTTAGGGAGGTAAAGGCACTAGTCATGAATGATTAAAAGACCAAGTATAGAATATAGGTGGGATTGGATTCCTACAATCAACCAGATCCATCTGTCTGAGGTAAGTTAATAATCAAATCCACCTATACCAGTTAATATATAAATAAATATTCAATCCAAATAAATACCATCTAGTTTGAGGTACAGCAGGTTTATATTACTATAAGGTAAAACCGACCAATCACAGCAGACAACACACATGTGATGTCATGAACACGGACCAGTCCATCATTCCAGTCCAATGTGTGGACAGACTGTGAATAAAGTCATGTGACCATCCAGTGTCTAGAATGTTCTAAGAATGTTCCCTTTGGATTCTTTGGATGTGGAAAAACAACAGTGGTGAACTTTAGGAAACTAACATGAGAATGGATTTGACATTCATTCTAGTTTACTTGTTGGTTTGGACACAGATTTCATTAACTTGATGATCTGGAAGAAATCCAAGAATCTGGAAAACTGTTCAGGAGCAGGAATTTCTGTCTGGAAGTTTGGATGAAGAGGATCTGGATCCACTTTAGGACAGAGGATCTGGATCCACTTTAGGACAGGGGATCTGGATCCACTTTAGGACAGGGGATCTGGATCCACTTTAGGACAGGGGATCTGGATCCACTTTAGGACAGGGGATCCGGATCCACTTTAGGACAGGGGATCTGGATCCACTTTAGGACAGGGGATCTGGATCCACTTTAGGACAGGGGATCTGGATCCACTTTAGGACAGAGGATCCGGATCCACTTTAGGACAGGGGATCCGGATCCACTTTAGGACAGAGGATCTGGATCCACTTTAGGACAGGGGATCTGGATCCACTTTAGGACAGGGGATCCGGATCCACTTTAGGACAGGGGATCCGGATCCACTTTAGGACAGGGGATCCGGATCCACTTTAGGACAGGGGATCTGGATCCACTTTAGGACAGGGGATCTGGATCCACTTTAGGACAGAGGATCCGGATCCACTTTAGGACAGGGGATCCGGATCCACTTTAGGACAGGGGATCTGGATCCACTTTAGGACAGAGGATCCGGATCCACTTTAGGACAGGGGATCCGGATCCACTTTAGGACAGGGGATCTGGATCCACTTTAGGTTAGAGGATCTGGATCCACTTTAGGACAGAGGATCCGGATCCACTTTAGGACAGGGGATCCGGATCCACTTTAGGACAGGGGATCCGGATCCACTTTAGGACAGGGGATCTGGATCCACTTTAGGACAGGGGATCTGGATCCACTTTAGGACAGAGGATCCGGATCCACTTTAGGACAGGGGATCCGGATCCACTTTAGGACAGGGGATCTGGATCCACTTTAGGACAGGGGATCTGGATCCACTTTAGGACAGAGGATCTGGATCCACTTTAGGTTAGAGGATCCGGATCCACTTTAGGTCAGAGGATCCGGATCCACTTTAGGACAGGGGATCCGGATCCACTTTAGGACAGGGGATCTGGATCCACTTTAGGACAGGGGATCTGGATCCACTTTAGGACAGAGGATCTGGATCCACTTTAGGTTAGAGGATCTGGATCCACTTTAGGTCAGAGAATCTGGATCCACTTTAGGTCAGAGAACCGGATCAGCGAGCACAAATGATGATGTGAATCGTTGTTACAGTGAATGGTTCCACCTAGGGTTGTGCCGATGGACGATATCATCGTCCATCGTGATGGGTGACTGACATCCCGATGGAGAGACCACCATCGTGATGCCACGCCCCCGCCACGTTGCGCGTCGACACCATAAGCCGCGGTTACATGTACAAAATATCTTGATGGGATCAATGGTCGGATTAGTATCCAACCGTGTACATGGGCCCAGAAAAATGTTTTCAGAATATAAAAACGTTCACTAAGGTCACAATTTCGGTCGGAATAAATCATTCGCACATGCGCAGTATTCGCACATGCGCAGTTTGAAAACCGGAAGAGGATACAACTTCCGCCGAGCGGCTTTTTTTTCCAAACTTTATTGAAGGTAACAAATCAATACAAAACGATAACAGCGGCGAGCAGCTATATACATTGACATGTCAGCTCGGTAAAATACGAGACGATCTTCTAAACGTGCTTTTAATAATGTTACGGTTATTATGAAACACCTGTTCGCTCATCATTTGAATTTTAATCCGTGTGGTCAGTGCTTTTTCTGAACGAAGCCAGGATTAGCAGTATGCTAACACGGGCTAACAACATTAGCTTTGGGTGGCGCTGCACGTAAACGTGTAAGAATAACATCAGCCTTTATTTAGTCGGGACACGACTGGAAACACAAATCCGCGTGATTGTTTGAATGTTTTCTAAGGACTGAGCGACATTTCTGCTTTGAAGCTCAAACCGCTGTGTGTGCTGACGATCCGAACTGTGCTCAGACACACGTTTAGACCCGGTTCTGAGTTCGGTAGCTAGTACCCCTAGAGCTGCGGGACGGATCGCAGTCTTAAATCTCCCACACATACCGCTCATGTACCCCCCCCCCCCCTTCCCATCAAACATAAAGCTGTAAATCCGCCCTCCGCCGGTCAACTTCACTAGTTAAGTGCGGGAGCGGACCACTTCTTTTCTATTTTGCTTGTTACTTTTTCTGTTAAAGTCACTTCCCCTCAGTTTATACTGGATCATTGCGGATTAACCATTAGTTGGGAAATAAAATGAAAAAAGCAAAATAACGAATAGCAGTTATATAAGAACGAAAAATGTAAAAATACCCCCCCCCCCCCCCCCGACGATGTCATCGTCCATCCCGATGGTTGACAGCAAACATCGTCAACGGCCAAATTAGGGGACATCGCCCAACCCTAGTTCCACCCAGAATGGAATATTCACAGATGTTTAATGAGGAAATCAACAGGAGGATTTCCTCTCCCAGAACTCTCTGCATCTCACCAGAACGGTATGGACCAGCTGCTCGTGGTCCTTCTTCAACAAGGTGACGCAGCTCCTGAACTCCTGCAGCCAGCTGATGATCTGAGCGTCCTGTGAGGAGCAGAGGAGCAGCTCAGTACCAACCATCCAACGGGACCAGTCGGCCCAATACCGGAACCCACCTTAATGTCTGGATCTGCCAGCTGATGCTGCAGCAGCTCATAATCACCAAAGTCCCCCTGTAGAACCGAACAGAACATCAACAACCACCAACCAAGATTCTAGTAGAACAGTTCAGGATCAGTTGCATCCTAATGCACACCAGCTTTGTGTTTTTTAGTATCTCCGCAACCAATTTTACAATTCAATGCGAATCAATTTACTTTAAATTCAAACATTAGAAAATACCTCCATAATGCTTTCTTTTTATTTAAATATGCAGCCACGTCACAACTTAATGGAACGGACTGACAACCGGACCAAAGCTTCAGTCTGCGGCGGAAACGAGTACCTGCCGGTGCTTCTCTAACGTCTCGGCCACGCTGCCCCCGAACCGGACCGTTTTCAGCGGGTCAGAGTTCAGGAAGTCCCTGTTAGTGTTCCCCTCCATGGTGGGTGCACGCGCCACCGGCAGCTGGGTTCCCGTCGCTAAAACAGCCGCGCGGACGAAGGCGCGCGGCCCCGCGGCATTCTCTCTGATGTCTTCTCGCTGTAGCTCCTCGATAACGAAAGTTCTACAACATCTGAAACAAACAGAACCAGAACCGACACGAGTCTGAGCGCGTCACCCCCTTTTTACACTACAGCCGGGAAGCAGCGGCGTGCTGGGGACGTGTTTACGTGAGGGACCGGTGTCACACTAAAAGATCTCCGGGAAGAGTTTTTTCCTCACAGTTCCTGCCTTCTTTATTTTTTAGAACAAACATAAAATGATTGAAAGTATATTTTTCAAAGTGACTGTCATTGATTTTAAGTAATTTCTTTTTGTCTAACAACTGTTAAAACTGTAAGATGCAGTAAAGAAAGATGAACATTTACTGATGAAAGGATTTTCTTCAGTTGATCCAACATTCAAGAAATACACGTATTACAGTATTGTAGCAATGCATCAATGACGGAAGCGGAGAGACAAGATAGGAGGATCTCTAGGCTTTATTTTTTTGAACTCAGTGCAAAAAAGAAGTAACCACAACAGGATTAAATAACTAAGAGTGAACAGCCATAAAACAGCCAGATGGAAGGACACACAGGCAAAATAAACCCCGTACTCAACCCAAACGTGACCAGAGCAGGCCAAGCGGATTATATCCCACAATTCCCCGCGCTGCCAGCTCCGACAGCAATGTGCGCGTGACCGCCACTACACTATTATGCTGGAACTGTTTCAGGAGTGGAAAAATTGCATTTAACCTTCTCTCAAAACAAACAAACTTTATGATACAACATTCTAAATAAAACTAAAAATAATATATACTCTATACACAGTGACGTGCAGTCAGGAGAGGCAGGTGCCTCACCTGTCATTATGGGAAGAAAAGAGAAAAAATAAATTCAATTATATTTAATCAGTAATTTGTGCTTTGCAGTCATTTTCCATTTAAATGTACCATTTTTGGGTGTTTTTTCTTTTCAAAATCGCTGAATTTCCGCATTTGCCGTTCAGATACTAAGAAGTGACGTGCGATGAGGCACCAGCCCGCTGAGCCTCACCTTGGATTGCGCAATACCTATGCAGTCAGACGGCACTGCTGTCTCTCTGTATGTCGGTTCAATCACTTGTACTATATCAGCTGAGTTTACATAATTTAGCAGATGTATATGATGTACAGTGTTTTCTTTTATAAATAACTGTATGTGGGGGACGTGTTTCCTGTGCTGAGCGCTAAACCCCGGCAAAAAACTCGCTGGGTGAGGCCAGCAGTTCTCGTGCCTCATGTTAGGGGCGCCGGTGAGCCCTGAGATTATGAATAAGTGATAGCAAGCGGCAAGTCATTTTCTTCAGAAGGAGCGGCGTATGAACTTTATTTACAAGTAAAGGTAAGACGATAATAACGTTTGTGCTTTTTTTTATGCTGCAGTTTGTGTATGAAAAAAAAACATGTTGAAATGATATTTTAAACAAAACACGTTAACTGTTGTCAATTAAATGGTGAATAAGTTACTCAGTATGGTTCATATGTTTGTAAATCTGACTGATGACGTCAGTGCCTCACCAGCCATTAACCTCACCGCACGTCACTGTCTATACAATAATGTAGCGACCTGGGGGTTAGCCCCGCCTTCAGCCCCTAAGACTCATGGGAAGTGGGGAATCTCGGTGTGAAAACCATGAGTGAGAAGGCTGGAAGCTGAAGTGACTTCCATGCTGTTTGTCTGTTTGTGTGAGTTCAAACAAATGAGTGTTGATGCTGAAAAGGAGATTTAGCCTCTCTGCCAAATTTTTCCTCTCTGAGACTGTCCAGGGTGGTGCAGAGTAACGACCCAGCTGGCACATCACCATTGCCGAGCTGCTAATAGTGATGTGCCAGCTGGGTCGTTACATTGGTGTCAGAAGTGGGATCCTTAGCCACCGCTACGACATGGAGCGAGAGATGGCTAAGACAGAGCAACAAATTCACGTCCTGGAGGCAACTCAGGACAAGGGCAAAATCATCTCCCTGATGGTACGAGCACCCGCTGTCATCTGCAGGGGGGAACCAGACTTGGGCCTCCTGTGGCTAAATTGTTTGGCGGTAGCGTGAAGGGTCTTGCCCGAGGATCCACACTGGATGAAGCTCAACACTAAACGGGTGTGTTCTTACCGTTGACTGTATCAGAGGACTGAGTGAGAGTGATGTCATCCATAGAAAATGGTTTACTTCCAGCTTCAACCAAGTGAAATTCAATCAGCATTTTCTCAAGATATGGACGCCGCCATGTTGGAGCCAAACAACGTCAGTAAGCAGTGATTGGTCTGCGTCAGTCTGAGTAAACGTTTCTATGGCAACCACTCTTGCCTATCAAGTGTCAGCTTGTTGGAAGCCCTACCACTTGAAAGCAGACAACACCAAATCTGCTAATCAAATGCTTCAAACATCCGAGGTGAGACCACCTGCTTTTATCTGGTCAGTTTATAACTTAAATTACTTATACTACAGAGAGAAAGCATAATGAATAAAAATGTATCAAGTAATCAAGTAGATGTAGAAAAACAGTATCAGAGCAAGAATTGTTTTAATAACCGCTGAGAACTTCCTGCTGGTATTACAGGGTTTTCAACATGTTCTTGTAGCATTTTTCTCATCATGGAGGGCAAATAGAAAAAAATTCAGATTGAAACTGCATTTCTGAGTTTATATTTATTCAAATCACTGTGAATCAGGGGCAGATGAAAAAAACGCCATTTGACTAAAGCTTTTAGCAGTGACATAGGAGCTACACTTGGACGGGCCACAAACTCCAAGCTCCGCCCCTTTCTGCTAATCCACCTGCAGACCAACAGATCTATGAACGTCTGTGTTGTCCTCGTCTGAGCTGGAATCTGGATCAGAACTGGACGGAGGGATAGATCTGCTGTTGCTGCCATTTCTGATGCACCACTAATATTAGCTTGGGGTTGTCAGGGGACAAGCTGGAGAGAGTATAAAAAAAAGGGATGATGGGAAATGAGCACAGGCTTTCTTCCGCTCCAAAAGTCCTACCAACAACTTAGAGGAGACTCTGTTTGCCTGCCCCGACTCACGCCTGGATCCTGACTACGTCGTCTCTCCTCAGATGATCTGATGGCTGTTATTGACCCTGATTTAGCTTTGTGGACTCCTAGCTGAGCTAATAAACCTGCTGCACTTGGAACCAGATGTCTGCCTGTTCTTGTGATACTTGTATTCATTTTACAAAGATAGAAATTTACTGCCAACCAGGAGGGTATAAATATATACTTGCACGCACCATTCAGAGGTCAGAGTGAAGGTCAGGAAAAACTTGCCATAGGCCAGAATGTGAAGAATCTCATCACTGTGAAATTCAAGTTTACATCAAGGTTATTTAACCCTTGTGCTATCTTAGATGACCCCCCCCCCTTGCATTGAGGTGTTCTCCCTACCATGACAAAGGGGGATAAAGGTGGAAAGATTTCATGTAATCCATGGACACCAGTGAAGATCACAAATCATTGAAAAAAAAGGTTCAGAGCACTGTCTAGTGGGTCTAGATGACCCCACTCCCAATGTTAAAGTGCCTAGGATAGCACAAGGGTTACACAGAGGAACAAGATGGGAATTCCAACTCAACGACCTACAAACCAGAGAACAGGCATGATCTTGGTGTCTGGAAGAAAACAAAGGTAAAGGACAGAAACATTCTTAAGCCTGTTTCTACTGAAGTAGTGACCAGGTTTGTGTGTGAATTGGGGAAAGAAGATGATGGGATGGTTGTGAGACCAAAAGTATTCACCACACATCCTCAGATTGAGCTAAATTGGGGATTGTGATGAAATGACAACAAAACACTTTGAATTTGCCTTCTGTAACATTTCTGTTGGTTGATCTCCTCTTAAAAAAGAAAACAAGAAAAAACGGATGAAAAGCTGACGCTCACGTTCCAAAGTAACTTTCTTTTAAAAAGTTTCTTTAAAAAATATATTTAAGACTTACAGAAGATGTAAAAATATTCTGGCTTTTCAAATTTAAAAAGCAAAGAGCCAAAACCAGGAGAGACTTGAGTATAGAACTAATCCTGTCAATAATAATAATGGATTAGATGTATCTGTTTTTTCAGATGCTCAAACTTCTTCCAGTGTGTCCATCATTCATTCATTCTTGGTGATGGTCACTACTGATGTCCCACAGCTGCCCCGGGGCTGACTGATGGGGGCGTGGCTGCCCGGTGTCCCGGTGATGGTCACCAGGACATTCACACACCAGTGGAGGCGGGGGGGTGAAGTGTCTTGGCCAAGGACACAAAGACAAGAGACTTGGGGGAGTGGGGATCGAACCACCGACCCTTCAGTCATTGGAGGACCGGCTATCCACTGCCGCCCATTATAGTGAGCTTTATTAAAAATGTAAAATATAAATGTAATTCCTTCACATATCATTCTAAACATGTCTCGCCGATGTTACCATCCTACTGAAGATCTGATAAAAAGAAAAAAGCGATCAGTTAAGAACTACAAATGTCTTTTCAGAAGTGGAGGAGTTGAAAGGTCACAGGTGGAAACAGAGCATCAGAAAAGCTCTGAATGTATTTTAGAGGAAGTTTCGGTCTGGATCCGCCATTTCTCTGGAGTTTTGTGGTTAATGAAGGGTTAAACTTGGATTCATGTGGTCCTGCCATCACAGACCCGTCCTCGTGTCTCATTGGTGAAGAGTGAGTTTAAACCTATCTATGTTTGGGCGGCACGCTGGAGCAGTGATCAGCACGGTCCCCTCAGTGAGAAGGTATGTGTGGTTTGAATCCCGGCTGGGTCATCTCAGTGTGGAGTCTGAACGTTCTCCTTGATCATGTGTGGCTTTTGTCTGGTTTCCTCCCACACGCCAAAAACATGCTTCCCAGGTTGAATGGAGATCTAAATTGCCCCTCGGTGTGAGTGTGTGTTTGTGCGTGAACCCCCACCACCGCCTGGTTGGCTCCAGCGGCCCGGTGACCATGGGATCAGAAAAACAAACAAAGGCAAGTCATGGAGTCAAGACGAGTCCAAAGGTCGACACACAGAGGATCCTGGGGGGCGGGGCTACCAGTCCCCTGAGTCGTGGGGAGCACGCCTCAATAAATCCTGCTCGTTTTGATCATAGACAAATTTATCATGTGGCCCCTCCCCCCTGGCGTTCCAAGCAGGAAGTGGCTCCAAGAAGCCAGAATCTGCTGTAGCTGTAAGTCTATTGGTCAGGAGAACCGTTCTGGATCTGATACCTTTAACATCTTGATAATCCATATTTGGTTCTGTAGTTCAACTTATTCAAGTCCTAAACTGACCAATCAGATGCTTCAGGAAAAGCAATAGGGTGCCCGCTGGCCCCCACCTCCATTGTTTGACAGATTCTCCTGAGCCACTTTTAGTGGAAGGGGTGTGGGTTCAAACAAGCTCGCTCATGATTGGCCACAGTTGCCATAGAAACGCGACTCAGACAACTCGCTGTCGCCTGGCTCCAAATGCCGGCACCCGTCCCACGGAGAGGGGGGCTGGGAGAGGGGGGGCCGGAGCCGCAGGTAAGACGTTTATGGTGACGTCACTCACTCAGTCTGTCTCTCTCCAGTCTAGAGAGGTTTTAAAACAGCAGCGTCGTGCGTGTGGGGGGGCGGTCGCTTCAGGTAAAGGTCACAAGCAGGAGAAGGTTAGAATCCCAAAGTTTCTCATGATTTAATGATGGCTGGGTTAGACGTTACACCTGCAGCAAACGGCCAATCAAGCATTTCACATAAATTCATCTTCCAACTTTGAATCAAATGTTCTCAAAAGTAAAAGATCCTGAAGAAAACAAAGTCAGACTCTGTCCAGACCGCCGTCCCGCTGCAGCATCCCACTGTCGGACCGGCTCCAGCTAGACAGAACCGCATCCTCCGGTCATCGGTCCAGACTCTGAAGGAGGAAACAGGAAGAATCAGGAGTTTGCTCCGTTATTTGTGTCCCTGCATGTTCGAATCCTCTCTGCATGTGTGTGAGGTGTGACGCTCCCGCCCCACGGAGCTGTGGTTAATGGTTATCCACTGATAACAGCGGCGCTCTCACCTCTACAGGAAGTTCTGGTGCTTCTGCACTACAGAACACAGAGGACCAGAATGAAGAAGTTCAGAACACACCAGAACCAGAAAACAGAGGAACAGGAAGCTTCTCATGTCTGAGGCCTCGCAGGCGACACCTGGACGCCTGTGAGGCCTCGCAGGCGCCACCTGGACACCTGTGAGGCCTCGCAGGCGCCACCTGGACACCTGTGAGGCCTCGCAGGCGACACATGGACACCTGTGAGGCCTCGCAGGTGACACCTGGACACCTGTGAGGCCTCGCAGGTGACACCTGGACACCTGTGAGGCCTCGCAGGCGCCACCTGGACACCTGTGAGGCCTCGCAGGTGACACCTGGACACCTGTGAGGCCTCACAGGCCACAACTTACACACTTTTGGAAAGCTGCTACCAGCTGTCAGGAAGTTGCCACAAACAGGTGAGCTGCCCAGGTGTCTACAGAGAGGAGATGCCATCTTCCCTCACCTGCTATGTGGGCGGACTCTCGGCGTCATGCTGCTGGGCTCCTTGCGGGTCAATGGGTGCCATGGCAACGGCCACCTGACCCTCTTGCTGGCTGGCGGACGGCCTCTGGGTGCGGCCAGGGGGGGGTCCGCTCCGGCGCAGGGAGTTTCGGATGCCGGCGGTCACGTGGCTGGACAGGCGCCTCACCACCCCCCCGAGCCCGCCCCTGTTCTTCTTCAGCAGGCCCACGTCGTCCTCCAGCTCGGCGGGGGGCACCTCGATGTTCCCGGAGTACCAGAAGACCCACCAGATGAGGCTGAGGAAGATGATGATGGCGCCCGCGTAGATCAGCAGGTCGTAGAAGGAAACGTTGACGAACACGCCGAGCATGAGCACGCACACCCCCACCGCGTCGAAGGCCACGGCCAGCCAGAAGCTGCACCTGCAGCGGCCCAGACCGCGCGCCGTCCGCTCCATGGCCGACAGTGAGCGCGCGGACAGGTGAGGGGCCCCTCCCCGTGCGCTCACCTCACAGGGAGGGGCCTGCGCTCAAAGGAGGCGGGGACGGGGCACCTGGCAGGTGGGAGCAACGGTTGCAGAACTTTCGGTTTCCCTTTTAAAAAAAACAAGACTTTCAAGGTGTGAAGCCGAATAGAAACTGTAAACTGGAGTTGTGTGGATCTTCTGTGATTTCAGATCCACAGATTGACACAAGACTGACATGATTGACAGGATCCACTCACCAATGGAAACATCTGGACGATTGTCCAGAAAGGATTAAAAAGGTCAATCTATTTGGTGCCATTTCAGTTTTGTAACTTAAATATATATAATTTGACGTTTTCATCATTTCATCTGAAGGAGGGCTTTCAAACATGACAAACATAGAAGTTCAGCTCAGGAGATTCTGGGTTAACAGCTTTGGTCAGATTCTGACGCAGCAGAAGGTCCATCCAGTAACATTAATGCTGGGAGGACTCAGTTATTCTAACTTTACTGTATTTATCAGAATATGAAGGTTTTTTTTGTTTTGTTTTTTAAATAAAAGACTTTAAATTTTCTTTCTGCATTTTGACACCTTGTGTTAACCATGAATATTAAGCTTTTTTTTAGTCATTGGGACTCAAACGCACCGTAATGATGGAACATTTTAGGATTTTTATCTTTATCTATCAAACTCTGCACCACTGACTCAAGTCTTGACTGAAAAAAAAAACATTTCTACAAATTTTCCAAAGAGAACAACTGAAAAATGCCACGGTCCCGGGGATTCAAACCTTTGCTGGGACTCTCTCAGTGACTCCATGTTGTCCGTTTCTTCTCCTCCTCCTCGAGATGACTGGAGTCCAGCTGTTGAGCTACACTGACTGGACCACACACTCGTCTAAAGAAGACCTTCCAGACCAAAGACGGGACGGCCAAGGAGCTCAGAGACAGAACTGTGGCAGGAAGGTTCCCAAAGACTCTCTGCAGGTCTCTGTGTTCCTAGAGCCCCCAGAATCCTTCAGGGGAAGAGGTGATCATCACCTTAGATGTTCAGAAGGTCATCATGAAGCTTCGACCATCATAGAATCCACCATCACGGTGTGGTACGCTGGAGCCACAGCCAGGGACATCAACAGACTGCAGCGTATTGTGCGCTCAGCTGAGAAGGTGATTGGCTGCAGCCTTCCATCTGTCCAGGACCTCTACGTCTCCAGAACTCGGGGAGGTGCAGGCCGGATAGCAGCCGACCCGTCTCACCCTGGACATGGTCTACTGGAGCCCCTCCCTTCAGGCAGGAGGTTAAAGTCCATCGGGACCAGAACCTCACGACACAGGAACAGTTTCTTTCCCTCTGCAGTCAGACTCATGAACACTTTTTAACTCCTCCCCCTTAAACTTCACTTCTATGTCCAGTCAGTCACCAGTCCACTACCTGCACCTTGATCATCCTCAGTTTGCACTACTTATTCTATTTATTGTTCTGACCACTGTGTCATTTTTTATTTTGCTTACTGTTGTTCATTTTTTCTATTCTTATGTTTTATGTCACACATTAGCAGCAAATTCCTATTCTGTGAAACTGCTCTGTTCACTGAAAATGGCAATAAACACTGGGAGGAAACGTTTCAGGTCGTGAATCAGATAGATTGGACCTGGACACAGATGGAGGGTTAAAGCAGCGTAGAAAAGGGCTTTAGAGTGGATTCCTTCATCAGAGACAGGAAAGGGAAAGTTCCAACTCTGCCACAGCAGGTGATCCACTCCAGGCTGCAGAGGTGATGGCAGGGTTTTGATGTGACACCCGTAGATCACCACAAACACTGTTCTACCACGGAAATATGACACTAAAAAACAGAGACGTGAGAAGAACTTCAATCTATGTTACTTCAAATAAATTAGTTTTTATTTTAAAACTCCTTAAAGTACATTACTCAATAAGTTGGAGTTGTTATTTCCATGAGTGCTTTTCCTATTTGGTATTTCAATGAAACGCAGAAAACTAAAATAAGAGAAACACCACTTTCATTCATTGGACATTTATTACCCCAAACATTAGGACAATAATAAAACCCAACCATGGACCGTGTCAGCAGTTTGTCCTCCATTGGCTGCAGTGACAGCTGGACCTCGGCGTCTCCTGCTCCTCACTAACCTCATGATGTTCTGAGGCGGTCCACTCTTCCACAAGTTCTACATGCGGTTCCGTGAAATGATGGTCTACGCCGACCATCATGTGTGTGAGGTGACCCTCATCATCCGTGAACAGGTAGGTAGACCGTTGCTGCATGGTCCAGGTCACATGGTCTGTACTGCAGACGGCGGTGTCTTGGTGTGGGTGGAGTCACCTGCAGCGGTCGTCTCTCAGTCCAGTCAAAGCGGTGGAGTCGGTTCTGAATGGTTCCTCTGGAGCCCCCAGTACCCCTCCCATCTGGTAAACGGGCCTGCAGCTGTGTGGCGTTTGCTGAACCAGGTCAGAGGTCAGAGGTTCTGGTCATGGTGGTGGTCTGTCACGGGGGGGGGGGGGGGGGGGGGGGCTCCTCTCCTGGGTTTGTCCCAAACTCTGACGGTAGTTCAGAGTCTTAAACCAAGTCTGCTGATGACACTTGGAGACTCACCAAGTCCCCCTGCAGCACCTGCCTGCCCCCCCCCCCCCCCCCCCACCCAACCTGAAGGCGCTGTGGTCGGGTGGAGCTGCTCGCCGTTCAGCGGCGTGTTCATGGCTGTTAGGAGGAGGAGCTTGGAAGGACTTGGTGACTAAATCAGCTGTTTAGACCCACACAATGCTGACTTGATGAAACACTGAGACGCTTTTTCTCCTGGAAGCTTTTGGCTCCAATCAACAACCTGAAGACAGTGAGACCATCATGTCTGTCTGTCACCACAAACAACTGTCCGGAAAACCACATCCACACACTTCTGGCTACATCCTCAGCTTGTTGGGAGTGGCGGGAATCCCCTTTGATGGGTTTCTGGAGAACAGCTGGGAGGTGAGAGAGACAGAGAGAGAGAGAGAGAGAGAGAGAAGAGCTGCACACGCAACAGGAGAGAGAGGCCCCAGGCGGGATTCATACCACCGCCTTCTCCGTGAGAGGCAAGAGTGCTGACCGCTACACCAGCACCACCACCGCTACAGCTTTTTCTCATCCATCCAGTCTTTAATGCTTTTATTGCATTAGAAGTCATTACTTGTTGCTCAAAGGAACTTTGTTTGGGGAAGAATTTCTGCTGAAATGTTCATTAGAAAAACCAAGAAGGGAGGAAATCTGGAAAAGCTGGAATGTTATTATCAGTCCCAGAGTTCCAGTCCGTGACCAAACTGTGACGTCATGTAAAGACGTCCGTTCCAAGGTCAAGTAACTTGACCTTCAGAGGATCAACACATGATTAACGTCACTAAAACTGACGGCAAACGTTCTGATCTAGATGATGCAGCCGTTCCTCATCCATCTCTACAGTTTGGATCGACTTCCAATCACATCTAGTTTGGTTTCTGCATTTGAGGCCTTCAGCTCTGAAAACGAACCACAAACCAGATTCTGACATTTATTCACATTTTTCATTTCAATACGGACTCTAAGTCTGATGAATTTTGCCTTTTCAAGACCAGAAACTTTGGAGAGAAGAGGACGGTAAAGGAATTTCTAAGCTGGGAGGGGCTTCCTCTCATGACATTCACAGGACGGCGGCTTTTATCCATCGCCATAGAAACCATCAAGGTAGAACAAAGGAGCCACCATTTCCTGTTTTTAGTCCGTGAAAGCCTGAACCTCATCTGTGAGGACCGAGACCCTGGTCTCAGGAGGACCAGGTGAGCTCGGGTCCGGACCCGAGTTCAGGTGAGCTCGGGTCACCTGTGAAGTCCCGGTTCAGGTCGTCTCTCAGCTGCTGTGAAGAAACCGAAGCAGAACTTCTCCAGAACAAAGTTCAGCTCCAGAACAGACGCTCTAATAAGGACGAGTCTCGTTTTTCCCCAATTTGTCTTTTTATTGTCAGCCGTTTGTTTGAAGAAGACGTGAACACGCTCAGCACGCCGTCAGAACGCCACACGGACTTCTGGGTAAAAAGCAAAGGAAACGTACACCCCAGAGAAGATTTTGGTTCCATGTTTTCATCTGAAAATCACCAACTCCAAGCAAAACCCTGGTCCACACGTCCACAAATATACTCTGTCATTCGTCATTTATGAAAAAATGAGAGAAATAATCTTCAAGAAAAAAGAAGAGTGGGATTGTGGGATGGGGGGAGGGTGGGTGACCCCCAATGGCATAACAGAGCTCTCAATATGAGAAAGCTGCCTCCTGAGGACGTCGTTTGTTAAAAACAGCTGAATCTTCAGCACGCTGCAGGGGGCGTGGCCGGCGCCACCTCCGCCTGGGGCAGTCAGGGTGGGAGGGACCGCTTCTGCTCGCCACGCCTCGTTCAGTCCCGCTCTGCAACCAGCTTGAGAACTTTGCCGATGGCGATGGTCTTACCTGTGAGACACGGACAGAGCAGCAGTTCATCACTCAGAACCGGGCCGTTTGGTCAGAAGAGACCACCGGGTTTTCCCTGTGGACCCGTTTGCCCCCCCCCCGCCTTAGGACTGCATGAGGGGGCAGCTTCAGTGATGACCTGGAGGGCGGCGGGCTGAGGTGGAGGGTTTGCAGCCATCGTCTCCATCAGTCACAGGAAGCCCCCAGCAGCTTTACAAAAACGTCACGGGGGGGTTGATGCTCTGGATGCAGCGGTTATCGCATCCACATCAGTCCAAACCCCCCAGCGGGTGTTTCTTCCCTTTGTGACAGTGATGGCTGCTTGTTGGGCGTGGCTCTGGGTGAGCACAGAGCGCCAGCTCAGGGGGGAAAAGGGGGGGTGGCCTTCAGTGGACTCTGACAGGGAGGCTGAGGAGATGAGGGTGGGGGTCCAGCTAAGCCAGATTTCCACTGTGGGGGGGTTTTAGTGAGGAATGAACATTACGATGACCTTTCAAACTCTTAGAGTGTTGCAGACTTAAAAACGTCTCCAGAGCGCCTCACCTTCGTCCCGTAAGGTGAAGCGACCCATCTGAGGAAACTCCTTAAAGGTCTCCAGGCAGATGGTCCCTGCTGTGCGCAGACGAGCGATGCAGACCTGGTCCTGCTTGACAAACCGCGGCCTGGTCTTGCTCTTCTCGCCCGTCTTCTTGTCCACCAGGCAGATTAAGGCCTGTGGGGAGCAGAAGGTCAGCCCCGCCCGCCGTGACCCGTGAGCAGCTGTGGTACAGGCGTCTTACCGTGATCTGCACTTCCTCAATGCAGGTGTGAATGTGGAGAACAGCGTTGTATCCCGGACAGATGATGGATTTATGTTCTATGATGACGATCTATGAACACAGAGCAACCTCCCTTTATTCTCAGGTCAGCCCACATCCTGTCTGCTGCTGACAGGGACACGGGGACAGAGCATGTACTGCGGCACACGTGTGTTTACAGGGACCCGTCCTGTTCTTTAGAACAGTTCTGAATGACTTCAGTACAATCCAGCATTTATTCCACCATAAACGTCATTTACAGCCCCGACAACGGCGTCTCAGCGGCTGGATCCTCGTCTTTAACATCCACTGATGTCACCAAATACAGACGGTTTTGGGCCGTGAAGCAAAGTCCAAGTCTTTATTCAGAAACCAACAGGGATTCTAGTTTACTGACCTGGAACGGGTCTCTGTGACCCACAACAATCTGACTATTACAGGTACTGATCTAGAGCTGCACGATGTTATGCGATATTAGGGATCCATATTGTGACGATGATATAACCTGTGATAAATGAACAAATAGCCAAACAACTAAATCACTTCCATTTCACTGCAAAGGTTTGAGTCAAAATACCTGAAGTTATTCTCCAAATGACCCTCGTCTACATGGAGGCCAACATCTAACATAAAAGCTCCATCTGATTGGTCAAATGCATGAATGGGTTTATTATTATTATTTAGCACATTTATGGTTAACCATTTATTGCGATTTTCGCCGACTTTTGCGATATGGATATTGCTCAGCTTGAAATGGCGAAAGCGATAAATTTGTGATAATTGTGCAGATCTAGACTGATACTACGACAGAGTGATGACACGCAGAAGGGATTGTGGAAACGATGCATAAACAGATCAAAACTATGAGACATGAAATCAGAAATATGAAGTTCTCAGGCATCACATGAAATCCTCTGAACGGAACGGAGGTCATAATGGAGACGGGTTTGGACCAAAAGATGGACTCGTGTGTCTGTTAGTGAACCACAAGGATGCTTTAGAACTGGACTCATGTTCAACCAAAGTGGTTGAACTCCAGCTGTTCCAGGTTCAGACCCCACCTGAGCGCCGCGCTCCGGACTCACCTGAGCATCAAAGGTGCGCCCCGAATGGCACAGGTTCTCTGCGTTGCATAGGATGAATCCCGGTAGGATCTCCTCCTCCTCGATGCCCTTCAGCCGGAGCTTGAGGTTCTCCCCAGGCCCGGCGTCGTCCGTCTCCACGTCATCAGACAGCAGACTCAGCACCTCCACAGTGTGCTGCAGGTTCAAACACAGCAGAGGAAAAGCTGCTGATCTACCGTCTCCATCCAAGGGGAACTTCTGATGAACCCCAAGGTTCTGGGCGGACTCACCCGGTTCGGCATCATCACCAGCTGCTGGGCTTTGCTGATGGAGCCCGACTCCAGCTTTCCTAGAATCACAGTGCCCATGTCCTGAGAAGACACGCAGACCAGCAGGTGAGGGGGGGAGGGGGGGGGGGTGTGCGTCAATAGGCGGACCACAGTCTCACCTTGTATTTATCTACGATGGGCAATCGGACCGGGCCGTCACTGGGGCGGTTGAAGTTTGGCAGA
Source organism: Oryzias latipes (assembly GCF_053564925.1). Classification (NCBI taxonomy): domain Eukaryota; kingdom Metazoa; phylum Chordata; class Actinopteri; order Beloniformes; family Adrianichthyidae; genus Oryzias; species Oryzias latipes. The sequence continues at coordinate 729,523 of NC_136244.1, read as the reverse complement.
CTGTCCAGGTGTGGAATGAATGGTAGACCTCTGCAGAAGCAAAGGCACACCTGTGTCAGGATGGAAACAGCCTGAAGGAGCGACTCCACGCCCACCAGAGGACACCTACGTGTACCAGGGGCACAGGTCCGTGGGCTCCTTCAGGTTGGCCCCCGTCAGCCCAGAACACGGCATGAAGTGGATGTCCTTCTTGGGGTTGAAGCCCACTTTCTTCAGGAATGGCACCAGCTTCTCTTTACACTCTTCATACCTGAGAATCAGACGTGAGTGAGCAGCGCCGGCGTCAGACTGTTGGGTTTTCGTGACACGGACTCATGAAGTCAGAACCAGAACACCTTTCAGACCCATTCAACACAATTTAAGACAACTTCATGCTTTATGAGGCCTGCTGTCCATTGAATAGGTTTTAGTCCTTTTAGGACATTTAAGGATCTGCAGCCATCATGATAATATTACTACCATGTACTACCGTGTACTACACCATGCTATGGTCACTGAAAACTTCATGATACTCTTGAATGGTTCTGTTTAAGTTGGACCTCAACGGGGTGGTCAGATTTTCCAGATCCATTTTTTTAGAAGTAAATCTAAAGCTGAACGTCAGACTTTCTATATGCAGTATTTGACAAACACAAACATCTATACATCAAAGATGCTATTTTCTAAATCTCTGTTCATCCGTCTTCTTCTGCTCATCTTTGAACGTCAGTTAGCGCCCTGCTGCTTGTCTGAAGGCATTTTAAACTATTGCAGCATAGAAAACCCATCAGCACAGACTTATGGACTCACAATAAACTAGTATTTGCTAGAATGAACCAGAGCTGTGGTCGCCGTCCAGCTGAACTGAACTGGTTGTTCACCTTTTGGTTTTTCCCGATAGGGGGCGCCACAGCGGTTTGGCAGAGTTTTTACGCCGGGCGGGCGCCCTTCCTGACACAACCCTGTACTTTCAAAGCACAGGGAGACCCAGATGAGCAGCAGCGTGAAGGGTCTCGTCCAAAGACCCACGCTGGATTTGTGGCTCATTTCACGCCATCAAAAGGTTTAAGTAAAAGTTCAAGTCAGAGCAAACCACAAATAATGGTAGCAACAGGATTTCTCTTTGATCTACTGACTCGCAACTTTGCTGATTTTCTGACTAGGAGCTCTAAAGTCCTCCTTTTTGAGAATACAATGACTCTGTTGTTCTCTCACTGGGGTGCGTGTCAGTGACATCACATACCTGACTGCAGTTTGTCAAATGCAGAGGCTACGGTTACAATTACAGACAACACCCAAACAGTGATTCTCTGGCTGCTTTACGGCTGCATCTGCATCTGCCCGATTACCACTTACTTATTAAACGGGACTGAAGAGACTTCAGTCTGGGAACCCCCCCCCTCACCTCTCCAAGCTCCAGTTGACGGTTGGATCGTCCATCTTGTTTACCAGAACGATCAGGTGCTTGACCCCGGCTGTTTTAGCCAGCATGGCGTGCTCTCGCGTCTGCCCGCCTTTCTCAAATCCAGTTTCAAACTCTCCTTTTCTGGCAGAGATGACCTGCAGGGACAAAAAGCTGGACGTGAACTCTGTGTTGGGGCTGTGAGCTGCAGACAGACTCCACACAGGCATTAGGACTGTAGTCTATATGGATACCTGACATTTGGAACTTCAGCCTCCCCTTTAGGATTTCAGATTTTTATCATTTAGATTTAGTTTTTCTTCACCGCTTTGGCTCTTTTATTGAAACAGGAAATCCATTTTTAACGCTTTAGCTAAAACTGTTTCTATGGTTCAGCAAAACACCGGATCATCCGTCTCCCAAAACACGCAACTCCTGTTTCAAAAGCAAATCTGTCTCCTTCAGATCCACAGAAGCCGCTGATGACTTTCACTACCAATGACACGGGCTCATGTCTGTGACCAGGAAGTAGCCGCCGCCGCCGCAGCAGCTCCTCTCTCTCCAAACCCAGGTTTATGGGTCATTCAGCGTTCTGTGGTCCTGCAGATCCAAATGTTCAGAACATCACCAGGAAAATGGCCACCGATTATCGGCAGCATGCCCCCCCTTGTGATGCAACCACGCAGGAAGCAACGTGCAGCCTGCAACCAGCCGCTGCACTGGGCTGTTCTGCAGCCGTCTCTTCAGCAGCAGCATCCACTGCTTGGCGGGTTCTGTGACCCTGAAGCGTGTAGCCCTTCCATCTCCAGGCTGAGAAAGACTCGTCTTCAGGGTTTAGGACAGGTGTGTGCGGCGGCAGGACACATTCAGCATTCTAGGACCCCTGAGACGTGGACCACCAGGTTCCCGTCATCCCACACAACGACAAACTGGGGCCAGTGAGGCCCAGCAAAGCCCTCATTGTCAGGAAGAAGATCTGAATAGAGTTTCTCAGCATCAGCCAGGAGTGGGGAGGTGGGGGCCACACCATTCTTATATTGCCCCCACGCTGGCCTGGGGCATCAATCGTGGCCTACGGGCCAATAGAATTGTAGCCACGACTTCGTCTTTTGGCCAGATTGGACGCCGCCTCGTCCACAAACACTCAGGTGGGGGTGGGGGGTCTGGGCTTCCTAGATTCTACTGGCAGGTTAATAGGCAACAATCTCCCCCAGTGTATTTTTTGATGAACTTTAGTGATTGAGCCTTAAATAGAATAATGTGTTTATCATTTTTGCTGCCGTGCTGATTTAGATTTGTACTCATATTGGTATTGACCCCCCATGTTCCAAAGTGCTGGACATGCACAGCAGCCTCTTTCAGTTCAGTGTCTTCACTCACCAGGACAGCCAGGTCTGCTTGGGACGCCCCTCCGATCATGTTGGGAACGAAGCTTTTGTGACCAGGAGCATCCAGGATAGTGAAGTGCTTTTTATCCGTCTCGAAGTACGCCCGACCCACCTCCACCGTTTTGCCTTTGTCCCTCTCCTCCTGGTTAGTGTCTAAGGCCCAGGACAGATACCTGAGGACAGACGTCACACATGTGGGGGGCGCATGTTCTGAGGGGTCAGGGTTAGTGGCTCAGGCGGTTGAGCAGGTCGACCGTCACCGGGACGGTCACACTGGAGGCAGGGAATCGAACCGCCGACCTGCTCAACCGCCTGAGCCACTGCTGCCCCTAGTAAAAAGTGAAGTGGCGGGTAGAGCAATAGGAGGACAGTGAGGTCAGAGGGACAGAGGTGCAGCCTTTCTGAACCAGTCCTTTCCACAGAACCCAGAAAGAAAAAAGCCCCCCCCCAGAGAGAAAGACGTGGGTCAAACAGAAACAAAGCAAAGCGTACCAGGTCTCTCGGTTCTTCTCCTTTGCTTCTCTTTCATACTTCTCCAGAGTCCTTTTGTCCACCATGCCTGTCAGGTACCTTTAGTAGATGAAGTGAGTGCATTGCAGAAATGATGGGTCTGAATCCGCATGAACGGCCAAAAACAGACATGCAACAGCAAAACCAAGTCACATGACATGACTCACATGATTTGTCCCCCAATGGTGGATTTTCCAGCATCTAGAAAGAAACAAACGGCTTTCAGAGATTTTCTCAACCCAGTAACTGTACTAATGAGACCTACATGAGTACCTAACTCACTGAACCCATCATCTCAGTGAACCATCCTTTGCTTTCTACTACGCTGGACTCATGACAGCTTCATACAGCAGTGAAGACAGAACCACACGCCTGATCACGTGGTCAGTAGCTGCGTTTACACGGACAAAAGTAATCGGAATGAACGCCTGATCGGAAAAAAATGCGTCATGTAAACACGCCGTTCAGAATAGTCTGCCCCCATCAGACTCGTTTGGATCGGGTTATGTCGATAGTTGATCCCATCGTTGTTCGTGGAAACGGTTCATTCTGGTCGTGTGTCACTTCTGCTCTGGTTTAACGTTTTGGCTCCAGAGAAGCTTTGGAGCTCAAACAGGACCAACCGGCTGCTCCGCGGGGACCTCTGCACCTCGCCCCGCGGGCTCCTCGCTTCTCCCCAGAGAGAGGGCGCTGAGGAGGACTGCTTTGTGCCCCCCGACGATGTAAGGATCCAGCGCGGTCTGGGCCCGGCTGCAGGTGGACCGGTGGACCGTGTCTCTGAGCAGAGCAGCCGGACTTATAGCTTTGTGTTTGAGGGGAGGGGAGGATGCTTTGTTACGTGTGGAAGACTTCGGACTGCCATCCGTCCCGCAGCTCTATGTGAACAAGCAGCCGGACTCAGGAGAACCGGGTCTCCCGGTAGAACCGGGCAGAGCTCGGTCCGTCGGCTCACACAGCGGCTAGTTTGGGGCGGTGTGTGAGCTTAAAGCAGAAATGTGGCTCAGTCCTTAGAAACCGTTCAAACAATCACCTGGATTTGTGTTTCCAGTCGTGTCCCGACTACATAAAGGCTGATGTTATTCCACATATTTACGTTCAGCCAGGATGCAGATTGCAGCGTTTCCCACATGGATTTATGTTCATCAAAGGCTAAATGTTGTTAGCACGTGTTAGCCTCTCTGAACCCTTCTTCCAGCTCCGTTCTTCCACAGAAAAAGCACGGATTAAAAATAAAATGATGAGCGAACAGCCGCTTCATAATATTCATCACATTAATAAAAGCACATTTAGAAGATCGTCTCGTACATTACAGAGCTGCTGCATGAATGTATATGGCAGCTGAGTTTGTTTACATCAGGACTCATTTCCTCTTCCAGTATTTTCATCACTACTGCTCATGAAAGTGTGACCATGTGAACGTTTGTTCTAATCGGAAAAAGGTTTTCTGGCTCCATGGACACGGTTGGATTTTAATCTGACCGTTGATCCCATCGAGATATTTTGCACATGGAACCACGACTAGTGACAAACATGAAATCAACAAAACAAAGTTTTCCGTCTGTGCAGCACGTTGATTCAAAGTGGATCTGCTCGGTCTTAGAGTCGTCTCTGGTTCTGACCTCCATGGACAGGCGTGTTCACATTTACTCACTTCGAGGTAAACCATCTTAGTAACGACTGACCACCATCATTAAACATTAACACACCCCTGGGAGAAGTTCACACCGCCTTTGGCAGCTGCTTCCAATGAAAAGTCCATGTGAATGTGTGGAAACGTGCGTTCACATCAGTTCATTGAAGGTTAAACCAATCAGGGACTCAGATTTGGTAGTGACACATGTGTAGCGTCCTTCATGATTACCAGAAGAGTAAACCGTTTGAAACTGATCATTTTGGTTCATGTCCAACTGGAATTCTGTGCCAACACGTCTGTCCTCCATCAGGATGACAGGAAAAGCCTGGAGTCAGCAGGTTTCCACCGCTGTGGCGTCACGCACCAGCCCTCCACCAACTACAGGTGGGGGCCGTGTGCCGGTACTGGGTAGCGACAGACCAGCGTGAACACCAGAGGCCAAATGAGAGTTCGGGAACATGCTTTAGGTGAGGGCAAACGTAGCGTTACAGTCGAGGCTCGTTGTGAGTGGACGGTAACGGGTCCCAATGATGTGGCTAGAGAAACGGGAACTTTGACCTCCATGGGGCGTGGTATGAGAAGAAACCACCACCGAGGCTTCATGACCTAATCGTGACTGTGTGGGTACTGGTTGTGGTTAGCATCTCTGTGTGAATGAAGCCCACATATGAAACGTTTTGACATAAACAGAAGACAAAGATGAGCTTTATGATTGGAGGATGAAACGCACTGCTGTTGTTTAGAGTCGTGTTTCTGTCATGTGTGTCCAACGGCCACAAAGGCCTTCACTCTGGGTGTGACGGAGAATCACTAAACGCTTTTATCAGACTATCAGAGCACTGAACTGATGTGTAAATAGCTACAGTTGACTGACACCCTATGAAAAATGTTCTTTATCACCTTAACCAAAGCTAAAGAACATGAAAATGTCCATCAAACTGTCTACAAACGGAAAATGACTGGAAGGTTTGGACACAAAGGGAAGCAACTAAAGTGAACGTGTTGCAGCAACATCCTGCTGTCCTGCATGGGACATGTTGACATTTGAACCTGTGGCAACAGCAGCAACAAGCATCGGAAAGACGTCATTCATGTTCATTCCTTTGCTGAACCAAAGGCGAGGACGTCGGATGCACTGACCTACGTGTCCGATAAACACAACGTTGACGTGCTCCTTCTTTGGAGCGTCGGGTTGAATGGGGGGGATTTTAGGCACTGAGATTTCCTCCTCCTCCTCGAGGGTCTCTGGCGGCGTGTCTGTTGGAACCTCCTCCGGCCCCTCGTCGCCACCTCCCGGCTCTTCTTCGCTCGTTTCTACCTCTTTCTCGTCCCAGGTCTCTTCTGTGGTCACATCCGCCTCGCCGTTCTCCACCGGCGCTGCAGGAGACAGAGGCGAGCTTCGGTACTCTACAGAAACATCAGCGCTGTGACGGATGAAACTACAGTCAAATGAAACTCAAAAAGGTGAAGATGGTTTGCTGTCCTGCCTGTGACGAGGACATGTTTGTCACCCTTTCTATCAACGGGATCTTCTTCATCCTGGTGATAACTTTAAAGCTAAACGGCTACATTCCTGTTTAAGTTGCCATGTCGGCTGAAACTGTTCACAGTAAAAAGAATCTCAAAGTCTCAGCAGATGAACAGCCTTCAGGGTTTCCATAGAAACGAGGCTTTAGGTTCAGAATAAGGCCAAAGTCTGCCCCATACGATGCAAAACCCAACAATATGGTGTCGTTCAGAGAGTTTTCTGTAGAAACTACCCAAACCTCTTTATGCTCTTCAACATTTCAAACAAAGTCAATGCAAATAGAAGGAAAGCGACATCCAAGTCTACTTTTTGTGTTGGATTTACATTCTAATCCATTTTCTGCTTCTTGAGGCTCCAGTGAAATACCAGGGTTTGAATTCATCGCATCGATCTCAAAATCAATTGGTTTTTTACAAACAGGTAAAAAAACAAAACCTTCTTTTAACACTAAACTATTGCTAGAAATTGAATTTTCCCATTTCTTCTCAGATTTTGACAGACGTTAAAAGACGCCCGTTTACCTGTTTTAGAAACCATACTTTGTTCTTTCAACTGTCCATATGTTTCATGAAGTGGGCCACAAATGCCTCTTTGGTCGTCTGGATCCTGTTGACATCATCACGCTCTGCTGCTTCATCAGCTAAAGCGACAGGATGGACGGACGTTTGGGGCGCCGCGGCGCTGGTGTCTGCTGGAGAACCAGCTCCTCTTTGCTAGCTGCTACTTTCACATGTGTGGTTTCCAGAGACGGGCGGGTTGAGCTCACTCTGAACAACGGAAGCCCAAAAAAAGCAAAGCTGGGAACATGAAACCCAGATTTCACCCCAAAAAGTTCTAAAACAACAAATTCAAAGTAGTTGATGGATTGGATTTATGGCCCAGTGGTTGGGTCGCTGATCCCATTCATTCTGAACGAGCCCATTCTTTGATCTACATGGATCCAGGACTTCTTAAGCCAAAACTTGAACCAGAGTGACTTTAAAAAAAAAAACACCAACATTTGACAGAAGGAAGATTTAATCAAATAAAGTTACAGACCTGCATTTCTGAACTGAGGGAACTTGTAAAAGGGACATTTAGGAATTTTCCAGTTTTGAAATGTGAGCCTGGTAGACTGAAAATCGTCAAGTATTTGTTCAAGTGTACATTTTTCCAGAGAGGTGTTTGATTTGTGTGAAGCTAATGAGGACTCGTGGATCCTCCTTCACCTAGTTTTCTTGGTGATGTCGGCAGTTGTCCTGGTAGTGTTTCTATCGTGTGTGTGTGTGTGTGCATGGCACACAGTTCCATGTGTTTTATGTCACGTGTTTACACACTGTCAAGAAGTTTGAACTGGACCTCTTTAGGTTTCAGTTGGAGACCCCTGGTTTAGGCCGTGTAAGTCTAGACGTAGCAGTGACCCCTGAATGTCCAGGACTAATTCCTGGACTCATTTGGACCTGAATTCACAAATCCTTCCTCACCCACGCTGACGTCTGCTCAGTATCTGGCCTGCACCCCTTCTGAGACCCGCACCCCCCCTGAGACCTGCACCCCTTCTGAGACCCGCACCCCCCCTGAGACCTGCACCCCCTCTGAGACCCGCACCTCCTCCGAGACCCGCACCCCCCTCCGAGACCCGCACCCCCCCTGAGACCCGCACCTCCTCCGAGACCCGCACCCCCCTCCGAGACCCGCACCCCCTCCGAGACCCGCACCCCCTCCGAGACCCGCACCCCCTCTGAGACCCGCACCCCCTCTGAGACCCGCACCCCCCTCCGAGACCCGCACCCCCTCCGAGACCCGCACCCCCTCCGAGACCCGCACCCCCTCCGAGACCCGCACCCCCCTCCGAGACCCGCACCCCCTCTGAGACCTGCACCCCCCTCCGAGACCCGCACCCCCCTCCGAGACCCGCACCCCCCTCCGAGACCCGCACCCCCCTCCGAGACCCGCACCCCCCCTGAGACCCGCACCTCCTCCGAGACCCGCACCCCCCTCCGAGACCCGCACCCCCCCTGAGACCCGCACCCCCTCTGAGACCCGCACCTCCTCCGAGACCTGCACCCCCTCTGAGACCCGCACCTCCTCCGAGACCCGCACCCCCTCCGAGACCCGCACCCCCCTCCGAGACCCGCACCTCCCTCCGAGACCCGCACCCCCTCTGAGACCCGCACCTCCTCCGAGACCCGCACCTCCTCCGAGACCCGCACCCCCTCTGAGACCCGCACCTCCTCCGAGACCCGCACCCCCCTCCGAGACCCGCACCTCCTCCGAGACCCGCACCCCCCTCCGAGACCCGCACCCCCTCTGAGACCCGCACCTCCTCCGAGACCCGCACCTCCTCCGAGACCCGCACCCCCCCTGAGACCCGCACCCCCCTCCGAGACCCGCACCCCCCTCCGAGACCCGCACCCCCCTCCGAGACCCGCACCCCCCCTGAGACCCGCACCCCCCCTGAGACCTGCACCCCCCTCCGAGACCCGCACCCCCTCCGAGACCCGCACCTCCTCCGAGACCCGCACCCCCCCTGAGACCCGCACCCCCCCTGAGACCTGCACCCCCCTCCGAGACCCGCACCCCCCTCCGAGACCCGCACCCCCCTCCGAGACCCGCACCCCCCCTGAGACCCGCACCCCCCTCCGAGACCCGCACCCCCTCTGAGACCCGCACCTCCTCCGAGACCCGCACCCCCCCTGAGACCCGCACCCCCCCTGAGACCTGCACCCCCCTCCGAGACCCGCACCCCCCCTGAGACCCGCACCCCCCTCCGAGACCCGCACCTCCTCCGAGACCCGCACCCCCCTCCGAGACCCGCACCCCCTCTGAGACCCGCACCTCCTCCGAGACCCGCACCTCCTCCGAGACCCGCACCCCCTCTGAGACCCGCACCCCCCCTGAGACCCGCACCCCCTCTGAGACCCGCACCCCCCCTGAGACCCGCATACATACCAGCGCTTTGTGAAACCTTCAGGCTGGAAAGTTTTTCAGCAACTGAAAGAAAAAAATAAACTATATTTAGATAAATGTTAAGTAAAATGTCACACTCCATGATTTGTCCTTCTAATCTCAGCTCCAGCTGTTCTACATCTTCATTTTAGCAGGTCTGGTCTGCAGAATCAAATCAAACTTTATTTATAAAATAGAGCTTCTCATGCATTGCACAGCCAAAGCGCTTTAACATTAAAAACAAAAAACACACAATATTACAGTAACAACCCAACCCACCCTTGACCCTCCCCACTCCCCTCCGTTAGAACATATGACCCATGCTGAGGAAACAGTATTTGGGAATGTCTTCAAACCAGGAGCCAGCCTGGCCATAGGAGCGTCACCACAGTGCCCCCCCCCAGACTGGGAGCGGGGTCCACTTCACAGCCATGAGGCTGTAAAGCTAGACTCCAGCTGCCCCAGCAAGGGCAACAACTGCAGCAACAACCACCAACCAAGCCGGCAGCCCTGGAGGAAAAGATCCTCACAAGAAACACTGGAGCTAAAATCACGAGATGCTAAAATTAAAGACAAAAGATGAATATAAATACATAAAATAGTCTATACCAAAACTAATAGAATAAATGAGCAGTGAAAATGCTCTAAAATTGAAATGAAAAAGGTGGTTCTTCTTAAAAACCTCTACAGTCTCTGAGGCTCTCTGGCAGACTGTTCCACAGGTGAGGACCGTAATGGCAGTACTAAGCCTCACCTGAAGCTTTGGTCCTCACCTTAGGAACAACTACGAGGCCAGAGGACCTCAGACTTTGAAAGAAGATCAGTTAAATAAGAATAAAAACATTTAGAAACTGTTAAAAGAATCTTAGAATCAACCCTGAAACGCTCAGGGAGCCAATGCAGCCTTTTTTAAACCGGTGTAATAACCGTCCAGGGTCATCCTTCACCTCGGCCCCTCATAGCTGGGTGGGGTCCAGCCCAGGCAGTAGGAAGGTGCCTGTTAGCACCATCATGAAGGTATCAGTAGACGCTCAACTTTTAACCACAATGACAGGTGAACTTTCCCACGGCTGTCAAACATGCACTAAAAACCCAGACTGCTCCCATAAGGAACAGTCGGTGTGACGTTCATGCGCTACACGTGTTACTGAACGCCATCATCACTCTGTGATCATTAGAATATGATTGTGCAAAAAATGAATTTAAGCAGTTAAAATCTGCTCCAAACATCTTTTAAGGCATCATTTCCTTACGTCTCTGAAGTGATGCTGAAAACAACCCAAAGGAATATGATCCAAAGCAAAACCACATGACTACAGACGTCATTGGTCAGGAATTACGAGGGCGGGGCAGAGCAAGTCCTGCTCTTTACGGTCCTTGTCGAGATAGTTCACTGATGGCCTGGTGGAGACGTGCTGCACGGTGGTTACCGAGGAGACGGCGGCTAAGAAGGTACGCCCATGAGTGTTTATGACATAGATTGTGAGAAGCAATGTGCATCACATCAAGAGTTGTTCAAATGAGCCTACATTCCTCCAACCATGTCAATGAGTAGCGGTTGCATCGTTGCTCCGTGGCTCATCCGTTGCTTCCTTTCAACTCTGTTTACATCCCATAATGTCCGCCTATGGAGGCCATTTAGGTCCAGTTGATCTGAGGAACTTCAGAGCGACTCCACGCTCAGCCCAATTGGAAACTGAGTCCACCTCAAAAGATGGGCCCAAAAGTGGTTCCTGGTCCCGGACCAGGATCCACTTGGGTGCATTCAGACTGAAAATATGCTCCAGATAATCGGGAAAAACGGACTCTAGTACACTTTAACCAGTCTGAATACAGCCTTTTGTTCTGAGAGCATCATAGTCTGATAAAAATGGTCCAATTCCTACGGCACCAACACTGTCAGGCACGACCACGGAGCTCACAGGAAACTGCAACACAAGGAAGACGTGGATTTTTAGCTGCTCAGACACCAGTGAGCCGTCTGGAGAAACCACATCAGAAATCTAAACGTCTGTCCTGTGCACAGTTTCCTTCTAAACAGCATCACAGTAAGACCAACTTCCCCTCAACCATAGATGCAGCATGAATGACATCTTCTGCAAACACTGGTATCTTTGCACTGTTTATATGACCACAGCAATCAAACGACTTCCAGCAATCAAACGTTCACATGATCTTTAGAAATCAAAAATTACAGATCGGTGTGGATGAAGCTGTGTCAACATGAGTTCCTTTAAACCAAAGATCTGCCTTAATTAGACAAACTACACCAAAGATCTACCTTAATTCCAGATAGCAGATTCTGATTAAAAACTCTAGAAAAACATCCTTTTGTGGTGTGATTAACGTGACAGAATTGTGAGCTTTATTCAGCCGTTTCTTGGAGCTTGAACTCGTTTCCTCACAAATGGTTTCAGGGCTCCAGACTGCGAGCAATTGGTCGCATTTTGCGACCAAAATTTGAGATTGTGCGACTGAATTTTACATCCATTCGCACATGTGCGACCAGTAAATTTGCGTCCCCCACCCTACGTATTTTTTTATACATTAAACGTGGAAGGGGGCACGTCAATGATCAATGAAATAATCTATGAGACGCAAGCGCACACGGACGCAGGCAGACACACACACTCGCGCACATACTCATGAAACGCGAGCACACACTCGCGTGATGCCTGTGTGTGAGGCGGCCAATGCGTGTGAGAAGAATAGGGAAAGCCACTGTGAGTGGCTAAAATGCGTGTAGGGGGAGGGGCCTAGAGCTGACCAACCAATCACAGTGGGGTATATGACTCTTGGGGGCGTGGCAATGACAGGGCCTGAAAGCAGGACACCTGACAGTCCCCTCCCTCCCCGGACCACATTAAGGAGTTCCTTACTTTCCTTTAGAACGTATTTATTTGCTCGTAATTTTCTAAATACATGCAGTCCGTGCTGAACTTTTCTCTGGGCCGCACAGACCCGGAGGAAGGTTTAGGTTTTGGTTACGGCGGCGCATCAAACGGTTATGCACGGCCGTTACGGCAGCACACCGGGTCAGCTGAGGAGAATAAATGTCCCACACCTACATTGGTGACAGCTAACGGGGCTTGAACTTTTAACACGCTCGAGCAAAAACAACATCAGTTTTAGACACACTGAAAATACGTGGGGAAAATGCAACGATAGACGTGTTTGACATGAACCAGCACCTCGCTTGGGGAGACCAGGAGATGAAAGCGAATCTGCAGCAAGACTGAAGGAGGACAGGAAATTGGAGTTGTCCTTAACATTCAATTTAGTTTTAATATCTTTCTCCCCCTTAGTATGATCTGTGTTATTATATATTTTATGATTATTTAAGGTTTTGTGATGTATGTAGCCTTTTTAATGAATTGTTATTTTAAATTATTTTAATTGATCACTCCACTTCAAAAACTACCAGGACACATGTCCCATAATGCATTGTTTTGTAGTCAATAGGGCAGCTTTCAGTCAGTTCATTTTCCAGCTGTGTCCGGGTAGGTTTGCCCCTTGCTCCCACCCCTTTCTCGCGATATTTTTGTGATGATTGACAGGTGATGTTGGAGCAAAAACAAAAATATATTTCACACACCAGGTGATCTGCGCAGCGTTGAGTTCACCTGGGTGATCTCAAACACGCTTATTGTGCATCTTGGCTGCACCTATTTGGTGTCACAAAGATAAATTTCCATCCGTTTTCTTAACTATTTGTACTGTCATGACAGCGATGGTTCTGTCAGTTTACCTTCTTGTTGCATCTTCAAAAGTGCAGATTAAAATGTGACACTGAATTTGAAACAGCTCATTGTAATTTCTGCATCTATTATTAAAGTATTTATTAGTAATACAGTGGAAATTAGTAGATTTGGTTAGAATGTTGATTTACGGTATGCGCCCCTAAATTTTCTGGTTGTGCCCCTAAAATTTTCAGTTAGGGGCCACTGTGCTACTAGTGAAAAAAGTTAGTCTGGAGCCCTGGGTTTGAAGTCCGGTACCGTTCACACACGAACGCTTCACAGTCCGGTACCGTTCACACACGAACGCTTCAGTCCGGTCCCGTTCACACACGAACGCTTCAGTCCGGTCCTGTTCACACACGAACGCTTCAGTTTGGTACCGTTCACACACGAACGCTTCAGTTTGGTACCGTTCACACACGAACGCTTCAGTTTGGTACCGTTCACACACGAACGCTTCAGTCCGGTACCGTTCCAGGGCTCAACATAGCCATTTGTCCGCTGGGCCGGTCCTGTTTTTCGAGCAGTGCGGACCACAAGACTTTACTTTTCACTTGTCCGCTCGGGCCACTAAAATATCTAACGGTTTATATATTCTTCACCTTTTTCAATAAAGTAAATTTTGCGAAAACGTGTAGATTTACCTCGTCTTCATAATTTAGTTTTTCTGCTAGTCCTGTGTTCAGACTTCAAGGGTTTCTATGGGAAACCTTTGATCACTTCTCCTTCTCTCCCGCCTGCTCCCGCGCGGCTTTCACTGCCGAGCACCACGCGGCACGCGCTCACTACTTTTTTTTTTTTTCAAACTTTATTGAATGTAACAATTCAATACAAAACAATGTTAAACAGCAACAACGAAGGCACAAGCCAGTGGGTTATTACAACATTTGATTATAAATCTGACACCGTCACTGAAGAGAGACTGAAGCATGTCAGAGATGTGGAAGACATGGCAGGAATAGATAGGAATATGTTGGATGGAGTAATGGGTATAATTAGTAGTATGGACAGCAAGATATTTAATGAATGCATTGAAAATGAAACTGTATGCACTAAGCTTTAAACTGAATGTCAAAGAATCAAAGGCAACTCCAAATACCTGAATCTCAGACTCAAATGCAGTAGAATGTTAAACTACTTAATTTTGTTTTTCTTTACAACACTGTAAGCAGTAAGTATTTCTAGTTAGCTGAATGATCTCAGTTAGACCTGCACAATATGAGGAAAACTCGCGATATGCCATATCAGAGATTAAAATTGCGATAACGATATAATTTGCGGTATATAAACAAACAGCAAAATAACCAAATAACCATTCCCAGTTTAAAAATTATACTCCAAATGACCCACGTTGACATAGGTTACAAACATCTAACATAACATGGCTCCATCTGATTGGTCAACAATGTGAAGGCGTCCATCCGATTGGTCAAATGCATTAAGGGATTTATTTGATTCGTTAAATGGTTCAAGCTGCCATTAGATTGTTTTAACACATTTAATGTTTATGATTTATTGTGATATTTGCCGTTAGAAGCACCATGAAAACTTCTGAACTAGTGTTAACTACTACACTGCAGTGCTCTCTTCAAAACATCTGAAACAGACTAGAGCAGATTTAAGTTTGATATGCTCTATTTTCAGTCATTGAAAAGTGTAGAAATAAGTGATGTCACCAGAATGCACCAAATTGCACCATATTAAAAGTTTCCGGGGGGGCATGCCCCCGGACCCCCCTAAAGTTGCCAGCACCTGCGGAGCGGCGGGTCCCGCTATGCGCGGTGTCGGGCCAGTAACTTTCAGGCAGGGCCAGTAAGTTTCAAAAACTACTGGCCCTGGAGGCCAGTGCAAATTTCTGGGCTATGTCAACCCCTGCGTTCACACACGAACGCTTCACAGTCCGGTACCGTTCACACACGAACGCTTCACAGTCCGGTACCGTTCACACACGAGCGCTTCAGTTTGGTACCGTTCACACACGAACGCTTCAGTTTGGTACCATTCACACACGAACGCTTCAGTCCGGTCCCGTTCACACACGAACGCTTCAGTCCGGTCCCGTTCACACACGAACGCTTCAGTTTGGTACCGTTCACACACGAACGCTTCAGTCCGGTCCCGTTCACACACGAACTCTTCAGTTTGGTACCGTTCACACACGAACGCTTCAGTCCGGTCCCGTTCACACACGAACGCTTCAGTCCGGTCCCGTTCACACACGAACGCTTCACAGTCCGGTCCCGTTCACACACGAACGCTTCAGTCCGGTACCGTTCACACACGAACGCTCCACAGTCCGGTACCGTTCACACACGAACGCTCCACAGTCCGGTACCGTTCACACACGAACGCTTCAGTCCGGTCCCGTTCACACACGAACGCTTCAGTCCGGTACCGTTCACACACGAACGCTTCAGTCCGGTCCCATTCACACACGAACGCTTCAGTCCGGTACCGTTCACACACGAACGCTTCAGTCCGGTCCCATTCACACACGAACGCTTCAGTCCGGTACTGTTCACACACGAACGCTTCAGTCCGGTACCGTTCACACACGAACGCTTCAGTCCGGTCCCGTTCACACACGAACGCTCCACAGTCCGGTACCGTTCACACACGAACGCTTCAGTCCGGTACCGTTCACACACGAACGCTTCAGTCCGGTCCCGTTCACACACGAACGCTTCAGTCCGGTACCGTTCACACACGAACGCCTCAGTCCGGTCCCGTTCACACACGAACGCTTCAGTTTGGTACCGTTCACACACGAACGCTTCAGTTTGGTACCGTTCACACACGAACGCTTCAGTTTGGTACTGTTCACACACGAACGCTTCAGTCCGGTCCCGTTCACACACGAACGCTTCACAGTCCGGTCCCGTTCACACACGAACGCTTCAGTCCGGTCCCGTTCACACACGAACGCTTCAGTCCGGTCCCCGTTCACACACGAACGCTTCAGTCCGGTCCTGTTCACACACGAACACTCCACAGTCCGGTACCGTTCACACATGAACGCTCCACAGTCCGGTCCCGTTCACACACGAACGCTTCAGTCCGGTCCCGTTCACACACGAATGCTCCACAGTCCGGTCCCGTTCACACACGAACGCTCCACAGTCCGGTACCGTTCACACAGGAACGCTTCAGTCCGGTACCGTTCACACACGAACGCTTCAGTTTGGTACTGTTCACACACGAACGCTTCAGTCCGGTCCCGTTCACACACGAACGCTTCACAGTCCGGTCCCGTTCACACACGAACGCTTCAGTCCGGTCCCGTTCACACACGAACGCTTCAGTCCGGTCCCCGTTCACACACGAACGCTTCAGTCCGGTCCTGTTCACACACGAACACTCCACAGTCCGGTACCGTTCACACATGAACGCTCCACAGTCCGGTCCCGTTCACACACGAACGATTCAGTCCGGTCCCGTTCACACACGAATGCTCCACAGTCCGGTCCCGTTCACACACGAACGCTCCACAGTCCGGTACCGTTCACACACGAACGCTTCACAGTCCGGTCCCGTTCACACACGAACGCTTCAGTCCGGTCCCGTTCACACACGAACGCTTCAGTCCGGTCCCCGTTCACACACGAACGCTTCAGTCCGGTCCTGTTCACACACGAACACTCCACAGTCCGGTACCGTTCACACATGAACGCTCCACAGTCCGGTCCCGTTCACACACGAACGCTTCAGTCCGGTCCCGTTCACACACGAATGCTCCACAGTCCGGTCCCGTTCACACACGAACGCTCCACAGTCCGGTACCGTTCACACAGGAACGCTTCAGTCCGGTACCGTTCACACACGAACGCTTCAGTTTGGTACTGTTCACACACGAACGCTTCAGTCCGGTCCCGTTCACACACGAACGCTTCACAGTCCGGTCCCGTTCACACACGAACGCTTCAGTCCGGTCCCGTTCACACACGAACGCTTCAGTCCGGTCCCCGTTCACACACGAACGCTTCAGTCCGGTCCTGTTCACACACGAACACTCCACAGTCCGGTACCGTTCACACATGAACGCTCCACAGTCCGGTCCCGTTCACACACGAACGATTCAGTCCGGTCCCGTTCACACACGAATGCTCCACAGTCCGGTCCCGTTCACACACGAACGCTCCACAGTCCGGTACCGTTCACACACGAACGCTTCAGTCCGGTACCGTTCACACACGAACGCTTCAGTCCGGTCCCGTTCACACACGAACGCTTCAGTCCGGTACCGTTCACACACGAACGCCTCAGTCCGGTACCGTTCACACACGAACGCTGCTGTTTGACGGTCTAACCGTGTGAGTTCGTATTTTAATCCCCCCCCCCCCCCCCCCAGGCTTTAAATGCTGACCCGCAGATCTGGTGAAGCCCGTCCGCCCCTGGAAGCGCGTAACCGGCGTAAGCAGGTTAGCTAGAGCCGGTTGACCCATGCGCGGTAAATCCACGCCGGCTAAGGAACATGTTAGCCGTCAACCGCGTTAGCCTTCGCCCCTGACGCCGGGGAGGGGAAGAGGGGTCCGGGGGCACGATGTGGCCACCGGACCGGTGCTGAACACGTCCCCACAAGCCCAGTTGAACCCCTTCCCCCCGCGCGGACACCGGAACTCTGAGGACTGTCCTGCGTGTGTCGCGTGTCCTCCGCTGCTATGCTAGCAGCAGCGCCACAATGATCCACTCACCGACGGACTCGAGTTCTCCCGAATCCGTTTTCACGGCCACCGGAACAAACTCGGCAGCATTAACATTGGGCACGAACGGTTTCGCGTTCACGTTCAGCGCGTTGGACCCGGGTCCTTCCATCACGGCCTCCACGTCGTCTTCTTGCTCCCACGAATCCGGGGCAGTGTCTCGCGCTTCCATCGTGGCTTCGGGGTTTTCACCGCGTGGAGGCTGAGCTGTGCACTCTTGGTCCGGTCACCGTGGGCTCTTCCCCGCTGTCAGAGCCGCCTCAGGCGGGAAGAAAGGTCCGGACTTAAGACGCGAACTTCGGTTTCCTGTTAGAAAAAAACGGTGCCGGTGTCTGTCGAGAAGTTCGACTCTACCCTGACACAGTCCGCGTGAGCTGATACGTCCTTTCCAGTAACGTGCTGCGCGCATGGCATGCTGGTACATGTAGTTGAATGCTCATTGCCACCGTGGAGTTTAACGCAGATTTTAGAGATTAAACTACATCTCCCACAGACCAAAGGTGAAGGTTTTTACAGCAGCACTTACTGACTTTTCTGACAGCCTGTTCGAGTTTATCCAGGTTAGTTTTCTTAAAAAAGTCAAATCCCACCAGCCTGATGTCTGAAATGTTAAGTTGGTTTTACACTCGCCTTATACAAACCCTTTTTTATTAGAAATCAGAAAATCAGAAAAAGCTTTATTGCCAGGTTCAGTAGAGCGCACTTTACGAGGAATTTGACTTGGTGTATAGTGCAATTAAGAATAAGTTAAAAGTTAAGTTAACAACGGCAACAGACTATATACAGTGGAGAGAGGTGGATGCAGACTATTTACAGTAGAGTCAGTGGCGCCTCCAGAAATTTTTCATGGGGGTGGCCGGTAGGGGGCCACATTAAATCTTGGGGTGGCACACAAAAACCATGAGCCAAATTTTTTTAATTCATTCTACTAAACGTAGTAAAACAACCTTTAGAAAACCAACAGAAAGTTAAATGCCTACTGATTTTTTTCTAGAACATTAACTTATAGTTGATACTACTGTAAATTCTAGTAGATATCATTAGGCCAGTGTTTTTCAACCATTTTTGAGCCACGGCACACTTTAACTTTGACAGAAATCCCGCGGCAAACCAGCAAAAAAAAATGTAAAAAATTTTAGAAAGAAAGGAAAAACTCATAGTCTGTATTGACCTACAGTCCCTCTGCAATCTCACATGCATTTTTGTGATAATTGTGGCAGAAAAAGCTGATGTAATAAAAGTTAAGTGAAAAGATTCAAAAACTGTTTGATGTGTGTTCGTTGTTGTTACAAGACGTTAAGAGGAGAGACTCATTGTGCACTGAGACGCTGTCACTTTAACCCAATGCATCATGGGAGATGTAAACAGCCGCCAAACGCAAAAAGACTCGCGTCTCTGAGCTTCATTGTTTTGTTCACTTTTCACGGTCTGATACCGGATTCTGTGGAAAGCTACACCGCTAAAGACGAGCTTTAGCTGGTACTTTTGTTGGAACTGAGCGGCTTTATGAGCAGAATCAGAACAAGGAAGTGAAGACTTTAACCACTTCTGATTGGTCAGACTGATGACATGTGATTAAGCCTCCTAGAATGATTGGTGGAGACAGTAAAAGGGGCGGGACCTTTCAGAAAACAGTTAAAACTGCAGCTAAATCGGGGTACCGCCATTCTTATCAAAATGTTTTTAATAGAATCAAATAAACACAAAGAAAAAAAGTATTTACGATCTTTCATATTCCTAATTTCAAAGTGTTTTATCAGGGGCTGTTTGGATGAACACAGAGCTGAAATCCTGGAGATGGGAAATGTTTTAGACCAGTTAATGACGGTAATTTCCCACGGCACACTGGTGCGCTGCGGCACACTGGTTGAAAAACACTGCATTAATTCTAACTTCACCAGTTGGTCCAGGAACTGGTGGAAGACTTTTTGCTGAGTTCTGCCTTGTTTCTCTGAGCAATGATGCTGACTGTCCCTCATCAGATGCCGTCTCATCTTTGTCTTCCTCATTCTCTTCTGTCATTCATGCTGCTCTGTCTCATCTTCCTCCTCCTCTTCCTCCTCCTCTGTTGCTGCCCTACCATCTCTTTCGCTCCTTCGGCTGTACTTTTCTTCTTAAAATAAGAATATATGTTGAATTTCTCTTCATTCTCTGAAAATTGACTTACACAAGCATCAACTATGACTATAGGTAACTATTAGGAAACAGGACAAAACCCATCAAAATGTTGTGGTAACACAACAACCAGTGCTTAAATAGTGCCATAAAAATGAGAGGCGTGTGTGACAGGGACATTCTCTTTTTTACATATCAATAAAAAGTAATGGCACGTCCACCACCGCTGATGATGTCGGCGTATTTGCACCAAGTATTTGCACAAAATACAGATCAGGTGACCTAAAGTACAGTAAAGAGATTGTTAAAAGACACCACTGAAAATATTTAACAGGCATGAAAAGAAATGTAGTGTTTTGGGAGGTGTGATTGTGTGCGCGTGTGAGTGCGTGCGCGCGCATGTGTGTGTGCGTGCGTGCAGAAACTGGTGCTCGCGCGATGCAGGAAGAGAGGGGGAGAGCGCGTGTCAGTGTGTGGAGCGCATACACACGCGGTCAGTCGCCGTTTTGGACTTAAGGAAACAGTAACAAAGAAAGTTCACCTTTAGTAACTGATACTGGTTCTTTTGTCTAACCGGCCCGGAGGCTCTGGGGGTTCGAACGCGGAAGGGAACCCCACGTCTTATACATATTCTGCGTCCAGCGGCTCGTCTTTAGATGTCTGCGCACTCAAAGGCAGCAGGGAGGGGAGGAGGTGTCGGCCTGTTTAGGTGATCAGAGCGACTTGCCCGCTTGCTGGCTGTGCATTTGGGATGAAACGCACAACTGATGATACCACAGTGTATAGTGGCTACTGGGGTGGCCAGGTGTCGGAGAGGGGTGGCCGTGGCCACCCCTGGCCACCCCCTGGTGGCGCCACTGAGTAGAGTAGGGTGAAGTAAAGTGGGAGCGCAGGTGGGCTGGGATGGTGGGGCCTGTAAGTGGCAGCGATAGACCTTTGGTGGGGGGGGTCAGCTGGGGGGAGTTGGGGTACTGTTCAGCAGGCTGACTGCAGTGGGGAAGAAGCTGTTCTTGTGGCACGAGGTCCTGGTCCTGATGGACCGGAGCCTCTTGCCAGAGGGGAGGGGCCGAAAGAGTTCATGTCCTGGATGAGATGGGTCCGCTACAATCCTGGCGGCCCGCCTCCGGGTCCTGGAGAGACGGGAGGTGGCAGCCGATCACCTTCTCCGCTGAGTGGATGACGCGTTGCAGCTTGGCCTTGTCTCTGGCCGCAGCGAACCAGACTGTGATGGAGGACGTGAGGGTGGATTCGATGATGGCGGTGTAAAAGTCTACCAGCATCTTTTCAGGGAGGTGAAACTTCTTCAGCTGCCTCAGGAAGTACATCCTCTGCTGGACCTTCTTAGTGATGGAGCTGATGTTCTGCTCCCACTTGAGGTCCTGGCTGATGATGGTTCCCAGGAAGCAGAAGGACTCCACAGAGGTCACCGGGGAGTCACAGAGGATGACAGGGGGGAGGGGGGCTGGGGCCTTCCTGAAGTCCACTGTCATCTCCACTGTCTTCAGAGCATTAAGCTCCAGGTTGTTAGCGTTGCACCATGACACCAGCCTGGCTATTTCACTCCTGTAGGCCGACTCATCTCCGTCAGAGATGAGGCCGATGAGTGTGGTGTCGTCAGCAAACTTCAGGAGTTTGACAGACAGGTGACCAGCTGTGCAGCTGTTTGTGTACAGGGAGAGTAACAGGGGTGAAAGGACACAGCCCTGGGGGGATCCGGTGCTTGTGGTCCGAGTATCTGAGACGAGCTTCCCCAGCCTCACATACTGCTGTCTGTCCGTCAGGAAGTCTGTGATCCACATGCAGGTGGAGTCAGGCACATTCATCTGGGAGAGTTTGTCATGGAGCAGGGATGGAACTATTGTGTTGAACGTGGAGCTGAAGTCAACAAACAGGATCCTGGCGTAGGATTCAGGAGAGTCCAGGTGCTGGAGGATGAAGTTGAGGGGCCGTGTTTACAGCATCGTCTACCGATCTGTTGGCTCTGTAGGCAAATTGCAGGGGGTCCAGGAGGGGGTATTACATTTATTGGTCATTAAAAATATTTATGAACAAAAACATAACTTCCCACCAGAGACTATTAAGTTAAATCTGAATTAAAAACCCTGTGAAAATGAAATTCCGATAGATATCTATATCTAAAGATACCTTTCATGGTGCAGAGGAAAATGGCAGGTTTGGTTCCTGCCTTGAGTGAAGGTGTGAAGGTG
This sequence comes from Oryzias latipes, assembly GCF_053564925.1. NCBI lineage: Eukaryota > Metazoa > Chordata > Actinopteri > Beloniformes > Adrianichthyidae > Oryzias > Oryzias latipes. Next base: position 707,393 of record NC_136244.1, on the reverse strand, counting down.
TCCATGAGCAAGACACTGACATAGCTTCTGATGGTTATGGGATGAGAGTTCCAAAGTTACTGTGAGGCTTAGGGGGCAAACCACTGAAGTAACCCTGGTGGGGCTGGGTCCAGGCACTGCGACTGTGATACATTCAAATCAGCAGCCACAAGGGGGCCGGCGGGACTTTCCACTCTCATGACGTATCAACCAAAGACCACTTCTGTGGGAAGCACAGAAGTGGTGCTTCCCACTAGTCCTAGCCAGGAGGACTAGACTCATCGAGTTGGGAAAGTAGTTTGTCTGCTGCCAGGTGTAGTAAAATATTGACCTCAGGGTCAGTGTGGAGATCCTGGATGACACAGTTTTTGCCACGAGGAAGCAAATGTTCAGGAGACGATGGTGGCGTTCTCAAACTTAAGAATAGCGTTAGCTGACCTAACCACGGGGGGCCGGCAATGTGGGGAGATCAACAGCCTGGACAGCGAGATGTGGGCCAGAGGAATTGGATTTAAAGTCAGGACCATAAATATTTGAACAGAAACACTTTCTAATTTAGTTTCTGTACATTACCACAGTGAATTTGAAATAAAACAACTCAGATGCCATTGAAGTGCAGACTTTCAGCTTTTATTCCATGGGTAGAACAAAAAGATTACATTCATTCATTCTTTCATTCATTCATTTCATGGGCTGGTCAGTCATTGGACAAATGAAATAACTGCAAACCAAATGGTCATTCCCAATACTTGGTTGTTGGCGATGACAGCCTGAAGTCTTGAACTCATGGACATCACCAGATGCTGGTTTTCTCCTTCTGAATGCTCTGCCAGGCCTTTACTGCAGCGGCAAACAGTTGCTGTTTGTTTGTGGGCCTTTCTGTCTGAAGTTTAGTCTCCAACAAGTGAAATGCTGCTCAATTGGGTTAAGATCAGGTGACTGACTTGGCCATTCAAGAATATCCACTTCTTTGCTTTAATAAACTCCTGAGTTGCTTTGGCTGGAGGTTTTAGGTTGTTGTCCAATGTTTTTCCAGAACTTTTTTAGATGCTTTTTAGCAAAGTCCAATCTAGCCTTCCTATTCTTGAGGCTTCTGAGTGGCTTGCATCTTGCAGTGAACCCTCTGGATCTACTTTCATGCAGTCTTCTTTTGATGGTAGACTTGGATATTGATCCGCCTACCTCCTGGAGAGTGTTGTTCCCTTGGTTGGCTGTTGTGAACGGGTTCCTCTTCACCATGGAAATGATTCTGCCATCATCCACCACTGTTGTCTTCCGTGGACGTCCAGGTCTTTTTGTGTTGCTGAGTTCACCAGAGCTTTCTTTCTTTCTCAGGATGTACCACACTGTTGATGTTGCCACTCCTCATACTGTAGTAGTTTCTGGTTTCATGTTTTTTGTCTGTTTTCTCAGCTTAATGATGGCTCCTTTCACCTGCATGGAGAGCTCCTTTGACCGCATGTTGTCTGTTCACAGCAAAATCTTCCAAATGCAGCACGAGTCCTCTAATCAACTCCAGGCCTTTTATCTGCTTCACTCATAATGACAGAACAAGGGAATTGCCCACACCTGCCCATTCAATAGCATGGAAGTCAATTGTCCAATTACTTACCAGACCATGAAATGAAGGGATTGTGTTTAAAAAGTGCTTTAGTTTTTCACATTTTTATGCAATCTTTTTGTTCAACCCATGGAATAAAAGCTGAAAGTCTGCACTTCAATGGCATCTGAGTTGTTTTATTTAAAATTCAATGTGGTAATGTACAGAAACTAAATTAGAAAGAATGAATGTGTCTCTGTCCAAATATTTATGGTCCTGAGTGTAGATTTGTTGTAAGTTCCTACAGGATCCAGGGTGGATGAATGATCGACCGAGTGGGGGAGCGATGTCTGGGTGGAGATTTAGCAATGCAGTGGAAGTCTGTCAGAACTGACCCCGAGTTTTTAGCTGTGTACAAAAACATTCATTCACTCATTCATCTTCAAATCCGTTTTGTCCCTTTCAGGGTCACTGGGCTGCTGGAGCCTTTCCCAGCCACTTGCGGGAGAAGGCAGTGGACATCCTGGACATGCAGGGCTGTACAAAAACATATTCAGGATATCATGTTTTAATCAATATGGACTTAAGGTGTAGAGACTCAGGTGTAATCAAGAGTATCTACATCCAAATTGGAGCAAGGGTTTTGGATTTACAGCTATTTCATTGTAGCTGCCTCTTTTCTAAGGGACCAAAAGTAATTGGATAAATGACTAAGAAGAAGAAAAGGTGGCACGGGCTCTTCTCTCATTAACCTGTCATCCATTAAGCAGTTAAAAGCTCTGGAGTTGATTTCGGGTATGGTTTTTACATTCTGAAGTTGTTGTTGACAACAGGCAAGATGCGGTCAAAGAAGCTCTCCATGGAGGTGAAACGGACCAAACAGAAGAAATCTATCAGAGACAGCAGAAATGTGGGGAACGGTTAAGTCAACAGTTTGGTTCATACTGAGAAAAAAGACTGCACTGGTGAGCTTGGCAACTCAAAAAGGTCTGGACGGCCACAGAAGACAACAGGGGTGGATGATGGCAGAATCCCTTCATCACAGATGAGAAGAACACTCTTGAGGAAGTCGGTGCATTCATTTCTAAGTCCACCATTAGGAGAAGACACCACAGGAGTAAATACCAAGGATTCACCACAAGCTGCAAACCACTGATCGGCTTTAAAACCAGAAAGGCCAGAACTGACTTGGCCAATAACCCCTGAAGAAGCCAGACCGGATCTGGAACAGCATTCTTTGGACAGATGAGATAAGATCCACCTGTACCAGAACGATGGGAAGAGAAGAACGGGAACGGCTCATGATCCAAAGCACACCACATCTTCTGTAAAACATGGTGGAGGCAGCGTGATGGCACGTGCACGCATGGCGGCACGGCGTCACACGTGTTCATTGATGGTGTCACAAAAGACAGAAGCAGCAGCATGAATTCTGAAGTGTATAGGGAGATACTGTCTGCTCCGATTAAGACCAATGCTGCAAAGCTGATTGGACGGCGCTTCACAGTACAGACGGACAATGATCCAAAACACACCGCTACAGCAACCCAGGAGTTTTTGGAAGCAAACAAGTGGAGCATTCTACAATGACTGAGTCAATGACCAGATCTGAACCCCACGTTTCACTTCTCAAGACAAAACTGAAGGCAGAAAGAGCCACAAACAACAACCGACGACAGCTGCTGTTAGGGCCTGGAGGAGGAGGAAACCCAGCGTTTGGAGATGCCCATGAGTTCCAGCCTGGAAAGGATTCTCAACAAAATATTGACAACATTTTACTCAGTTATCCGTTTGTCCAATTACTTTAGAGCCCCGGAGAGGAGGAGCAATTTACACATGAATGGCTATAATTTCCTCATCATATATTTGTGTTCCACCCCGTCTGCACTTGAATCCTATTGTCCCTGTTTTACATCAAATTCAATGTGGTGGCCTACAGAGGCCAAACCATTAAGATTGTGTGACCGTCCAAATATTTCTGGGCCTGGTTGTACAAATACGAAAGTGAAATAAATGAGAAGTAGTAAAAAACCAAAGAAACTTCAACATATTACTGAGGCTCCGGTTTGGTAAATGAAAACATGCCAGCGTGTCTTTTTTCCAGCAAACTTTAATCATCTCATCCACCAAACAAAAATCAACAACAAAATCAGCAGTTTGTCACTGGCAGAGAAGATTTAAGCATCATTACAATAAAGAGTCTACCCAGTGGCTGACCAAACCAATCCCAGTACTTCTGGCTTACATATTAGGTTTCACACGGTTATATAATGTTGGTATCTTTAACGTTTTGGTCAGTCAACCTGTTGATGGCACAAGCATCACACTTTAGTCATAAATATCTGTAATAGAATTTCTTTTAAAGTGAATCATCAGTGACTGTTCTAAAGAACAAAGCCAAGTGCACAGAAGACAACCAACGTCTGACGGATGAACGGACGGATGGACAGAGGGATGGACAGAAGGATGGACGGACAGACTGAAGGATGGACAGAAGGATGAACGGACGGACAGACAGACGGACAGAAGGATGGATGGACGGAGGGACAGAGGGATGGACAGAAGGATGGATGGACGGACAGAAGGATGGATGGACGGATTGACGGACGGATGGACGGACGGATGGACAGAAGGATGGACAGACGGATGGACAGAGGGATGGACGGACAGACGGATGGACAGAAGGATGGACGGACAGACTGAAGGATGGACAGAAGGATGAACGGACGGACAGACAGACGGACAGAAGGATGGATGGACGGAGGGACAGAGGGATGGACAGAAGGATGGATGGACGGACAGAAGGATGGATGGACGGATTGACGGACGGATGGACGGACGGATGGACAGAAGGATGGACAGACGGATGGACAGAGGGATGGACGGACAGACGGATGGACAGAAGGATGGACGGACAGACTGAAGGATGGACAGAAGGATGAACGGACGGACAGACAGACGGACAGAAGGATGGATGGACGGAGGGACAGAGGGATGGACAGAAGGATGGATGGACGGACAGAAGGATGGATGGACGGATTGACGGACGGATGGACGGACGGATGGACAGAAGGATGGACAGACGGATGGACAGAGGGATGGACGGACAGACGGATGGACAGAAGGATGGACGGACAGACGGATGAACAGAAGGATGGACAGAAGGGTGGACGGACGGACAGAAGGATGGATAGACAGATGGACAGAAGGACGGACAGACGGATGGACAGAAGGATGGACAGAAGGATGGACGGACGGACGGACGGATGGACAGAGGGATCGACAGAAGGATGGACGGATGGACAGACGGATGGACAGACGGCCATCTTCACACAGGAGTGTCTGCCTGGAACAAATTCTTTACTTCACATGAAACATCTTTTTGCTCCTGAATAAATGAGTGAGGATGGACGGTCTTCTGGAGTCGGATGACAGAAGCCTGAAGGAGACGATCAGCCAAGCAGTCATTATTCAGAGAACATCTTCATCAGTACGTCACATAACCGGCTTTATAACCTGGCACATTTATGGAAAAGCTACCACCATTTATCTCTTTCCTCTTTCCATGCTGCAACCTCTAAGCTGTTGTGAGTTCAGAGTTCTGTAGTTTTTTCTGTTTTCTGTCAAAGCATCAGTGTTGCAGGTGAATCTGAAGCGAGTAAACAAGGACAGAAGCTTCTAGACTGTCTCACTATGGACCGGTTGGGACCTGGGCTGGGACTTGGAGGACAACGACTTCTGCCAGGTGGGTTAGAGAAACGTTGGTTCCTTTTCCGTACAAAGGATGAACAGCAGACGTCAAACCTCCACGGCATTACAGAGACATTAGCGTGTTACTTCTTCAAACATTGATGTCCCATCCATTCAACCGTTTTCCTCTCCGGAAGCTTTCGGGCTCTTCAGGGGAACCCTGTGCACATCTGGACCAGTGCACGTCTGACATGAAAAGCTTTTTCTTCACTCTGGCACAGGAAGAAGCAGCGTCTTCCTCACAGCTGTGGACGTCAGTCTGTACACTTACTTTAGTTTGATGAATACGACCATTTTCAGGAAATGAGAACGGCCTAAAGCGGAACATGGAAAAACACAAACGGATCCAAAGCTCGGCCTTTCCAGGAGCAGAACCAGAACCACGCACACACCACCACATGACGTCTCCCTCATCTCTGGCTCTCTTGTTCTTGACCCATCAAGCCTTCTACCTGCACGATTCATGGATTCTACAGTCAGTCTACAGAGAAAGAGCTTTTTCTCGGGCAAAAACCCTGGACTTCCCTCCACCCGGGCTGCAGGTGGATGCAGTGATGCCTTCGTCTGCCAGGCCTCTGAGCTTAAATAACATCTGAATCGCACAGAAACAAACCAAAGAGCATTAGAAGGTGTTTCAACGTGAGCCACGCTGCTGCTGCTGGTAAACGGGCTGAACGACACGTGAAACGGACGCCTGCTGTCGTGGATCTGAGGGCCATGAAGGGCTGAGGAACCGTTTCTTATGAAATCATCAGTTATTTCATGAATCAACCTTGTTCTTAGAATCCATCAAGTAATGAAAGTTGAGAAGCAAATGAAAGGAGAAGACAGAACATCTGCAGTGTTTCAGAGACAGAGCCACGCTCTGATGAGAGAAGCTTCGTCTTTAGAAGGAAGAGTTTCTCAGATCCAAACCACAGAACACGAAGCTGAACCGCCAAAGAGCCCCCCCACATACAAACCCAGAGCCGGGAGAAGCTCCGCCCCCAAATCCCAGTAAGAAACAGAAGCATAGAAAGTGCTGACTTGGCATGTGAAGCCGTTTCCTGGTCTTCCTCTCAGAGGGCGGAGCTCTGCTGGTCTGCAGCCAGCAGAGAGGAAGACAGTTGGATAGAAAAGAGTAGAATTGACTCTACTGAGCCTCTAGAGTCGTCTGGACAGAAGCCCTTTCTGATGGCTGAAAGGGCGCACCTGCTGGGGGGCACAGTCCTATCGGTCGCCCTGCTCCACCTGGACCCCCCCCGACTGCCTTTCCTCCAGCTCCTCCCCAGCCCCCCCCTCCTCTGAACTGTCGGGGATGCTCATTGGATGGGTGTGGTCGGGCGTATGTGGCGCCTCCCCGCTGGCGCTGTGGCCGCTGCTCTCCTGGTCGTGCGTCCTCCCCCCGGTCTTCATCGGGGAGTCCGCCCCAGAGCGCCGGAACAGTCTCTGACCTGTGAAGAGTGCGACAGAGTCCCAGCATGCATCAGTATGCTCTCTTCAAAGATGTGTTCTGATTGGATCATTTGGTGTTCGGTGAGGGGGGGGTCCAGCCTACCTGGCAGCCTCTGTGGGAGCAGGCTGGGGGGGTCCTGCAGGGAAGCTCCGCCCCCCTGGGCTTTGGTGGAGTACATGGTCTCCGTGGAATCCAGGGAACCTGGAGACACGAGTAACATCGACTTTCTGTGTTCTGTTTGAGAAACCTTCATTTACGGAACCACCAGGAGTCCGATTGGACCAAAGCTTCGTTAGAGCTTCAGGAGAACATTCTGCCTGTCCTTCACCCGCTCACTGTTAGGCCTTTCCTCCTCCTCTTCCTCCTCCTCTTCTTCCTCCTCTTCCTGCTCCTCTTCCCCTTCCTCTTCCTCCTCTTCCCCTTCCTCCTATTGCCCCTCCTCCTCTTCCTCCTCCTCTTCCCGCTCCTCCTCTTCCTCTTCCCCCTACTCTTCCTCCTTCTCCTCTTCTTCCTGCTCCTCCTCTTCCCCCTCCTCTTCCTCTTCCTCCTCCTCCTCCTCTTCCCCCTACTCTTCTTCCTCCTCCTCCTCCTCTTCCTCTTCCTCCTCCTCCTCTTCCTCCTCCTCTTCCCCTTCCTCTTCCTACTCCTCTTCCTCTTCCTCCTCCTCTTCCCCCTCCTCTTCCTGCTCCTCCTCTTCCCTTTCCTCTTCCTCCTCCTCTTCCCCTTCCTCTTCCTCCTCTTCCCCTACTCTTCCTCCTCCTCTTCCTCCTCTTCCTGCTCCTCCTCTTCCCCTTCCTCTTCCTCCTCTTCCTGCTCCTCCTCTTCCCCTTCCTCTTCCCCTTCCTCTTCCCCCTCCTCTTCCTCCTCTTCCCCCTACTCTTCCTCTTCCTCCTCCTCCTCTTCCCCTTCCTCTTCCTCCTCTTCCCCCTCCTATTCCCCTTCCTCTTCCTCCTCTTCCCCTACTCTTCCTCCTCCTCCTCCTTTTCCTCCTCCTCCTCCTCTTCCTACTCCTCTTCCTGCTCCTCTTCCTCCTACTTTTCCTCCTCCTTCTCCTCCTCTTCCTGCTCCTCCTCTTCCTCCTGTTCCTCCTCCTCTTCCCCCTACTCTTCCTCCTCCTCTTCCTCCTACTTTTCCTCCTCCTCCTCTTCCTCCTACTCTCCCCCCTCCTCCTCCTCCTCCTCTTCCTCCTTCTCTTCCTCCTCCTCTTCCCCCTACTCTTCCTCCTACTCTTCCCCCTCCTCTTCCCCCTCCTCTTCCCCCTACTCTTCCTCCTCCTCTTCCCCCTACTCTTCCTCCTCCTCTTCCTCCTCTTCCCCCTTCTGTTCCTCCTCCTCTTCCTCCTCCTCTTCCCCGTACTCTTCCTCCCCCTCCTTCTCTTCCTTCTCCTCCTCCTCCTCTTCCCCCTCCTCTTCCCCATCCTCTTCCCCCTCCTCCTCTTCCTGCTCCTCCTCTTCCTCCTCCTCGTCCTCCTCCTCTTCTTCCCCATCCTCTTCCTCCTCCTCCTTTTCCTCCTCCTCCTCTTCCTACTCCTCTTCCTGCTCCTCTTCCTCCTACTTTTCCTCCTCCTTCTCCTCCTCTTCCTGCTCCTCCTCTTCCTCCTGTTCCTCCTCCTCTTCCCCCTACTCTTCTTCCACCTCCTCTTCCTCCTACTTTTCCTCCTCCTCCTCTTCCTCCTACTTTTCCTCCTCCTTCTCCTCCACCTCCTACTCTTCCCCCTCCTCCTCTTCCCCATTCTCTTCCTCCTCCTCCTCTTCCCCCTACTCTTCCTCCTCCTCTTCCCCTTCCTGTTCCTCCTCCTCCTTTTCCTCCTTCTCTTCCCCCTCCTCCTCTTCTTCCTCCTCCTTCTCCTCCTCTTCCTGCTCCTCCTCTTCCTCCTGTTTCTCCTCCTCTTCCCCCTACTCTTCTTCCTCCTCCTCTTCCTCCTACTTTTCCTCCTCCTTCTCCTCCTCTTCCTCCTACTCTTCCCCCTCCTCCTCTTCCTCCTCCTCTTCCCCCTTCTCTTCCTCCTCCTCCTCTTCCCCCTACTCTTCCTCCTCCTCTTCCCCTTCCTGTTCCTCCTCCTCCTTTTCCTCCTCCTCTTCCTCCTCCTCTTCCCCCTCCTCCTCTTCCTCCTCCTCCTCCTCTTCCCCCTACTCTTCCTCCTCCTCTTCCCCTTCCTGTTCCTCCTCCTCCTTTTCCTCCTTCTCTTCCCCCTCCTCCTCTTCCTGCTCCTCCTCTTCCTCCTCCTCGTCCTCCTCCTCTTCTTCCCCATCCTCTTCCTCCTCCTCCTTTTCCTCCTCCTCCTCTTCCTACTCCTCTTCCTGCTCCTCTTCCTCCTACTTTTCCTCCTCCTTCTCCTCCTCTTCCTGCTCCTCCTCTTCCTCCTGTTCCTCCTCCTCTTCCCCCTACTCTTCTTCCTCCTCCTCTTCCTCCTACTTTTCCTCCTCCTCCTCCACCTCCTACTCTTCCCCCTCCTCCTCTTCCCCATTCTCTTCCTCCTCCTCCTCTTCCCCCTACTCTTCCTCCTCCTCTTCCCCTTCCTGTTCCTCCTCCTCCTTTTCCTCCTTCTCTTCCCCCTACTCTTCCTCCTCCTCCTCTTCCTCCTCCTCTTCCCCCTCCTCCTCTTCTTCCTCCTCCTCCTCCTCTTCCTCCTCTTCCCCCTACTCTTCCTCCTCCTCTTCCTCCTCTTCCCCCTTCTCTTCCTCCTCCTCCTCTTCCCCCTACTCTTCCTCCTCCTCTTCCCCTTCCTGTTCCTCCTCCTTCTCTTCCCCCTACTCTTCCTCGTCCTCCTCTTCCTCCTCCTCCTCTTCTTCCTCCTCCTCTTCCCCCTACTCTTCCTCCTCCTCCTCCTCTTCCTCCTCCTCTTCCCCCTACTCTTCCTCCTCCTCTTCCTGTTCCTCCTCCTCCTCTTCCTCCTTCTTTTCCCCCTACTCTTCCTCCTACTCTTCCCCCTCCTCTCCCCCCTACTCTTCCTCCTCCTCTTCCCCGTACTCTTCCTCCTCCTCTTCCCTCTACTCTTCCCCCTCCTCTTCCTCCTCCTCTTCCCCGTACTCTTCCTCCCCCTCCTTCTCTTCCTTCTCCTCCTCCTCCTCTTCCTCCTCCTCTTCCCCCTCCTCCTCTTCCCCATCCTCTTCCTCCTCCTCCTCTTCCTCCTCTTCCCCCTCCTCCTCTTCCCCCTCCTCTTCCTCCTCCTCCTCCTCTTCCTCCTCCTCTTCCCCCTACTCTTCCTCCTCCTCTTCCCCTTCCTGTTCCTCCTCCTCCTCTTCCTCCTTCTTTTCCCCCTACTCTTCCTCCTACTCTTCCCCCTCCTCTCCCCCCTACTCTTCCTCCTCCTCTTCCCCGTACTCTTCCTCCTCCTCTTCCTCCTACTCTTCCCTCTACTCTTCCCCCTCCTCTTCCTCCTCCTCTTCCCCGTACTCTTCCTCCCCCTCCTTCTCTTCCTTCTCCTCCTCCTCCTCTTCCTCCTCCTCTTCTTCCTCCTCCTCTTCCCCCTCCTCCTCTTCCCCATCCTCTTCCTCCTCCTCCTCTTCCTCCTCTTCCCCCTCCTCCTCTTCCCCCTCCTCTTCCTGCTCCTCCTCTTCCTCCTCCTCGTCCTCCTCCTCTTCTTCTCCATCCTCTTCCTCCTCCTCTTCCTCCTCCTCCTTTTCCTCCTCCTCCTCTTCCTACTCCTCTTCCTGCTCCTCTTCCTCCTCCTTCTCCTCCTCTTCCTGCTCCTCCTCTTCCTCGTGTTCCTCCTCCTCTTCCTCCTACTTTTCCTCCTCCTTCTCCTACTCTTCCCCCTCCTCCTCTTCCTCCTCTTCCCCCTACTCTTCCTCCTCCTCTTCCCCTTCCTGTTCCTCCTCCTCCTTTTCCTCCTCCTCTTCCCCCTCCTCCTCTTCCCCCTCCTCCTCTTCTTCCTCCTCCTCCTCTTCCTCCTCCTCCTCTTCCCCTTCCTGTTCCTCCTCCTCCTTTTCCTCCTTCTCTTCCCCCTACTCTTCCTCCTCCTCCTCTTCCTCCTCCTCTTCCCCCTCCTCCTCTTCTTCTTCCTCCTCCTCTTCCTCCTCTTCCCCCTACTCTTCCTCCTCCTCCTCCTCTTCCTCCTCATCCTCTTCCTCCTCTTCCCCCTTCTCTTCCTCCTCCTCCTCTTCCCCCTACTCTTCCTCCTCCTCTTCCCCTTCCTGTTCCTCCTCCTCGTCTTCCTCCTTCTCTTCCCCCTACTCTTCCTCGTCCTCTTCTTCCTCCTCCTCTTCCCCCTCCTCCTCTTCTTCCTCCTCCTCTTCCTCCTCTTCCCCCTACTCTTCCTCCTCCTCCTCCTCTTCCTCCTCCTCTTCCCCCTACTCTTCCTCCTCCTCTTCCCCTTCCTGTTCCTCCTCCTCTTCCCCCTCCTCCTCTTCTTCCTCCTCCTCTTCCTCCTCTTCCCCCTACTCTTCCTCCTCCTCCTCCTCTTCCTCCTCCTCTTCCCCCTCCTCCTCTTCTTCCTCCTCCTCTTCCTCCTCTTCCCCCTTCTCTTCCTCCTCCTCCTCTTCCCCCTACTCTTCCTCCTCCTCTTCCCCTTCCTGTTCCTCCTCTTTCTCTTCCTCCTTCCTTTCCCCCTACTCTTCCTCCTCCTCCTCCTCCTCTTCCCCCTCCTCCTCTTCTTCCTCCTCCTCTTCCTCCTCCTCCTCTTCCCCCTACTCTTCTTCCCCATCCTCTTCCTCCTCCTCTTCCTCCTCCTCCTCTTCCTCCCCCCTTCCCCTCCTCCTCCTCTTCCCCCTACTCTTCCTCCTCCTCCTCTTCTTCCTCCTCCTCTTCTTCCTCCTCCTCTTCCTCCTCCTCCTCTTCCTCCTCCTCCTTTTCCTCCTCCTCTTCCCCCTCCTCCTCTTCTTCCTCCTCCTCTTCCTCCTCTTCCCCCTTCTCTTCCTCCTCCTCCTCTTCCCCATCCTCTTCCTCTTCCTCTTCCTCCTCCTCCAGATGGATGCCGAGGCTTTTTGTTCTTTAACACGTGACTCTGGGATGGATCGCTGAACTGTCCAGATCAACGACCACGAATGATGAAGACCAACGATTGTTTATTAAAATGTTCCAAATGAAGAATCTGGATTAAACCACCGGATGTTTTGATCAAGTTGAGCTAAACTTTAAGTTTTCTGTGTTTTCTCTCCTTGTTCCAAATCCTTTGCCAGAGAAAAGGACTTGGAATTGAACGGATCATGACAAACACCGGGACGCCAGCCCCTCCCTGCATGAAGGCTGGACTTGGGGGTTCCAGGGACCGCAGCTCAAGCTCATGAGGGGAGGAGTCAGACGCAGCACGAGTCCAGAAATGGGACGGACTTTAGCCAGTAACAGATTTTCTGCTTGTTTTTGTCTTTTTGTTGTTTCCATGACATCAAAAGACTGAATGCTTGAAATTCCTGAACGTACCTGCTGCCAGGTCAAAGGTCCTCCCCTTCACCGAGCTCTGAACAGGGGACAACCAGTTCAGGACCGAGCCCACCACAGGGATCTGCCTCAGCATCCCCTGAAACACACAGCATGAGTTCTGATCCAGCGGCGCCGCTCCGGCCAGCACCAGATGGACCCACCTCCTCCAGAAGCTTCTCCTCGCTGGCCCGCTGCAGCTCCAGCTCCGCCTCCAGGATGCCCTTCTTCACCACCTCCGTCATGTTCTCCAGCAGCTGCGGGACACCAGAACCAAAGTCACATCTTCAGAAACATCATTGGAGGTCCAAACACTCAGTCCTGGTTCAGACATGGACCCAGACGGTTTAATGAAGGAAAGCCTCAATGAGGCCGTGTTCTGCCGTCTCGTCTGCGGGCCTTAAAAACGATTTCATTCTGTTTTTTAAGCTGAATTCAGACAAACTGCATTTGATCATCTATGGCTTTGCGTCTGTAGTTTTTAAGTTGTTCCTCGGTTCTTCTGGAAAGACAGTTTTTGTCGTCCTAAAGCACTTTGTGCTGAGATGACTTTTGTCATTAAGCCGTAAAAACCACAGTTACCCGCCCACTCTCCTCCACCTCCCGTCCCAGGGCAGCTATGGTCTGCACCAGCTCTGCCACCGCCACATCCTCCGTCACCATGCCGACGAAGACGCCGTTCTTCTCCGCTACAAACTCTGGAGCTGAGAGCAGAAATAAAAGGGAGACGGTTTCTGGCTACGTGTCGTGTGGACACGAATCAAAGAAAAAGCCAACAGCAGAATCTGACTGCAGCACTTCCGGTCAGATTTGAGGAAGAGCAGAAACGCTGACAGCTCCCAAAATGAGATGCACCCACTGTTAGCACAGCTGCAGCAGCTGCTCTGCGGCAGGACAAGGCTGTGACTTCCAGAAACTTCTGTCCAATCAGAAGGTCTGAATACTGTGACCATTTTTGCAGCGTTGTATGGTTTGATTTGGTGGTTTTTGTCCTGTTAAAACGCCGTCTGTCATTACACCATTTTGTGGTTGGAGCCGCTCTGCGGCGGCGGCTCTCCGTCCGTTTGATGAAGGGTTTCAGACCGGAGGACTGACCTGAGGAGAAGACGATGTCACTGTCCAGCTCCTGGAGCTTCTTCAGCAGTTCCTTGTTGATCTTCTCCAGCTGCTGCTGCCGCCTGCTGCCGTCTGCCTCATCAGACTGTGGTTCATACCTGAAGAACAGCAGCAGCACCTTCAGAAAAGTCTGCTCACATGTTCAGAGCTGCACAGCTTTCAAAGAGGTTTCTTTCTAAATTAAAAAAACATATTTAAAAAAGAAAAGACTTGACGAGTCCAAATGTTGAATGTATGAGATTCTATCATTGTGTCATTAAAAAAGTGACGGCATATTCTGAATCTAGACCTGACCAAACATGTTCTTATTCTTTGTTCGATAGAGAGCAGCCAGCTTCTGCATGAAGAGGTTCCAGAAAACCATCTTCAAATATCTCAACCTGCTTCATCAATCATCCAGAGAGAAACTCAAAGGTCTCCATTAAAAAGGCTCCGACAGTCAGAATGTTCCGGCTGGCGTTCCCTGCAGCTCACCGCACAACTCCCAGCCCGGCCCAGTTCATCTCCTCCACGTATGTGAGCGAAGACGCCAGGCGCCGCGTCTCTTCCCAGAAGGCTGCTCTGTAGGTCACGGTGGAGGTCATGGCGGGTACCAGCTCCTGCAGTGTCGCCACCAAACGCTCCACATCCTCCCCCTGTGTGCCGAGTTCTGGAGGGGAAACCACCAGCGTCACATCCAGCAGCTCTTTCTGTGATGACAAACCATGTGAGGCCGGCACCTGCAGCAGTCAGGAGGGGGCTGAAGCGGATGCAGACCCCCTCGCCGTCCAGCTCCACCACATCCACGCCGCTGCCGGGAACCCGCCGAGCCGCCTGCTGTCCGAGCTGCAGGGATCAACAAACGCGTCGGTGCTGCTGGAGCTGCAGCGCTAGAACCGCCACACGGCAGGTTCTGGAGGATCACTGGAAAAGCGCTAAGAAGTGACACCCAGCCAGGACGAGTGTGCTGCTCTCACCCATCGGTTGAAGGAATCCAGCAGGTTCTTCTGGTGGAGATCCACTGAATCCTGTCTGCATTCTTGGACACACAACAGGGACGGAAGTCAAAGGAAAGAAGAGGCTGAGGCGGCCACAGTCATGCCACAGGCTGCTGAATCCACCACAGACTTTAGGGTTTAGGCATGTGAGACCGTCTGACCGGTCAGAAAACGGATCACAGAGTCGAGTCGCTAACAAGACTGCTTCTGTCAACACGTCAACACTTCCAGCTACCGGCATACCAGAACTCTACAGGACCGGCCTCTAAACATGCTGCTGGATGCAAACAAACACTTCAACACTTTGGGCTTTCAGACACGCTTCTTTAAAGCTTAGTGGAGCGTCGGCATGTTCTTCAGTGCTGGTTGTTTCTAATCTCCCCTAGAAGGATCCATGTCTGCCAGCTATGGTGAAATCGGTTTTCATGGTGGTTTTTACTGAAATGCGTCACCGTCGTGTTACTGGTGTGTCACCAGCACACTGCAGCTCACCTTCCCCAGAACTGGTTTCTAGGCAGAACTTGAAGAGAACCACTGGAGAATCCAGTTCATCTTCCACCTGTTGGGAGAACAAAGTTTGTCAGATGAAGATCTGATTTCTGCGTCTCTGCATATAGAAGCGGCTCATGAGACCTACCAGGGTCTTAATGGAGTCCAGAGACTTCAGCCTCTGCAGCAGCTGCTGACTCTGCACACAGAAGAGAAGGTAGTAGGTTTACTAGGCAGTGGCCCCCCTCCTGTGGTTGCCGTATGGAGTGGGCCCCCCCTCTTTCGGTTTTATTTGCACCTTAGACATGTAGGGCCCTTGGTAGGGGGGGTGCTTGGACATCACTGCCAGCAAGCAGCGGATGTCCTCCTGGCACCCTACCCGCCAATTTTAACCGCACCCCCCTTAGTACACACACCCCTCCCCCCTCAATATATACATCCCAACATAAACACACACACATGCACACACACACCCTTTCAAACACACATACACGCACACACATTTTGCAAGGAAGGTGGGACCTGGGTCCGTCTGTCCCCTGCCTCTTCCCTGGTGGGGGGTACGGGCCCCTTTGCAGCGGCGGCCGTGTCCCCGGGGTGCCGGCTTCCTGGGCCCGGCGGTGCTCTCTCCGCGCGGTGGGGGGGTTCACATTACATCTGAGCCGGGGGTGTCTGGTCCCTGGGGGGTGGGTTCTGGTCCTTGCTCCTGAGCGCTGGGCCCCGCCAAATTTCCAACTGTGGCCGAGCCTGGTCGGGCCATATTTACAACACCCCTTGTGGGCCCTCTTTATTCCCCGGGGTTCCCCCCTCCTGGGCGGGGGCGGCGGGCCCCCTGCCTCGCTCCTCCCTGGACCAACCGTGGGCCGGGCGGATGGCTGCCTGGTGTGCGGAGCGGGTCTCCCTTGGGGGGTCCTGGCTCGTACCTGGGGTTGGGGCGGGGGGGTGCCCGGAACTCCTGGGTGGTGGTGGGGTGCTCGTTTGGGGCTGTGGGCGTCCTTCTCCGGTGGGGCCCTGCGTTGGGTTCTCCCGGCGCGGCGGGGGGGCTGCTCTCCTGGTTGGGCTGGGGCGGCGCTCTCTTTCCCTCCGTGCGTCCCTGGCCTCTGGCTCTGGGGGCCTTGCGGCGGCCCTGCTGGCCCTGGCCTGGGTGGCGGGCTTGGTCGCCCGGGCGGCGGTTGTTCCCTGCCGGTTCCCGTGTGGCGTTGGGGGGATTCCGGCTGCCGCTGCTGCTGCGGTGGGGGTCTTGGGGTGGGGATGGCTGGGCACTCTCCCTCCTTCTTTTCACGTTCCACCATCCATTTTAGAAGAACATTAACACTCACCTGAGCACAGGTGTTAGCTCACCATTGCACTAACAGTTTGCGTGTTAGAAAGATTGAAATATTTCACACTAGTTGGTTTTAAGGCATAAGTATGCGTGTGAACACTATCGGTTTTGTGTACATGTCGACAGGTGGACATTTTTGCAGCTAGCAGGTGTGTTTATAACATTTGAGTGTGTGTGTGGACAGGCTCCGCCCTTTTTGTACTACATTTGAACCTTACCATAATGATTAACAACCAGTAAACTTGTTGCTTTATGCTGCTTCATGGTCTTACCCCCCTTCCCCTCCTATTTTCACCCCCTACCCCCCCTCTCTCTAGCGTCCCTCTCTCTTCTTCCCTTCTTTCCTTTTCCGTCCGGTCCAACACCAAAGATTTCCAAACATGATTGAAATTAATAAAGTTTGGCCTCAATTCCAAAAGGGGTTTATTCAGACATACCTTTGGTTTGTCTGAAGATTAATAACCCCTCTTGTTAAAGTAAAATATGTCCAACCCAAGAGGCCCTCAGCTCTCATCTGACTGCCCAGCTGTTGGACAGGACAAGTTAAAAAAAAAAAAAAAAAAAAAGAAGAGAAGGTAGTCAAAGGGAAGAAGACACGTGTCCCGCCGCCATGGGCTCTTCTTTACATTAACTCACAAACAACAGATGACCAAGACTGAGTTCCACTTCCATGTTACAGATTTGTCATCATCACAGTTAGTTTGTCCATTCCATGTAAATGAGTGAAATACAATGACAAATTCCAATTCTGAAGCTTTTTTACTGGGTCTCACTTAATTCCTGTGTCCAGTGCTGGACTCTTCTTGGCCGCATGGACCAGGAGGAAGGCTCAGGTTAACACATGCGACCAGCATTTAGCCTTGGACACACTTAAATAAGTGCATCTTGGCCAACATGAATTTCCTTCAGTTGCATGTAAATACAGCCTTAAAAATTATCCCTTACATCAATCAACAAAAAGCTGAGCTAAAAACCCCTGAAACGTGATCTGCAGTTAGGATCCAGTTCAAGCGCTTCAGTGTGTCTTGGATCCGGATAACAGACGTGTCCTGCAGAGACACGGATGCTGCAGCATGGAGACACAGACATCTGGAAGGACGTCGTCCTGAAAACACGTCTGAGCTCATTTTTAACGGATAAGTTGTTCAAAAACCAAAACACAAGGAAATAGATGGCATCTAAAAAAGCAGCTAGTCAGACAGCCAGCAGAGGGAGAACGGCTGAACCGAGGATTTGTCATGAAATCATTGGTAAAAGCAGGACTGCTGGCTCCCTCAGATCTGGGACGTGTCCTTCAGGAGGCCCCCTGTCCTCCACCATCTACCTGTTTTCATGGCGCCTGTTAGAGCCCATCTTCAGCAGGAAAGACACTCGTCTTCTACATGTTGGGCTGCTGCTAATCCCAGTTTACCAAAGTGAACCAACAAGAAGCAAAATGCTTTCATTCACTTTAAAAGCCCTGAAGAAAGGTTGTTGGATTCTCCATCCACACACTCCTTCACACCTTTGACCAATGTGCATGCAAAGCGGAACCAAACCTACATCGAGAGGTCGACCGCTCCACCCCTCTGCCAGAGACGGTGGTTTGGAAAAAGTGTTGGCAGAGCTGCAGTGTCTGCTTTGCTACAGCGGGTTTGTGGTGCAGATCTCTAAGCAGAAGCAGCTTCTGGCTGCAGGAATGAGCAGGAACCAAAGGAAAGGCTCGGAATCGAACACGCGTCTCCCTCTGGAACAAGAGCTTCTGCCCTTTGGTTGTAGTTTAGGAGAAAAAGAAACCCTCCCCGTAAATGAGAGGCGGGCTGATGCTCACCAGAGCGGCGGCGTGGCGGATCTTCTGGGTGATCCCGTTGTGTCCCAGGTGCTGCAGTGACAGCCAGAGGGGCAGCGCTCGCAGCTTCTCCACCAGCCGGCTGGAGGTCAGCCCTGCCGCCAGAGCCTACGGGCAAAGCATGGTGATCAGACGAAACCCCCCCATGCAGCCGCCCAGACCGCCCGTCAGCGTGAGGACCGCCCACCATCGCCGGGTCTTCATGTCTGTAGAGGGTGACGGCTGGAACCGCCGGGAGGCCGAGCCACGGACCCGGGGTCAGAGTCAGGCTGTCGCTTCTGCTGGCGGCCTGCAGAGGGAGGGGGCACATTGAACCCTTGTTATGGAATCACACCTCTTCACGTCCGTGTCAAACGTTTTCATGCAGGAATAACATAACATGAACTTCACTGGTTTTTCTCCTCTACAGGAAGACGGAGCGGCTTTTCCACCAACGCCAGCTTTAGCCTCAGTGGCGCTCTGCGGGTCAGACGGGCCCGCAGAGCGCCACTGAGGACGTCTGCAGCCCCATCCACGGGTCACATGGTGCTTCTCAAAGCTTTGTCAACAGCATTTGACCTCTAACAGAAGAGAGACTTTACCGTGACGGTAGAGGCGACCTCCTCCAGAGCCAGAGTGGCCAGGTTGACCCTGAACAGGAATGGAGCAGATTCATGTCACTGCAGCACAACGGAGTCAGAGCCAGAAACGTTAGCAAAGCAGAAAGCCTCGTTTCTGAGCGCCACACCTGCTTTTAGAACATCTGTATTCTAGATTCATCGTGTTATTTCAAGTCCTTTCTGTTTGAACAGTCTGAAAACTGTCATAGTTTTGCTGTTCTGACTTTTTTATGCTCTCTGAAACATCTATTTTCTGTGACGGGGCTGGTTCTGGCCTGGGGGAGTGTCGTTTGTGTCACCCTGCAGATGCTAGACATGTTTTGTATCACAGCTTTCGAACAGAAACGTCTGCAAACAGGATGTACAGTCCTGCCCCCATTAGAGGGTACGTCCAACGTGCTTTTTGGTCACAATCATTTACTGTGAAAACAGTCAGTCCCTATAACAGCTTATAGAATGTGCATCAGTCAATACAAATAAATATATGCAATAAATAAGACTGTTAAAAGCAGAATAACTGATAGTAACCATAGCGAGGAAAACGACCATTTAAGCAGCGCCAGATTTACATTTGTCGTGTTTTTAACCATGTTTACTAACATATTTCTTGGTCCTTTTGGACAGAGACTAAACTTGAGGAGCAGCATCAGACCGTTTTAACCTGTTTGTGTGACCTGGTTTGTTTCCGTGTAGTTTTCATTCATTAAAGCAGAGGATGAAACCAACACTTTTCATGAGAGAGCTTTGTGGGCGTGGCTTTTCAGCCTCGGGTCCTCGACCAGTGCGTTTGTCAAACTGAAGGTCTGTAGGTATAAAGACGGTTTTTGTCTGCTTTAGAATCAAAGAGCCGACCCACCCCTCCACATGAAGCCACAGGCCGCTCTGATCGCACACGTCTTTCAGTCGGCTCAGTTTGTCCGTGTGTCCGGCTGAATACGTTCCTGAAGGAAAGAAGGAGGAAAGCATGACGTGATCCCTCCCACCGCCTTCAGACTTCATCCTGCAGGTGTGTTCATGCTACAGGTGTGTTCATGCTGCAGGTGTGTTCATGCTGCAGGTGTGTTCATGATGCAAGTGTGTTCATGATGCAAGTGTGTCCATGCTGCATGTGTGTTCATGCTGCATCTGTGTTCATGCTGCAGGTGTGTTCATGCTGCATGTGTGTTCATGCTGCATGTGTGTTCATGCTGCATGTGTGTTCATGCTGCAGGTGTGTGCATGCTGCAGGTGTGTGCATGCTGCAGGTGTGTGCATGCTGCAGGTGTGTGCATGCTGCAGGTGTGTTCATGCTGCAGGTGTGTTCATGCTGCAGGTGTGTGCATGCTGCATCTGTGTCCATGCTGCATCTGTGTCCATGCTGCAGGTGTGTTCATGATGCAGGTGTGTCCATGCTGCAGGTGTGTCCATGCTGCAGGTGTGTCCATCCTGCAGGTGTGTCCATGCTGCAGGTGTGTTCATGCTGCAGGTGTGTCCATGCTGCATCTGTGTCCATGCTGCATCTGTGTCCATGCTGCAGGTGTGTCCATGATGCAGGTGTGTCCATGCTGCAGGTGTGTCCATGCTGCAGGTGTGTCCATGCTGCAGGTGTGTTCATGCTGCATCTGTGTTCATGCTGCATCCGTGTTCATGCTGCATCCGTGTTCATGCTGCATCCGTGTTCATGCTGCATCCGTGTTCATGCTGCAGGTGTGTTCATGCTGCAGGTGTGTTCATGCTGCAGGTGTGTCCATGCTGCAGGTGTGTTCATGCTGCAGGTGTGTTCATGCTGCATCTGTGTTCATGCTGCAGGTGTGTTCATGCTGCAGGTGTGTTCATGCTGCAGGTGTGTTCATGCTGCATCTGTGTTCATGCTGCAGGTGTGTCCATGATGCAGGTGTGTTCATGCTGCAGGTGTGTTCATGCTGCATCTGTGTTCATGCTGCAGGTGTGTCCATGCTGCAGGTGTGTTCATGCTGCAGGTGTGTTCATGCTGCATCTGTGTTCATGCTACAGGTGTGTTCATGCTGCAGGTGTGTCCATGCTGCATCTGTGTCCATGCTACAGGTGTGTTCATGCTGCAGGTGTGTCCATGATGCAGGTGTGTCCATGCTGCAGGTGTGTTCATGCTGCAGGTGTGTCCATGATGCAGGTGTGTTCATGCTGCATGTGTGTTCATGATGCAGGTTTGTTGATGCTGCATCTGTGTTCATGCTACAGGTGTGTTCATGCTGCAGGTGTGTTCATGATGCAGGTGTGTTCATGCTGCATGTGTGTTCATGATGCATGTGTGTTCATGATGCAGGTGTGTTCATGATGCAGGTGTGTTAATGCTGCATCTGTGTTCATGCTACAGGTGTGTTCATGCTGCAGGTGTGTTCATGCTACAGGTGTGTTCATGCTACAGGTGTGTTCATGCTGCAGGTGTGTTCATGATGCATGTGTGTTCATGATGCAGGTGTGTTCATGATGCAGGTGTGTTAATGCTGCATCTGTGTTCATGCTACAGGTGTGTTCATGCTACAGGTGTGTTCATGCTGCAGGTGTGTTCATGCTGCATGTGTGTTCATGCTGCATGTGTGTTCATGATGCATGTGTGTTCATGATGCAGGTGTGTTCATGATGCAGGTGTGTTAATGCTGCATCTGTGTTCATGCTACAGGTGTGTTCATGCTGCAGGTGTGTTCATGATGCAGGTGTGTCCATGCTGCAGGTGTGTTCATGCTGCAGGTGTGTTCATGCTGCAGGCGTGTCCATGATGCAGGCGTGTCCATGCTGCAGGTGTGTTCATGATGCAGGTGTGTCCATGATGCAGGTGTGTCCATGCTGCAGGTGTGTTCATGCTGCAGGTGTGTCCATGATGCAGGTGTGTCCATGCTGCAGGTGTGTCCATGCTGCAGGTGTGTTCATGCTGCATCTGTGTTCATGCTGCATCTGTGTTCATGCTACAGGTGTGTTCATGCTGCAGGTGTGTTCATGATGCAGGTGTGTCCATGCTGCAGGTGTGTTCATGATGCAGGTGTGTTCATGATGCAGGTGTGTTCATGATGCAGGTGTGTTCATGCTGCAGGTGTGTCCATGCTGCATCTGTGTTCATGCTGCATCTGTGTTCATGCTGCATCTGTGTTCATGCTGCATCTGTGTTCATGCTACAGGTGTGTTCATGCTGCAGGTGTGTTCATGATGCAGGTGTGTCCATGCTGCAGGTGTGTTCATGATGCAGGTGTGTTCATGATGCAGGTGTGTCCTTGATGCAGGTGTGTTCATGCTGCATCTGTGTTCATGCTGCAGGTGTGTTCATCATGCAGGTGTGTTAATGCTGCAGGTGTGTTCATGATGCAGGTGTGCTCATGCTGCAGGTGTGTTCATGATGCAGGTGTGCTCATCATGCAGGTGTGTTAATGCTGCAGGTGTGTTCATGATGCAGGTGTGTTCATGATGCAGGTGTGTTCATGATGCAGGTGTGTTCATGATGCAGGTGTGTCCATGCTGCAGGTGTGTTCATGATGCAGGTGTGTTCATGATGCAGGTGTGTTCATGATGCAGGTGTGTTCATGCTGCAGGTGTGTCCATGATGCAGGTGTGTCCATGCTGCAGGTGTGTTCATGCTGCATCTGTGTTCATGCTGCATCTGTGTTCATGCTACAGGTGTGTTCATGCTGCAGGTGTGTTCATGATGCAGGTGTGTCCATGCTGCAGGTGTGTTCATGATGCAGGTGTGTTCATGATGCAGGTGTGTCCTTGATGCAGGTGTGTTCATGCTGCATCTGTGTTCATGCTGCAGGTGTGTTCATCATGCAGGTGTGTTAATGCTGCATGTGTGTTCATGATGCAGGTGTGCTCATGCTGCAGGTGTGTTCATGATGCAGGTGTGCTCATCATGCAGGTGTGTTAATGCTGCAGGTGTGTTCATTATGCAGGTGTGTTCATGATGCAGGTGTGTTCATCATGCAGGTGTGTTCATGCTGCAGGTGGGACTCACCTGCGTTGGCAATCAGCAGCAGAGGACGCTTTCCTGCATCTGTGTCTTCTTTCAGGAGTTTTTCCAGCAAGGCCACATCCTACAGGGACACACCAGCGTCTGAGGGTTTCCACCAGACTTCTGAACTTGTCATAGTAGCGTTTTCCTACCATTTGGTGCTGTGATCCAAAGACGGTGTTACAGGGAACCGTGCACAGACTGGAGAGCGGCAGGCCGAGCTGAAAACACATCCATGAAGTTGACTTTCTGAGTGGTCTGAGAGCAAAAACATGAAGTCTAGACGGAGGCGGGAAGAGCTAATGGCATCATTTCATGGGAAAAGCATATACATTTTTAACTCTAGAAAGTTTTTTCTTTCCAAACTAAACTGTAGTTTTAGCGTCACGTTGTTCACCTTTTGGCACAGCCAATCAGCTTTCACTGGTGTGGCACAGAGTTTTATGCCTGATGCCCTTCCTGACATGACCCCGGCACAGGGGGACAACATTCTAGTGGCTGCATAGTTAGGCAGCAGCGCGAAGGGTCTTCCCCGAGGACCCCGACCATCCAGCTGCTACATCTCTGATGTCACGTTTCTGAGTTTATTATAACGGAGCGATGGCTTCTGAAGAAGACGGATGAGGACTCCAGATGGTGACTCAGCTTCAAAAAACATGCCATCTTCATGACGGAGAATCTTCATCCACATACATTTCTGTGTTCCTCTAAAAATACCAGACTGTTTTTGTTAAAGCCCATGAGTGGCTGGGATAGGCTCCAGCAGCCCTGTGACCCTGACGGGACATAACGGACTAGAATAGGAATGAATGAATAGATTCTAGAATAGAATGAAACATTTCTGGTCACAATAAGGTTTTCCTGGGGTTTATACTTCAGAGTAAAAACAGTCAAATTTGACAGAATGAGAGCATAATGCACTCAGCTAGAAGTCCTGATGTTTAATGCAGCATGTACTCAAACGTGGAGAGCTCTAAACTCTGGGGGCCGATCACATCATCTACGTCTGCAATTCATCCTGAAGTTCTTCTCTGGTCAAAGCATTCCTGAACAGCTGAAGGTTAATGCTGCTTTTATTCTGAAAGTCTTGAAATGAGGTTTAGAGGAAGTAGCCTGTCAGCCGGAAGTTTCCTTGCTTAGCATTAGTGGCCGGTTTGGAGACGGCTTCAGGAGGACAGAGGTAGAGCGTCCGTCAGCCTGGTGGGAACTGGACTGAACTATTAGGACAGCTGGCTTCATACTCTGAGCTCCTTTGGAGGACTCATGGATGCTTCCTGTGGTGCTGTGGGGTCTGTGTGTCTGCACCTGACTGCACAAGTGTTGTCCCAGTTCCGGCCTGCCGGCGGCGCTCTGATAGATGACAGGCTGGTGGGCGCTCAGGGCGCCGTATCCTTCAGCGCCATATTCTTTGTACTGGGCATGAAGGACCAGGCGGCACACCTTCACTATTCCGTCCCTGTCGTCCTCGTGGAAGTAGGCGGAACCGTTTTCATACCTGTGTGGAGACAGAGGCCTGAGACGGATCGTTCTCGAAGCCGTCCGTAACCCCGAGGCGGCCGGCGGTACCTGAAGAGCCTGCACAGCCACAGCGTGCTGTCCGACAGGACGCGAGTGCTCAGCTTCCGGAGTCGCTCCCGCTGCAGCACCGAGAAGTACGCCGCCAGGCTGTGGCCCAGCAGCGTCACCTGGTCCTGGACCCCCACCCCCAGCCGCCTCCTGGAGGCAGACATGGCCGTTTAGCGGCGGAGAACCGCAGGTAGCAAGCAGACCACATGAAACCCGAGCAAAGCGGGCAAAAGACACAAAAGGTGAAGAAAAGCAGAGCGGCCTGCAGAGAGACGAAAGGTTTCAGAGAGTCTGGAAAAAGGAGGAGGAGTCATGTTGGCGCCCTGCTGGCGCCCTGCTGGCAGCTGTGCTTAGAAACAAACATTTGCAGCAAAAGACAGGAGAAAACTCGGTCCCAGCAGCTGCAGACTTCCTGTTTTCATGCCGTTTGGGAATTCAACACAACTTTTAAAAACATCTGGTGTTATGATTGACATGTTGGTTTAGAATGACATTCATGCAGCTGTCAGTCATACGTACGCTGGCCTGGGCTCCTCCTCCTCCTCCTCCTCCTCCTCTTCCTCGTGGAGGAGGTGTTGGACCACCTGAAGGAGGCTGCTGACATCCAGTCCACTGCACACAGACACACAAACAGACTCACTGCCATGTCTGAGCAGATTCCCTCCTGTTCTGTTCTACGACAGTCATGATCTCCTTCATTCACTTTGGTTTTAAATCACATGATTATTTATTTGCTTTTCAAGCCAATCAGAGGTTTTTGTTTCAATCCTCTTTATTTTAACCTTAGTGTTCCATTCTCAGAGTTTATTTTATTACTACATAGTTTCTGCTTTTAGTATTTTAGTAGTATTTTTAGTATTAGTATCTGAGCAGCAGCAATGGAGGGAGTTCCAGAGACGAGGAGCAACGGCGTGAAAGGAAGACCTTAAGCATCGGGCCGAAGAGGATGGGGTTAAAGGTCGATATGCTTGACCATGCCAGGCTCTGAAAACTAAAATAGAATTTTAGAATCAATTCCAAACTTGACTGGAAACCGATGTAAAGCAGACGGCAGAGCAGCGATGTGTTTACCGCTTCCTGCTAAAGCCTCGCTGCAGAGCTTTGCACGAGCTGAGGACGGGTTAGGGGGCGTTTCTTTTTAAGTGCCACAACGGGGACTCCACTGTCCTCCTGGGGGGCTCTAATGCCCACGGGGCGACGACAGCGGCGCCTGGAGGGGCGTGACCACTAGGAACGGCCTCCCTGATCTGAACCCATGTGGTGTTTTCTGAACAAAGGTTCAAACCCACGGCCGTCCACCAATGGTTTGGTTTGTGTCTCCCTGTCAAACTCCTGTTCAGAGGCGTAAAAACAGACGTGAAGTGTCCTGAACAAAAACCAGCAGATCTTTACAGACAACAGAAGCACCTTTTCTGGATCAGAGCCCCCATTTCAGTAGCAAAACTAAAAGACTGCAGGCAAGGATCATCACACAGACGTTACCAAAAAGCAGTCCTTGGTTCATCGTTGGCCGTCTAACATTATTTGGGGGGATTCTGCAGTAACAGCACAGCGTTCTGCGTCTGAACTGGTCAGTCCATCCCCTCCATGCCGTGTCTCCTGTCCAGAATGTTTCCAGAGTTACATGATCAGATCTGTGTTTTATTCAAACATCCTGGACTCCTTTCTCTATGAAGGTTAGAACTTTGAGAATTGAAACCAGAGAAAAATGTGAAAATGTTGGTGTCTGACTGAGAAAAGAGGACAAAGTGTGTAGTGAGGAGTTTTCCTGCCTGAGAACATGACGACTTTGCAGATTTCACCTTCACAGCTCTGCTCTAGAATGTAACTGTACGTCAGGACAGAAACCACGACAGGAATCTGATCGGGAAGCACGTATTCCTGGATTTTGAGACTTTTAGCCGTAATGATGTTCATGCCAGCGGGTCAGTACAGATTAACAATCCAGTTTTTCTGCGGCCGACAGGAAGTGTGTGCGTCTGAGCGTCTTACTCTCCCTGCAGAGGTCCTGGGATGCCGTTTCTCCAGAGAGGACACCGATCCGCTGCTCCCCCCGGCTCTCTGCTCACACAAACAAACAAATGGGTCAGTTGGTGAGGCCAGGTCTCAGGCCCGGGGGGGGGGTAATGAGTGCAATTAACAACACCCAGAGAGGGTCCTTGGGAATGAGAGCAAAGCAGAAACGATCATGTGGCATGCAGCAACTCCAGCCTCCTGACAGAGCAGATCCATGCAAAGACTGGGGAGTTCCTGGATCCCACCCTCCCTAACTAACCGCTCAGTGTTCCAACCTGAAACCACTGCCTTCCCAACTGGAACATGAACACAAATGCCCCCCCCAAAGCCAGGTCAGAGGGGCTGCTATGCCAGTCAAATAAATGTGTCCTGAAAAGATGCTGGAAGGAATTCCTCTGAATTAAGTCTGAGTGTCTGCATCAGTTTTCCTCTCACCTCTGTCCGTCTCTCAGCGTCTTCATGGCGTCACTCAGACTTTTTTCCACCTCTGCCAGAGCGCCGTCAGACGACATGGAGAAGTCGTTTGCTGCAGAGCAGACGGAGCAACAAATAAACACAACTAAAGTACACAAGTCTGAGGAATTTCACATTGGTCAACGTTTCCTGACTGTGGCATTGATTTTGGTTTTATTTCTAGGCTAAATCTAGAAAGTAAAAGATGAAGTGAACAGCAGTGAACAGCAGTGAACAGCGGAGAACAGCAGAGAACAGCGGTGAACAGCGGAGAACAGCGGAGAACAGCAGTGAACAGCGGACAACAGCGGAGAACAGCGGTGAACAGCGGAGAACAGCGGAAAACAGCGGTTAACAGCGGAGAACAGCGGTGAACAGCGGAGAACAGCGGTGAACAGCAGAGAACAGCGGTGAACAGCGGTGAACAGCGGTGAACAGCGGTGAACAGCGGAGAACAGCGGTGAACAGCGGTGAACAGCGGTGAACAGCAGAGAACAGCGGAGAACAGCAGAGAACAGCGGTGAACAGCGGTGAACAGCGGAGAACAGCGGTGAACAGCGGAGAACAGCAGTGAACAGCAGAGAACAGCAGTGAACAGCAGAGAACAGCGGTGAACATCGGTGAACAGCGGTGAACAGCAGAGAACAGCGGTGAACAGCGGTGAACAGCGGTGAACAGCGGTGAACAGCGGTGAACAGCAGAGAACAGCAGAGAACAGCGGAGAACAGCGGAGAACAGCAGAGAACAGCAGAGAACAGCGGAGAACAGCGGAGAACAGCGGAGAACAGCGGAGAACAGCAGAGAACAGCAGAGAACAGCGGTGAACAGCGGAGAACAGCGGAGAACAGCAGAGAACAGCGGAGAACAGCGGAGAACAGCAGAGAACAGCGGTGAACAGCGGAGAACAGCGGTGAACAGCGGTGAACAGCGGTGAACAGCGGTGAACAGCGGTGAACAGCGGAGAACAGCGGTGAACAGCGGTGAACAGCAGAGAACAGCGGAGAACAGCAGAGAACAGCGGTGAACAGCGGTGAACAGCGGAGAACAGCGGTGAACAGCGGAGAACAGCAGTGAACAGCAGAGAACAGCAGTGAACAGCAGAGAACAGCGGTGAACATCGGTGAACAGCGGTGAACAGCAGAGAACAGCGGTGAACAGCGGTGAACAGCAGAGAACAGCAGAGAACAGCGGAGAACAGCGGAGAACAGCAGAGAACAGCAGAGAACAGCGGAGAACAGCGGAGAACAGCAGAGAACAGCGGAGAACAGCAGAGAACAGCAGAGAACAGCGGTGAACAGCGGAGAACAGCGGAGAACAGCAGAGAACAGCGGAGAACAGCGGAGAACAGCAGAGAACAGCGGAGAACAGCAGTGAACAGCGGACAACAGCAGTGAACAGCAGAGAACAGCAGAGAACAGCAGTGAACAGCAGAGAACAGCAGAGAACAGCGGTGAACAGCGGAGAACAGCAGTGAACAGCGGACAACAGCAGTGAACAGCAGAGAACAGCAGAGAACAGCAGTGAACAGCAGAGAACAGCGGTGAACAGCGGAGAACAGCAGTGAACAGCGGAGAACAGCGGTGAACAGCGGTGAACAGCGGTGAACAGCGGTGAACAGCGGAGAACAGCGGAGAACAGCGGAGAACAGCGGTGAACAGCAGAGAACAGCGGAGAACAGCAGAGAACAGCAGAGAACAGCGGTGAACAGCGGAGAACAGCGGAGAACAGCGGTGAACAGCGGAGAACAGCGGTGAACAGCGGTGAACAGCGGTGAACAGCGGAGAACAGCGGAGAACAGCGGTGAACAGCGGAGAACAGCGGAAAACAGCGGTTAACAGCGGAGAACAGCGGTGAACAGCGGAGAACAGCGGTGAACAGCAGAGAACAGCGGTGAACAGCGGTGAACAGCGGTGAACAGCGGTGAACAGCGGAGAACAGCGGTGAACAGCGGAGAACAGCGGAGAACAGCGGAAAACAGCGGTTAACAGCGGAGAACAGCGGTGAACAGCGGAGAACAGCGGTGAACAGCAGAGAACAGCGGTGAACAGTGGTGAACAGCGGTGAACAGCGGTGAACAGCGGTGAACAGCGGAGAACAGCGGTGAACAGCGGTGAACAGCGGTGAACAGCAGAGAACAGCGGAGAACAGCGGAGAACAGCAGAGAACAGCGGTGAACAGCGGTGAACAGCGGAGAACAGCGGTGAACAGCGGAGAACAGCAGTGAACAGCAGAGAACAGCAGTGAACAGCAGAGAACAGCGGTGAACATCGGTGAACATCGGTGAACAGCAGAGAACAGCGGTGAACAGCGGTGAACAGCAGAGAACAGCAGAGAACAGCGGAGAACAGCGGAGAACAGCAGAGAACAGCAGAGAACAGCAGAGAACAGCGGAGAACAGCGGAGAACAGCAGAGAACAGCGGAGAACAGCAGAGAACAGCGGTGAACAGCGGTGAACAGCGGAGAACAGCGGAGAACAGCAGAGAACAGCGGAGAACAGCGGAGAACAGCAGAGAACAGCGGTGAACAGCGGAGAACAGCAGTGAACAGCGGACAACAGCAGTGAACAGCAGAGAACAGCAGAGAACAGCAGTGAACAGCAGAGAACAGCAGAGAACAGCGGTGAACAGCGGAGAACAGCAGTGAACAGCGGACAACAGCAGTGAACAGCAGAGAACAGCAGTGAACAGCAGAGAACAGCGGTGAACAGCGGAGAACAGCAGTGAACAGCGGTGAACAGCGGTGAACAGCGGTGAACAGCGGAGAACAGCGGAGAACAGCGGAGAACAGCGGTGAACAGCAGAGAACAGCGGAGAACAGCAGAGAACAGCAGAGAACAGCGGTGAACAGCGGAGAACAGCGGAGAACAGCGGTGAACAGCGGAGAACAGCGGTGAACAGCGGTGAACAGCGGTGAACAGCGGAGAACAGCGGTGAACAGCGGAGAACAGCGGAGAACAGCAGTGAACAGCGGACAACAGCAGTGAACAGCAGAGAACAGCAGAGAACAGCAGAGAACAGCAGAGAACAGCAGAGAACAGCAGTGAACAGCGGAGAACAGCGGTGAACAGCGGAGAACAGCAGTGAACAGCGGACAACAGCAGTGAACAGCAGAGAACAGCGGTGAACAGCAGAGAACAGCGGTAAACAGCGGAGAACAGCAGTGAACAGCAGTGAACAGCGGAGAACAGCGGTGAACAGCGGTGAACAGCGGAGAACAGCGGAGAAGAGCGGAGAACAGCGGTGAACAGCGGTGAACAGCGGTGAACAGCGGAGAAGAGCGGAGAACAGCGGAGAACAGCGGTGAACAGCGGTGAACAGCGGTGAACAGCGGTGAACAGCGGAGAACAGCGGTGAACAGCGGTGAACAGCGGAGAACAGCGGTGAACAGCAGAGAACAGCAGAGAACAGCGGTGAACAGCGGTGAACAGCGGAGAACAGCAGAGAACAGCAGAGAACAGCAGTGAACAGCGGAGAACAGCGGTGAACAGCGGAGAACAGCGGTGAACAGCGGACAACAGCAGTGAACAGCAGAGAACAGCAGTGAACAGCAGAGAACAGCGGTAAACAGCGGAGAACAGCAGTGAACAGCAGTGAACAGCGGAGAACAGCGGTGAACAGCGGTGAACAGCGGTGAACAGCGGAGAACAGCGGTGAACAGCGGTGAACAGCGGTGAACAGCGGTGAACAGCGGTGAACAGCGGAGAAGAGCGGAGAACAGCGGTGAACAGCGGTGAACAGCGGTGAACAGCGGTGAACAGCGGTGAACAGCAGAGAACAGCAGTGAACAGCGGAGAAGAGCGGAGAACAGCGGAGAACAGCGGTGAACAGCAGAGAACAGCAGAGAACAGCGGTGAACAGCGGTGAACAGCGGAGAACAGCAGAGAACAGCAGAGAACAGCAGTGAACAGCGGACAACAGCGGTGAACAGCGGAGAACAGCAGTGAACAGCGGACAACAGCAGTGAACAGCAGAGAACAGCAGTGAACAGCAGAGAACAGCGGTAAACAGCGGTAAACAGCGGAGAACAGCAGTGAACAGCGGAGAACAGCGGTGAACAGCGGTGAACAGCGGTGAACAGCGGTGAACAGCGGTGAACAGCGGTGAACAGCAGTGAACAGCGGAGAACAGCGGTGAACAGCGGTGAACAGCGGTGAACAGCGGTGAACAGCGGTGAACAGCGGAGAACAGCGGAGAACAGCGGTGAACAGCGGTGAACAGCGGTGAACAGCGGTGAACAGCGGAGAAGAGCGGAGAACAGCGGAGAACATCGGTGAACAGCAGAGAACAGCAGTGAACAGCAGTGAACAGCGGAGAACAGCGGTGAACAGCGGTGAACAGCGGTGAACAGCGGAGAACAGCGGTGAACAGCAGAGAACAGCAGAGAACAGCGGTGAACAGCGGTGAACAGCGGAGAACCGCGGAGAACAGCGGTGAACAGCAGAGAACAGCGGAGAACAGCAGAGAACAGCAGAGAACAGCAGAGAACAGCGGAGAACAGCGGAGAACAGCAGAGAACAGCGGAGAACAGCGGTGAACAGCGGAGAACCGCGGAGAACCGCGGTGAACAGCGGTGAGCAGCGGTGAACAGGGGAGAACAACGGAGAACAACGGAGAACAACGGAGAACAGCAGACAACAGCAGAGAACAGCAGAGAACAGCAGAGAACAGCAGAGAACAGTGGTGAACAGCGGTGAACAGGGGAGAACAACGGAGAACAGCGGTGAACAGCGGTGAACAGCGGAGAACCGCGGAGAACAGCGGTGAACAGCAGAGAACAGCGGAGAACAGCAGAGAACAGCAGAGAACAGCAGAGAACAGCGGAGAACAGCGGAGAACAGCAGAGAACAGCGGAGAACAGCGGTGAACAGCGGAGAACCGCGGAGAACCGCGGTGAACAGCGGTGAGCAGCGGTGAACAGGGGAGAACAACGGAGAACAACGGAGAACAACGGAGAACAGCAGACAACAGCAGAGAACAGCAGAGAACAGCAGAGAACAGCAGAGAACAGCAGAGAACAGTGGTGAACAGCGGTGAACAGGGGAGAACAACGGAGAACAACGGAGAACAGCAGACAACAGCAGAGAACAGCAGAGAACAGTGGTGAACAGCAGAGAACAGTGGTGAACAGCGGAGAACAGCGGAGAACAGCGGTGAACAGGGGAGAACAACGGAGAACAGCAGACAACAGCAGAGAACAGCGGAGAACAGCAGAGAACAGTGGTGAACAGCGGTGAACAGCGGAGAACAGCGGAGAACAGCAGAGAACAGTGGTGAACAGTGGTGAACAGCGGTGAACAGCGGTGAACAGCGGAGAACAGCGGAGAACAGCGGAGAACAGCGGTGAACAGCGGAGAACAGCGGAGAACCACAATTACCTCACGTCTGCACACGGATGTCTTTTCAGTTCCTTGTACCTCCCAGTCTTTAGTCGCTCCAATTGTGTTGCAGTTTTCTATTGTATTGACGATGAATGATTCATCTGTAGGTATACAGTCATGCAGAAAGATTATTATGGGATGCTGACACTACAGTGAATATACAAATGTCTTTGCTTTTGAAAGTCACTAAACAGCGACTGACCCAGCTTTAGCGAAATGAGCGCAGCGACCATAAGTGGCGGTTTGACAGAGGCATCATGGGTAAAGTGGACTTTCAGATACTGATAGGTCTGTTGGTTTTGGACAAAATCTCCCCAAACCCAAAGTGTATCAGTGACTGTTAAAGCTCTGAGAGTTGATGTGATAAGAACTGAATCCTCGTGTCTGAGACGTGGACTACACTAGAAGGGTTCTTCAACTAGGAACCGGTTTAGGAGTGATCTAAAGATTAGAACTGATCCATGTGTAGCAGTCAAAGGGATCCGGACCGGTCCAACACCTCCTCCCAGTGGCCCAACACTTAGAGCTCTCTGAAGCTTCAGGGCAGAAGTCTGGGTCCTCTGGTTGTGGATGGGATCAGCTGATCACCAACGTCATTTAGACCCAGGAACCCAGAGAGGTCCAGCAGCTGACCCCGTCCCAGAGGTCAAAGGTTCCCAGAGGTCAAAGTTTCCTCTGAAGTTCGGAGGTAGGGACACACACGTGGTCCCGGCCGTCTGCATCGGAACATCTTCGTTTTTCCGCCATGAAACTCAGAAGTTGGACTTTTCTGCATCAGTCTCTGCGTTCGCGCTGCGGGACCATTGCGGGTCTTTCTTCTTCTCCCTCTCGCGCCCCAAAACATCAAACATTGATTCCGATGAGGTTTGGAGCGCCAGTAAACACTGACGTCATCGTTCGACCACAGTGGGATCTGGACAGAGTGACGTTCAAAGACCACCAGCAGCTCTGGATCTAGAACTGATCGAAACTTCCGTTTCCATAGCAACGCCTCTCCGCTCATTCGGGACTTGTCGGACATCGTGCAGCAGATTGAAAACCTGTCTGAGAACTCGCAGAAACTACCGCGCGGACGGTCCTGAGAATCAGCAGCGTAACCGGAGCAGGTGCGTGCGCGCGCGGCCGCTGTCAGAACTCCTTTTCCTCACCTGCTTTCACCGCGGACATGCGCACAAGTGTCTTGCCCCTCGGGTTCGGACTCTCGGAGTGTTATCAGTCATCCAGGCAGGTTCCGAAACCACAAAACTCACCGAACGCTTCACTTCCTCAACCATAGTGACGTCAGGGCCACGCTGGCAACGCGGATGTCACGCGCTGCCACCTGATTGGCCAGCCAGGTGGCGGGTCATGACGACACCCACGGGTTTCCTTTTAAAACCCGGACACGGAAGTAAAAGTATTTTCTTATCTGTTGATGAGTTTTTTCAGTTCTGAATCGGTGGAACTTCAGTTTTTTTCATGCAGACATTTTCTGGTGGACTTTAGAAATCAGATTCATCCTAAACTTCACATTCCTGTTTTTTGTGCTTCAGACATAAAAAACATGAATATATAATATATATTTTTTCAGATACTTTATTTATCCCTCAATGGGGACATTCTTCTCTCCATTTGACCCATCCCCTGGGGGAGCGGTGAGCTGCAGCTGAACTGCGCTCGGGAGGCAGTAGCGTTAAGGGTCTTGCCTAAGGACCCTCACTGAGTGATGTTAACTGCTCGCCATATGGTAATTGCCCCCAGTACCTTTGTTTCTTCCCCTCCGGGAATCGAACCCTGGATTCCGGCATGGTAGCCTCTCACCTTACCAACCGAGATTCATTCTCAATTATTATTTTACATCACATTCATTGTTGATAATGGAGATGTAAAATGTATAATAGGTCATTAAAAACTGAACAACTCAGTTATTGTTTAGTTTCTTTCTATCTTTTAGTTTTGGTCATCAGGAAATGACTGGATCATCATGTCTATTGCAAAGCCCCATAATATAAAGTCAAGTCATTATCCTCTGTCAGAAATTGTATGTTAAATTGTGATAAGTTGAATTTAAAAGACAATGTATATTTTTAAAATTCCCAAATAAGGGATCATTCTCTGATTCACTTTTTTTTACCACCATTTGAGCTTCATGTTTGGGTTCGGTTTTGACCCACGGTTTGTTTAACATCATTTAAATGCAAATAAAATGAGATGTCAAAGAATCGTGGTTCCTTCAAGTGTCAGCCTGTAAAAATCTCTCAGGTGGAACTTTGTCAAAACTGAAGAGTGACAGTTGGACCCCGCGTGGACGCCGGGAAAGGTGCGTGCATTGGCTGGTTTCAACCAAACTCCTGCAGCTATGGTTTCAGGGGCACCAATGAGGTTCCAGGGGGGGTCCAGATGGTACCAGTCTGATCAACAATTTTCCAAGCTTTAATTCAAGTTATGTTGTTTGAAAATTAGTAAAGAAATGAGGGAGCAAGTTCGGTTTTTTTGTTGATGCCTGCCTGTCCTGAACTTGGTATCAAAACTGTATGGATGCAAAACGGATGCAACTTTAGTGGATTATTTGAGAAAAATGTTTCCGTGTTGGTCCAGCCCATACCGGGTCCTGCTGACTATTCCACCAGCTGTAAAAATAGCTGAAAGGACGTCTTGGATCCACATATCACACTGCAAGCAGAAGCAGTGAGGCTAATTCCAGCTGCCAGGTGTGGAAGTCTGACTGCAAAGGGAGGCAGCTGGATAGAGGCTGTTTGTCTCAATGTCAGTGAAACAGGGAGATCCAGCTAGTTTTAGGCCAGAAAGCACACCAGATGTCTTCTGCACTACACTGATCCTAGACACTGTTAGAGGACTTGAGGAGGTGACGTGCTAAACCCTCCCTCCTGAAGATACGTACACTTCCACCATGGCGTGTCCATCTGGCATAAGAAAACGCTTCTTTTGTCTACTGTTCCTGCTTCTCAGGAGTCATCACATGGATTTGGATCCTTATCCACCTCCAAGAAGAACAATCAACGAGGAAATACTAAACATCTCCTGACAATGATTGAGTCCATTGACTATCGATGAGGCTTCTTTTTGAATGCTACAATTAAAGCCTTTAAAGGCTATAATAAAGACATTTCAAACATGAGACTTATGGTTTTATAAATATGCGCAAATTGTATGTAGTGGCAGTGTGACATGGGTTTTAGTAAGTGGCCTTTAACCCTCTAGCAACATGAAAACACACAATCCCTTTTTTCCACATGCTTTGTTTGACACAAGTTGCTTGAAATGAAACCAAATAAGCTTTAAATGAGTTTTATGAAGCTGTGCATCTTTTATTGCAACCATTTGGATATTGACATTTATTTGTAAACATTTAGTGTCAAGGGTCTGAACAAAAGCAGGAAATGTAGAATTTCAATTTATAACATGTAAGAAAGAATAACATTTAACCAAAGAACCTCTAGTTGTTTTCATGTGATTTAGATTGACACACATGGTTCCAATCAAATAAATACTAAACTTCCACATGAGCAAAACTCTCACACAAACTCACTTATGGTGAGATAAACACAGAATCTGTAAAGAACCGTGACACAGAATTACTGGCCAAACATCCAGTCATTACTTTCAAAAATTACATTAACCTGCCAGAAAACAAAACCTCTGAAGTGACAGGATAGGTCATACTGAGAAAGTATGAAATATTCTTATTTTTATGGTGCTCTTTAACTTCTCCTCATATATTTATATGTATATATATATACTTTTTACATGACATAACTAAACAGCATTTTAAAGGGGTTACATTTGCACACAGAACTGCTCCTGTTTCATAGCTAATACATCAACATAACAGCCTTTTTTAGATTCACATCTTAAATTAAAATGTAACATTTTTCCACTCTAGCGAGTTTTATACTGTCAGGATGCACAACAACAACGACCTTCTGTCAGACAAAAGATATGTGACCAACACCACAGACAGTTAGGGCAAGAACACGGGTTGCTTTATGCATTTTTTTACTCACTTAGCACAGAACAGCACTTTTTACAGTAATCTATTGCAGATGTCTTTAAAGACAACAGAATTGTAACACTACAACTTCCAGTTATTAGATATAATCTGGGATGTCCCAATGTGTGGACATTAGCTCTACAGAAACATGCCGACAAGTGTTTAGATATATTGATGGGTCAGTGTGTTCCTGAACAAAGAAATGATGTCTTCTGCTTATTCTTCTTCCAATTTTGTCCCATAAGTCTGGTCACTTGAAGAAAGGATGACGCTTCCTTCACGCCATCCGTGTCCTTTAGTCATGAAAGTTGCGATGTCTAGAGGTAGGAGAAGGAAAGAGAAGACATTTCCTGAGTTTCTTGGTAGGTTGTGTTGTATGAGTACCAATTCACCACCATCTACTGTATGTCTAAAGACATCTCTCCAGCGTGTCCTAGGAACGCCTTGGGGTCACCCCAGAGGAGCTGGAGGATGTGGTCGGGGCGAGGGAAGTCTGGGCATCCTTTCTTAGACTGCTGCCCCCGCAACCCGGATAAGCGGAGGAAGATGGATGGAGTATTCCCATGCGATTTTCGGGCTCAGATATTACATAATCAAACCAGCGTGCAGCACAGAATCTTTGGAGTAGGTGGCTCAACCCCCCAAAGCATCTTGGTTGTCTGTGTTCATTTATAGTTTCATTGGGAAACTTTTAACAGAAACACCAACCTTCCAAGAGATGATTGACGTTGCTACTTTTGCATTTTAATAGTTTGAGTGTTGTAGATCCTGGTAAGATTTAGGTTAAGACATAAATAAAGGTTGTGTACTGTGAGTTGTGTATAACTCTACGAAAGACCAGACAAAGTTCCAGTAACTGCAGAAAAAAAAGATAAATTTTGCATTTCAAGTCCATGTATTTTGGAGCCAAAGTATTAGAGAAAAGGGAGATAAATGGGTCAATATAATTCCAATCTTATTTTTCACTAATGCATGTTTACGGTTTTTCCTTCAGATGCTTTTCCAGCAGCTACTATGCAATAAGGACTGTGTTTTCAAATGTTCATCCATCTTCTGATCCGTTTTCTCCCTTTCAGGGTCACGGAGCTGCTGGCAGGGACATCCTGGACAGGTTGATAGGCTCCAGCAGCTCTATGCCAGCAGCTCTATGCCAGCAGCTCTATGCCAGCAGCTCTATGCCAGGTCGCCAGTCTGTCATAGGACCACAATCACACACCCATTCAGACTCACACTCACACCTGGGGACAATTTAGAGGAACCAATGAACCTGTGAAGCATGTTTCTGGACGGTGGGAGGAAGTCCATGCAACATGCTAACTCCACACAGAAAGGTCCCCCATTGGTGTTCTGGTTCAGGTCCCCCAGCCAGGACTTGGACCAGGGGCCATCCTGCTTCAAGGCATGCAGCCCGTTTTTACTTCTTTGTGTTTTTTATTCATTTATCTTCATTTTATTGCTTTATAATCAGACCACTGTTTTTACATGCAGCTGTTGTTTGATCTCTGAAGGTCATACTGATTTCTCTAAGTCAGAGGTTTTATTAAACATATCTAAGTTGGAGCAAATGCAAAGCAGAAATGGTTACTGGAAGTTGCAGCTGCAACCAAAGTCTAATAAACAGGAGACTTAGACAGAGGTTCTACTCTATTCGCTAGGGCATCACACGAGTATCTGTAAGCCTTACCAGCAAGGGGGGCAGCAACAACTTAAATTCGGATTTGGTCACCTTCATTCAGCCTGGTAATTGCAAAATAACCATGTGGGTTAGTTGTTATACAAAAAAGGCTACTAAATAGTTGAGCTTATTCTGCACCGTTGGGAGTTTAAATCCTACTAAACCCTAAGGAATGTTGTCAAAAATGTGTGTAAAAATGTTAAAACATCCAATAACATTTTCAGACTGTAATGGAAGGTTTAATTTAAAGACTAAAACTAACAGAGCAGTTGTACTTAAAGAAGAAAAGGTAAAGAACTGTACTTACGCCCCTTCATCTCTAAGCAGAGACAGGAACTTGGTGACTCTGTAATCTGAATCCATCTGCAGATCAGACATAGAAGCAGAATGCTGAACATAGCAGTGCAGACAGCAGTGAGATGTTGTGTAGGTGGAACAGAGGAGTGGCAGGTGGAGGTGGGATCAGCGTTCAGCTCCGTGTTTGCTGTGGTGATGGACACACAGCCTCTCAACCACATTGCCTTTAACTCGGCACTTTTCCACGCTCACATTCCTTTTTATTCGCTGACAAAGTCAGGATTCAGACTTGAAATTGATTCATTTAAAAAGTGGTAAACAAAAAGTCCTTTATTTGAACCAAAGTTCTACAATAGTGATAAATTACAGGAAAATGTTGGTGCTTCAAAACCCACTCCAGTAACAGTCATGCTTTTGGTGTTTTTAACATGTTCTTGTAGCATTTTTCTCATGATAAATAAAAGAATTTAAGAAAAATAACTGCTTTTATGAGTATTTCTTTATTCAAATTGGAGCAAATAAAAACACGCCGTTTGAAAAAGCTCAAATTTGTGACACAAAAAGGGAGATGGGCGTGGCCAGAGTCTCCAGGCTCCGCCCCTTTCTGATCCTCCACCTGCAGACCAACAGATCCATGAACGTCTCCGTTTTCCTGGTCTGAGCTGGAATCTGGATCAGAACCGGACGGATGGATGGATCTGATGCTGGTGCAGCTTCTGTTGCTACGCTAATGTTAGGATGGGGGTGTGAGGGGCTGTAAGCTAGTGGGAGAGAATGAAGACGGAGATCCTACAGCACTGGCGAGGGGGAGAGGGGGGAGTCCCGCCCACAACTCAGAGGTAAGTAATGAACTGCTGCTCTGCAGAAACTATGTCCTAGAACATGACAGGTTTTTAGACTTGGTCTAAAAAATGAAGAATCGTGATTAAAAGACCAGCTGGAACACTTTGAAAGTGGATAAAAATATAGTCAGAGTAGGACTTTAAACTGCTTGACAGAGCTGAAATTTAAGATAAAAAAAAGTTTTGTGATTTTTTACTAAGAAATGATGGACCACTGTAGATGTTAAAATGACAAAGTGATGAAAAAATCCACATAAATGATGCCTAAATATAAAGTTTACATTTAAATTGAGGACAATTCTCTTCAATCAGGAGGAAGTGATTCTGTACCTGCAGAGACATCTCTATGAACACCAGAAGCTTCTTGATGCCGATCCAGACCCGTTTGCCCTTGAGCTGGTGCGCGATGCTGGCTCTTTCTTTATCCGTAAAGCTCCCCAGAAGCTGCAGACAGTGAGAGGAAAGTGTTCGCAAAGCTAATAACCTAGAAAAACGAGGCTGAAGTGCCTCATTTCAATTCTGTACATCTCAACAGACCAGACCTTTTACTCTTGAAAAAAGCAGGACACAAACGTTTCATGGCTAATTTATCTTATCTCAGATAGAAACCTCTTGGTTTTCAAGCTGTCACTCAGACATTTGGAAGCACATGGTTGTTTAGACTGACCTTAGACATCCCTCTATGTGACCTTTTGGTTTTTCAGATAAACTCTTGCTGATCCTGAAAACAGGGCAGCTGTACCTCCAAGGCGTCCACCAGCTGCTCTCCAGTGGAGATGTTGGGAACGTGGATGGTGGTGCTGAAGGCGTCCAGCATCTCCATCTCCTGCAGAACGTCCTTCCTGCTGGTGGTCCCGATGATGAGCAGCTTTCGGCCCTGAAGAACAGATTTTGGTCTGTTTGTTTGGTTTAATATTTAGTATCAAAGGATTGACTTTGTTTTTGTCGATAGATCATGTCAATCATTTAGTTTCTGTTAACAGCTAAGGGCCACAACAGCATCCATCCATTTTCTTATCCTACATCCCTTTCAGGGTCACAAGGACAACATTTTCTCTCTGACCCCCGGGTCCCGGGCCAGGAAGAGGGAAGTCTGGGAATTTCTGCTTAGACTGGATGAGCGGAACAAGAAGGATGGAGGATTTTCAAAGATATTATTAATAGTGAAGCATAAAAGTCAGTAGGATCAATCTTTTATCTACTTCTGCTTTCCTTAAAAGTTGGCTTTCCTTCGTCTGAAACATTGAGCACAAACAAAACTTCCAGGTAACATTATGACTAGAAGAGCTGGACTTCACTAATAAAGTTCAAACCAAGAGAACGAAAGAGAAATATGATGGAATTGGGAAGTAGTTCAGATAACATTTTGGAAAGGTATAGACTTCATGTTGCACTGTACAAAAATAACAATAATTGATAACTTTAGTGATATATTTATGGTTCTCATTCTATGAGCAGCTTAAAGCATTTTCCAATTGAAAATAGGACACAGACACAGACATCAACACCAAGCTACCCCATGTTAGCTAAATATTTAGTTTGGAGTTAAACATTTAGCTATTTAAATATTTATGTAACAAATAAATATAATTATAATTATGTAATTATATATTTTAATTCTTTATTTAGTTTACAAAGTAAACTAAATAAAGAATTAAAATATATAATTACGTAATTACAAAAATATATTTAACTTTAAATGAAAAATATTTAGTTAGGAAATGTAACATTTTTAAATACATAAAAGGTGAAAATATTCATTAGAAAAAGAAGAGCAAAATATTGCTGTTAATATTTGACTGTGCAGTTTTACAAACAGCACCCTATAGTTACGCCTCTTCCTAAAACAAAGTTGTTTCCTCTATTTTCTATGTAATTGGTTTTTGGAGGAAAACGTGATGTTTTAAAGATGTTTCAGGACAGAATCTACCTTGCTAAAGGTGCTCAGTGACTTTGCTGTGTCCGTTGTTGTTCTGGTGCTGTTGGACCTGACAGCAGCCTTTGGCACAGTGGACCATGCAGTCGTCCTGTCACACGTCATCATGTGTCATCAGCATTCAGTGCTCTGCACTTGATTGCTTTAAGTCACGTTGACTTGGAGCAGTTCTCTGCCAGGATTGGTCCTCATCTGTGTCCTCTCTCTCCTGAGAGGTTCTATTCTTGGTCCTTCTCTTTTTTTTGTATTGTGCAACATAACATCAGATGACCTGCAGATATATCTACCTCTCAGTTTGGAAATAAAAAGCTGACAAACTGTTCTGAGCGCATTGATGATGTAAAGCAATGGTTGCCTTGTATTTGGTGACAGGTTCACAGCTGACTCGGATGCTGCTGTTCAAACTCTGGGGGTTATCTTTGACGTTTTTTCCCCCCGTGTCTCTTAGCTAAAGCTAAACCTTTTCTGAGATGCCTTGGTGACCTCTGGGATTGATTGTTGTCGTGTTTTGTCTCTGGTGTCGCTCACCCACACTTAGTTCAGAATGCAGCAGCTGGACTGGTAACATCTAGACCGGTCTAGACCGGTCTAAACTAGTCTACATCACTCCAGGACTCAGCTCACTTCACCCTGTTAACCTTTACTAGTCTAGACTAGTCTAGACCGGTCTGCAGTTCTAGAGCTGCAGTTCTTAATTCTTAGTTCAGTTTTGACATGCGGGTTGTTTTGGGGGAACTGGGTGGGTGGAGGGAGGAGCCGGGGGAGGGAGGGTAAATGTGTACATGTTCTGTTTTTTACGTATGCGTCTTCTTTTAAACACTTTGCATTTGTAATGAGTATTTGCTTTAATGTAACACACTTTGTGTTTTGAACAAATGAAAGGCGCGATAGAAATAAATAAATTTGAATTTAAAAACTTTTCATTTCAGTAAGACGATAAAGACCTGGAGGACGGCGTGGCCTAAAGACCACAACAGAGAATCGGACATCTGGTTGCCCTGACCAGCAGAACAAAGTCGTAAAAAGGTGTTTTTGTGTTCAGTGATCAATGACCTTGGGTGGAGTCTTCTTCAGCAGCACCAAAAGAGCTTGCAGAACCAAGTTGGAGAAACGAGGACCAATGGGGACGTAGTCCAGCAGACGCTCGATGTCATCCACCACCACACAGCTGAGCTGGGATTTGTAAGCATCGTCAAAGACCTGCGAGAGCAAGGAAGCAAGTAGATTCATGTAGTACAGTTTGTACCAAAGGTACTGTAAAGAGTATTACAGAATAGTCTAAATAAAATCACAGTTAAGCCACCATTTAAAGGTAAGTTTAAAAAAACAGAAATTCTGAATCTGGCCCACATCTCTTTAATTCTGAAAAAAGACAAACCTGCAGATAATTGTGCCTCTTACAGACCAATCAGTTTACTTGGTACTGACATTAAAATACTTGAAAACTACTCGCCAGAAGGCTTGAGTTAGTACTGCCTACTCTAATAAATCCGGATCAGACTGGCTTTATTAAGAATAGATACTCTCACTCTAATGTTCGCAGGTTACTTAATATTATCCACTTTTCCCAATATTCCAGAACTAGCGCCCTGATGCTATCGTTAGACGCTGAAAAAGCATTCGACCGTGTTGAGTGGGAGTATCTATTTGATACGCTAGACAAGTTTGGACTGGGTCCAGATTTTATAAATTGGATTCATCTTTTATATAGATCTCCAACTGCCAGGATTTGCGTAAACGGGTCAACATCTGATATCATTCCCCTATCTAGAGGTACTCGCCAGGGATGTCCCCTATCTCCGTTACTATTCGCCCTTGCATTGGAGCCACTGACAGAAACCATCAGACATCACAAAAATCTGTCTGGTGTCACCTTAGGAAAAACTGAGCATAAAATCTCACTCTATGCTGATGACGTCCTTTTGTTTATTACGAACCCGGAGGATTCCATACCTAACCTAATCTCAATTATTAATCAATTTGGTGAGATATCTGGCTATAAAATCAATTTTGAGAAGTCGGAAGCGCTGCCTCTAAGCAACTTTGGAGACCACACCACACTAGTTGACTTCCCATTCAAATGGTCACTCTCCGGTTTTATTTACCTGGGGATTAGAGTATCGACTTCAATTAAGGATCTGTATAAACAAAATTTTACAACTACTGTAAAATCAGTCAAAAATGACTTAAATAGATGGTTTGATCTTCCTTTGTCATGCATGGGTAGGATCAGCTTAATTAAAATGAACGCTCTTCCCAGACTCCTATACCCGATGCAAATGCTACCACTTAGGATTAACAGATTGGCTATATTAGATATCCAAAGATCTATATCCCGGTTTATATGGCATGGTAAAAGACCACGACTAAAAATGAGGACTCTACAGTTGCCGGTAAACAAGGGAGGCCAAGCACTCCCCAACTTCTTATACTACAACTGGGCCTGTCATGCCAGGGTAGTGTATGGCTGGCTCAAACATTTCCTCAACCCGGAAGAACCTCATGTGGATGCTTGGAGCTGTGCCCCCCACTCTCTATTAAGTTTGCTTTCAATAAATCTTAATGAGCTCCCAGGAGAGGTTGCAAACAATCTCATCCTTAAAAACACACTCAAAATCTGGCGAGACATCACCAAGCAGGCCGGCCAACAAGGCTCCTCACTGGCATTACAGCCTTTGATACATAACAAAGCTTTGCCCCTGGCTGGGGAGTAAGCATCTTCAATGATTGGCACTCAAAAGGTTAAAATTTGTGGGTGATTTATTTGTTGGAGGAAATATCGCCTCGTTCTCACAAATTCAAATCAAGAACGGGATCCCACGCTACCAATTCTTTGGTTTTCTTCAAGCTAGGCATTTTGCAGAATCATTATGCTCTCTCCCACTAAATCAACCTATCAAAAATCCTATAGAAAGCTTCTTGTTGAACCTTACTTCCTCAGCTATTAACAAGAAGTTCATCTCCCTCTTTTATAGAAAAGTTATTTTAT
This sequence comes from Oryzias latipes, assembly GCF_053564925.1. Lineage (NCBI taxonomy): Eukaryota > Metazoa > Chordata > Actinopteri > Beloniformes > Adrianichthyidae > Oryzias > Oryzias latipes. The sequence goes on along the minus strand of NC_136244.1, from coordinate 663,900 downwards.
GCGATAACTTTGAAGACTCTAGATCTAAAGGGCTGTGGGAAAACGATCTTGGGATTGACTTAGATGACGGAAGGTGGTACAAGGCCTTTGAATCTGTAAATAAATTATCGTTGTGCAACAGGCTGAGAGAACCCCAGTACAGAATATTACACAGACTACAATGCACCCCTTACCTTTTACATAAAATCCACCCCCAGGTCCCCAAAATATGCATCAAATGTAAAAAACAGACAGGAACCTACTATCACTGTTTTTGGCTATGTCCATTAATATCCAAATTCTGGAGAAACGTTGCAAAAGAACTCACCTCAGTACTACTCAAAACAATAAAACTAGATCCAGCCCTCTTCCTTTTGAATATATCTTCAAAGAAACTTCCTGTAACTGCTGCAGAGTTGATATTGTTGAAAAAACTCCTGCTCCTGGCGAGATGATGTGTTCTTTTGCAGTGGATCAGGGAGAAACCTCCCACAGTTACCCAATGGTACAAAGAAATGTTTCAGATTTTTCCAATGGAGCATCTTAGTGCCTCCTTAAGGGGGAATGATGATGATTTTTATCGGACCTGGCAACCACTTCTTAACTATCTTCCTGATGACCTTATTGGTCTACTACAAAAGGGATGCTCCTCCTTTGTCTTCTCAAGAAACTGGTGAGGAGAGGTGAAGCAGTTTTGGTCGGATAAAACATATAGTGTTAAGTAATGTCCATGTGTAGTCCCTATTTTTCTCATTACTACAACTTGTGTAACTGACTGAGTTTACCCTGTGCTGACTTGTTCATTGTTTTGTTATGTAAAAATATAATAAAATACTGTTCAAAAAAAAAAAAAAACAGAAATTCCTGCAAGATGGGAATGCCAACAAGAAGTCTTGGAAACATTACTTTAAAAAATGATTAGTTATAGTTACTACTTAATTGAAAGAGTAACTAAGTTACTATCTGAATTACTTTGTAGTTAAAGTAACGTGATTCCAGGAGAAGTGACAATTTGTGGTACTATATGTCAAACATTTGATTCTTCTGATCAGTTTTCACAAGTCAGTAAAAATGAATAAAATAGTCATTTACTTTTATACAACGAGCAATAAAGTATTCAGTCAGACACCAACTGTTCTGTTCTCCCTCTTCAAAGGATGAGAGAGGCTTGTAATTTTCATCACAAGTAAACCTCAACAATGAGACAAAATGAAAAATAATCCAGAAAATCACATTGTTGGATTTTTTAAAGAATTTATTTGTAAATTATGGCGGAAAATAAGTATTTGGTCAAAAACAAAAGTTCATCTCAATACTTTAAAAGCGGAAAGCGATTCCGCTCTCTGAAGGCTAACACAGAGAGACTGAGGAGGAGCTTCTTCCCGCAGGCGATACGGACTCTTAACCAGTAATCATGGACATTATACACACAAGCCACTTTCACATGTCACTTTTAGAGCATATTTGCACACATTCGGACATTCTGTTTTTATGTTTTTATATTTGTATATTCCTATATTTTATATCTATCTTCCTCTTCCTATTCCTATTGATATTCTTTCTTGTTTGAGGTCGCGGGCGGTCGCCTAAGCATTTCACTGCACATTGTACGCTGTATGATTGTGTGTGTGACAAATAAAATTTGAATTTGAATTTGAATTTGAATTTGATTTATTTACCCTTTGTTGGCAATGACAGCAGTTAAACGTTTTCTGTAAGTCTTCACAAGGTTTTCACAAACTGTTGCAGATCTAGAGCGTTGATGTTTTGGTCCATTCCTCCATGCAGATCTCCTCTAGAGCAGTGATGTTTTGGTCCATTCCTCCAAGCAGATCTCCTCTAGAGCAGTGATGTTTTGGTCCATTCCTCCATGCAGATCTCCTCTAGAGCATTGATGTTTTGGTCCATTCCTCCATGCAGATCTCCTCTAGAGCAGTGATGTTTTGGTCCATTCCTCCAAGCAGATCTCCTCTAGAGCAGTGATGTTTTGGTCCATTCCTCCATGCAGCTCTCCTCTAGAGCAGTGATGTTTTGGTCCATTCCTCCAAGCAGATCTCCTCTAGAGCAGTGATGTTTTGGTCCATTCCTCCATGCAGATCTCCTCTAGAGCAGTGATGTTTTGGTCCATTCCTCCATGCAGATCTCCTCTAGAGCAGTGATGTTTTGGTCCATTCCTTCATGCAGCTCTCCTCTAGAGCAGTGATATTTTGGTCCATTCCTTCATGCAGCTCTCCTCTAGAGCAGTGATGTTTTGGTCCATTCCTCCATGCAGCTCTCCTCTAGAGCAGTGATGTTTTGGTCCATTCCTCCATGCAGATCTCCTCTAGAGCAGTGATGTTTTGGTCCATTCCTCCATGCAGATCTCCTCTAGAGCAGTGATGTTTTGGTCCATTCCTCTATGCAGCTCTCCTCTAGAGCAGTGATGTTTTGGTCCATTCCTCCATGCAGATCTCCTCTAGAGCAGTGATATTTTGGTCCATTCCTTCATGCAGCTCTCCTCTAGAGCAGTGATGTTTTGGTCCATTCCTCCATGCAGATCTCCTCTAGAGCAGTGATGTTTTGGTCCATTCCTCCATGCAGATCTCCTCTAGAGCAGTGATATTTTGGTCCATTCCTTCATGCAGCTCTCCTCTAGAGCAGTGATGTTTTGGTCCATTCCTCCATGCAGATCTCCTCTAGAGCAGTGATGTTTTGGTCCATTCCTCCATGCAGATCTCCTCTAGAGCAGTGATGTTTTGGTCCATTCCTCTATGCAGCTCTCCTCTAGAGCAGTGATGTTTTGGTCCATTCCTCCATGCAGATCTCCTCTAGAGCAGTGATGTTTTGGTCCATTCCTCCATGCAGCTCTCCTCTAGAGCAGTGATGTTTTGGTCCATTCCTCCATGCAGCTCTCCTCTAGAGCAGTGATGTTTTGGTCCATTCCTCCATGCAGATCTAGAGCGTTGATGTTTTGGTCCATTCCTCCATGCAGCTCTCCTCTAGAGCAGTGATGTTTTGGTCCATTCCTCCATGCAGATCTCCTCTAGAGCAGTGATGTTTTGGTCCATTCCTCCAAGCAGATCTCCTCTAGAGCAGTGATGTTTTGGTCCATTCCTCCATGCAGCTCTCCTCTAGAGCAGTGATGTTTTGGTCCATTCCTCCAAGCAGATCTCCTCTAGAGCGTTGATGTTTTGGTCCATTCCTCCATGCAGCTCTCCTCTAGAGCAGTGATGTTTTGGTCCATTCCTCCATGCAGATCTCCTCTAGAGCAGTGATGTTTTGGTCCATTCCTCCATGCAGACCTCCTCTAGAGCAGTGATGTTTTGGTCCATTCCTCCATGCAGCTCTCCTCTAGAGCAGTGATGTTTTGGTCCATTCCTCCATGCAGATCTCCTCTAGAGCAGTGAATTTTTGGTCCATTCCTCCATGCAGATCTCCTCTAGAGCAGTGATGTTTTGGTCCATCCCTCCATGCAGATCTCCTCTAGAGCAGTGATGTTTTGGTCCATTCCTCCATGCAGACCTCCTCTAGAGCAGTGATGTTTTGGTCCATTCCTCCATGCAGATCTCCTCTAGAGCAGTGATGTTTTGGTCCATTCCTCCATGCAGATCTCCTCTAGAGCAGTGATATTTTGATCCATTCCTCCATGCAGATCTCCTCTAGAGCAGTGATATTTTGGTCCATTCCTCCATGCAGATCTCCTCTAGAGTAGTCGTGTTTTGGTCCATTCCTCCATGCAGATCTCCTCTAGAGCAGTGATGTTTTGGTCCATTCCTCCATGCAGATCTCCTCTAGAGCAGTGATGTTTTGGTCCATTCCTCCATGCAGATCTCCTCTAGAGCAGTGATGTTTTTGTCCATTCCTCCATGCAGATCTCCTCTAGAGCAGTGATGCTTTGGCCCATTCCTCCGTGCAGACCTCCTGTAGAGCAGTGATGTTTTGGTCCATTCCTCCATGCAGATCTCCTCTAGAGTAGTCGTGTTTTGGTCCATTCCTCCATGCAGATCTCCTCTAGAGTAGTCGTGTTTTGGTCCATTCCTCCATGCAGATCTCCTCTAGAGCAGTGATGTTTTGGTCCATTCCTCCATGCAGACCTCCTCTAGAGCATTGATGTTTTGGTCCATTCCTCCATGCAGCTCTCCTCTAGAGCAGTGATGTTTTGGGGCTGTTGCTAGGCAACACAGACTTTCAACTCCCTCCAGAGATTTTCTATGGGGTCTAGATCTGGAGACCGGCTAGGCCACTCCAGGACCTTGAAATGCTTCTTATGAAGCCACTCCTTCGTTACCCGGACAACGTGTGTTTGGTTTCATCTGACCATAGGACATTCTCCCAATCCTCTTCTGGATCATCCAAATTCTCTCTAGCAGACTGTAGACGGACCTGCACATGTACCGGCTTTAGCAGGGGGACACGTCTGGCCCTGCAGGGTTTGAGTCCCTGGTGGTGTAGTGTGTTACTGATGGTAGCCTTTGTTCCTTTGGTCCCAGCTCTCTGCAGGTCATTCACTAGGTCCCCCGTGGGATTCTGGGATTTTTGCTCACTGTTCTTGTGATCATTCTGACCCCACAGGGTGAGATCTTGGGGGGGGGGGGGCCCAGATGGAGGGAGATTCTCAGTGGTCTTGTACGTCTTCCATTTCCTAATAATTGATTTCTTCACTCCAAGCTGCTCACCTGTTGCAGATTCAGGCTTCCAGCCTGCTGCAGGTCAACAGTTTGGTTTCTGGTGTCCTTAGACAGCTCTTTGGTCTTTAGTGGAGTTTAAGTGTGACAGTGTGAGGTTGTGGACAGGTGTCTCTGTATAGATAACCCGTTCAAACAGGTGTCATTACTACAGGTAACCAACCAGTGGAGGACAGAAGATCCTCTACAGAAGAAGTTACAGGTCTGTCATAATTTACAAATAAACTTTTAAAAAATCCAACAATGTGATTTTCTAGATGTTTTTTTCTCATTTTGTCTCATAGCTGAAGTTCACCTATGATGAAAATTACAGGCCTCTTTCATCTTTTTAAGAGAGACAACTGGTGGGTGACTGGATACTTTTTTGCCGTGATGTATAACCTCCAATATTTATTGAATATTCAGTATTTTGCTCTCAATAAAAGTATTTCAATATTATAAAGTGTGTTTACCTTTGTAGACCTAAATAAATAAATTCAACAACTAGTCTGTAAACGCTGCTTATTTTCTGGATGTGCAGATATCTACATGTATGTTCTTTCCTTCAATGAAACACAAGAACATTTGATGTTCTTGTGTTTAAAGAAACTTAAGTAGTTCTTCTATATTATAAACTTGTACATATAGTATATTCCTACTAAATACATGTGCAGCAAGAAAATCGGTTGAAAACATGTTGATAGAATCACTCTGGCCGTTCCCGTCCTTCTAAAAAGCAGGTTTCATCTTTCATGCATGTCTTTGGTGCCTTTTAAAATATAGTTCTTTGTCATTTTGGCATCAAACTTCTCCACATTGCTTAAATTGACGCCTCATGTTGTGTTTAAGTCATATTTTAGTTTATCTATATTCCCTAAATTTTCTTTATTATTATTCATATTTTTAAAGTGGGTTATTAAACTACTTTGGCTTTATGGCTCCTTCTTTACCTTTTTAATGGCCTGGCACTTGGAGATCTCAGAGCTTCCAATCATCTTGTCAGGAGAGCAGATCTTAATGAAGGGGAACTGAGAGTCTTCTGCTATCTTAGCAGCCAAAGCTGTCTTTCCGCTGTGTGGTGGACCTGTAAAGACAGAACAGGGCTGTAGTTTGTCCTCTCCCACTCACTTTCTCTCTGTTGTCTTACCCTCCAGCAGAACAGCCACCAGTGGGGTGCGGTCACTGTTTTTGGTCTGCTGGACGAGCAGCTCTCCGTCATCCAGAACATGGGCAACCGGGTCTCCCCATTTGATGATGCCGTTCATAACGTAGCTGGAATAATCCTCCTGGTTGGTGCCAAACGCCTGTGGATGTGGATTTTGAAAGCAGGAGTCAGTACAGTGATGCTAGCTCCCAGCATGCTTCGGAACTGCTGCATACCGGCTTGATGTCATTGTTGAGGGATCCCATGAAGTCATCACGCGTGACCTGCAGCTTCTCTGCCCTCTCCATGTCCACTTCCACAGTGGACGTAGCCTGAAACAGACGTCATTCATTAAAGACGTGTTTCTTCTCTCAGCGTGAAGAGTGCAGTATGCAGGAAAAAAGAGCATCCGAGGTGAAACCAATGCAACAGAGAATTCAGGCCTGATGTCTATAAAACATCATCTGTAAATCGCTTTTATTGCTGGGGTTGAACTAAAGCCTTCGTCACAACTGTCTGCCAGTGGGCAACTCTGTACGAGGCCTGCAGGCTGCAGAAGTTCAGGATCATGGACCAGCCGATGAGCATGTCAGGCCAAACGTTCATGGTCATTCTCCCTGCGGCCGTCGGCTTGTAGAGAACACTTAAGTAAGTCAGAGGGAAGCAGGTGAGACGCAGGAATGTCATTAGGATGTTTCCTTTTTATCAACCCCCGCAAATGCTTCATGCTGAAAAGGCGTTGATGTGATCAGTACGTTCTCGTGGCGGCTCTCCTGGCGTGCAGCCTGGATGTTAAAATGAAGAAATTATGACTGTAAATGGTCCGTTCCGCTTTTATCAGGTGGATGCGAGAGCCTCCAGGGAAAACATACCTGCGCTCCTCTACAACCCTCTGAAACAACCCAAGAGCCCGCAGCACCGTCCCGGGCTTGAAGGTGACTACGGTGAGTTAGGCCTCTGACCTTTATGTGTCGGTTCATGGCTGTGGACTGTGCCGCCCTGACCAGACCCTCCAACTCTGCACCGCTGTAGTTCTTCGTTTCTGCAGCCAGCTCCTTAATGTCAACGTCTGCAGCCAAGAGGTTGAAGTTCCGCATTTTGATGGTGTGGATGTTCAGGATCTGGACACGACCTTTTTCATCAGGCAGGCCTGGAAGACGGAAACAAGCCGAGGACGGCAGGTCACCTCATTTCAGAAGAAAATAAACTCAAACGGAGATAAAGTCTTCAGGATTGTTAGCAGTGAGAAGCAATGCTGTGATGGAAACACACCATGAACCTTTTACATGAATTACACTCAACGTCAACAGGAAAGGTTTCATTGAATTTTTGTTTATTTTGATTATTTAGATGTTTAAATCGATTCAATTTTACTCAAAACAAAAGGTGTTTTTGTAAAATGCATTTTCTGTTTCCTAAAACAACAGAATTCTTTCATTTGAGTCCGGAATGATTTGGAGGTAAAACAAAACTTTATTTACTATTAGTGGATTTCATAAGAACGTCATGTAAGCATAAAGTGATGTAGATTCTTGGGTGGAGCCTGATCAGCATCAAACCAATGAAGTGTTTGGTTTTACTGATGGAAATGGATGATCCTGAAGGCAACAGTTAGCAGTGCTCACCGATTTCCATCTTGACCTCAAACCTGCCGGGCCTCATCAGAGCGTCATCGATCAGGTCAGGTCTGTTGGTCATACCTGAAGAGAAGGGGAGGGGGGGGGTGTATTGATTAACATGGAGGACATGTGATCAGATGGATGCGGACCTTTCTTTCCTCGCTTTGACTGCAGCTCATCCCCAGCATGTTCTGGGACTTTCTCCCCTCTCTGTGTGGACAGCCATGTGTCATCTTTGATGTTTTCTTCTTTTTATTCCAACAATTTTTCTTTTTTTCCACCCAGATAGGGAATAGGGGCATTCCTGAGATTGTCCAAAGTCTTCTCTAGTTATAAAGGAGTCTTCTTCTCTACTCTTTCTACTCTTGTGCAAAGATAGAACGGAGATGTTAGCAGACATTTTAAGACAAAAGGCAGCTGATATATTAAGATAATGTTTGTCAAACAAAACTGTTCTTTTATAAAAAATCACAACAAATACTTTGGAATTTCATCAAAGGTTTGCAGAAATGCTTCATTAAACCTTTATGTGTAATCTGATCCAGTTAAAATATCCAGTCATGGGGTATTTTCGTAGCTGCGGCTCACCAATAACCAGGATGTTGTTAAGCTGCTCCACGCCGTCGATCTTGGACAGAAGCTGGTTCACCACAGTGTCATGAACTCCGGTGCTGCTGGCGCCTGTGCCTCTCTGCTTGCAGATGGCATCCAGCTCATCAAAGATGATGATGTGAAGACCACTGTTGGCCCCCAGCTGAAAGTACAACAGGGTGAGATTTCCTTCTGAAAAGGTGGCAGAGGCGCTGAAGATCCCATAAATGTCTCACTCTTTTCTGCTCCTCCTCTGCATCTGCAAACAGTTTGCGGATGTTGGCCTCGGACTCCCCCACGTACTTGTTCAGGATCTCTGGGCCGTTTACAACCTTCGGCTCTCGAGCATTGAGCATCTTGCCGATCTGCCTGGCCATCAGTGTTTTCCCACATCCGGGCGGTCCGAACAGCAGGATCCCCTTGACGTGCTTACAGCCTGAAGTCCACAGACAGAAAGAAAGGGAAGCAGGTGACGTCTTCACCTGCTATTAGAACACTAACATGTCATCTCAAACTGTTGAAGATCCCTGTCATCTTTCCTTCTGACTTTGATTTCTGATTTGGTTATCTTTATAATCTATTCAGTTCAGATAATTCATCCTCCATGTATCAGGATCTAACAAGTGACCATCAGATCACTCAAAAACCTCTTTCCAATGAAACTTTAGGAAGAAATTTTGAACAGATGTTAGAGAGGAGATCTGATGAGACATGCCAACCCTCCACTTCCTGTGTTAAGGGCTTCAGAGTAATGGAATGAGAGAAAAACACATGAAGAGAAAGCAGATAACCAAAGGCCACATCCTTGGAAGGTCTGTCCATAGGACAGCAAAGGTTCCTGACTGAAGCAGTCATGCTGAAGGTGGATTTCTAAGAGCTTTTAGCCTCTGGTGTTCACACAGGTCAGTCGCTGTGAGAACATGTAGTAGGAAGAGGCTTTGTGCAGAATGTCAAAGCAGTGAAAATCTCCTGACTGTTGCTCCAATATATGAAAGAATTCCACCTTCATGATCGATTTCTGAAGCAACCTCCACTTCAGCAACTGGAGAGACGCCTTTTAATGAGAAGTCTGTCAACGCTTGGAAACCTGCATTTTGGGCTTCGGCGCTCAAAACTCGTGTCAACACGTCGCTACGTACAAACCGTGCGGTGATCATTAAACTTTTGACTGCTCAAACGCCAAACAGATGGACTTGGACAGATCAGAGACTCTGTTGGTAGTTACACATGGATGGCATCCTTTTCTAAACATGGAGCTTTTGAAACGTCCAGTTTTTGCCCGGCTGGAATTCTATGACACCAAGAGTTTCATTAATTGGAATAGAGCTGTGAAAGAAAAAAGCCTGGAGCCAGATTTGAGAGATTTGCACGGCTTGGACATTTGGTACCAAGGCTTCTTTCAGCGGTAGGTGATGGACCTGTGCTAGCAAACACAGACAAAAACAAAGAAGCTCCTCCCTGCCGCTCTCTGCTTGTCCGCTGTACATCGTATCCTAAAAGCATGTTCACGAAACCACATGTGGCGTGCTCTTAGTCGCTGGTATGAAGGTTTCTGAGCCCAGTGCAGCAGAACGTTTTTCATCTGTGAGGTGCAAATACTTTGCTGAGTCAGTGTTTTCAAAGCGTGTTTGTAGGGGAGATCTGTCCTGCAGGATTTCCATGCTTCCCGGCTTAAGCACACCTGATTCAGCGAAACATCATTAAACTCCGCAGACGTCTGACTTTGGCAGTCATCAAAGGCCGTTTGTACGGAGGAGGACTGAAAAAACGCCTGACGTTGTTCCCTGAGGACCAGGGTTGGCAAACGCTGCTCTAACTGATGTAACAAACTACAAAAGAAGTAGCAAGGAAGCGTCTTACCCATTTGTTCCACTATGTCTGGAGGAAAAACTCGAGAGGCAAATGCTCTCCGAAAAATGTCTGAGAATTCCTTGTCCAGACCTCCGATTCCCATCTTCTCAAAGTTCCAGTCTGGGTTGATGATGGTCTGCCGCGCCTCCTTCGTCTTTGCCTTACCTGTTAGAACACAGGAGTTAGGGGTAAGGAGAGGAACCTGATTTGTTCATGTGAATTTTAAGCAGGAACGTACCGACAAGGGTGAGAGAAGAGGTCTCTGCCTTCTCAAAAATGACTTGGCTGTTGCCAACCATGAGACCAACATCAATCTGTTGGTGGAACAAACTTACAGTCACGACTCAGAAGCAGAATATTTTTGTTGCCATTGTTGGCGATGCTGCATTGCATTGCAACTAGCAAACAGAGAGAAAGAAAATAGAATAATACCAGAAACAATACATACAATATGCCCCATGAACTGTGGACAGGTCAGTCATTCACACTCCATAAATGCCTCCGTTATGAATGTTTGGAGTTCAACATTTCTTACAGAAGAAAAGTGTTTAGAAGGCAGATTATGATGTCTTTTGCATTAAAATCCTCTAAAATAGGACAAATTTGCAGATAGAGGGTATCTGTCATGATTATTAGAAGTTTCGGAGTTTACACAGACCTAAGTCTTTAAATCCATTGGTCCCGTTTTGTCACAGTCCATGTTTTGGCACATTTAAGCTGGAAGCTGTGTTAGAAACAGACTCCTTAACGTTGTGATTTCTGACTTTTTCTTTATTAGTCGCCAGTCTGTCCAGGGGGGTATTCCAGAAAGCAGGTTCTGTTAGCTCCCACGGTAAGTTTGAGGCTAAGGAAGTTGATAACCTCAGCTTTCAGTTCCAAAAATGGAGGTATGTTTCAGGGTATGTCAAGTTGCCATAGCAACTCATGCTCTGAACATAACCTGGTCTGGAGCAGGTTTAGTTGAAGGTTAGTTTGTTTTCAGAGAGGTGAAGCAGCATGGTGTGTCCATTTGAAGATGATTTAGTGGATGAAGAAGCTCAGATAATACTTTTTCCACCGTGAGAGGGTGATAAGACCACATATGGATGTTGGAAAGAGAAACTTTTTACTTTGATCTAACTTCATTATTTGCTTCAGTTAAGATCATTAAAAATCTTTCTTTTTGTTAAGTCAGTTTAAAAATAACACGTAGTTTTCAGACAGTTATTTTACTTTCATTCAAATTAATTCAATTAAGTAGATGTAACTTTGGTGCTGCTGTTAGATCAGCACCGCAAGGGATTGTGGGATACCATTCCCTTTGCCTGTCTGGACGGATTTGGGTTCAAGTGTGGGTTTTTGACCAAATGTGTTTAGTTGTTTAGCTGTTTTACTGTGTTTTGCCGTGTTTTGTAGAGTTATTTTGTCCTTCTTTGCTCAAGTCTCTGCACCATGAGTGAGAGGATGATGAGTTTATATAGCACCCCTACAGTCAAAGTGAACATTGATGATGTTGGAAAATTCCTAAATGGATGAACGCAGTGAGCACATACTCTTTTGTTCTTTTTATTGTTATATAAATGAGGATCTGCCGGCTCAAACTTAGACATATGAGAGTTCAAGAATTTTAATTCATAACGATGGAAAAAAGATTACTTGAATTGGAGTAATATGACATTTAGTTAAATAAATATGTAAATTTGAGTTGTATAAACAATTAATGAGTTTTATAGACGTAAGAAATAAGGTTGAATAAATTTAACTCAATTACTTGTTACCAATAGAAGTAATTCATTTAAGTTGGCAAAATTGGATAAGTTATATATATATATATATATATATATATATATATATATATATATATATATATATATATATATTTATATATATATATATATATATGCGTCAGTTGAAAATGGAAATAAGAACAGAAACTGTGTTTACTTTGTTCTTTTCTCCAAGCAGAAACTCTTTCTTTTACTGATGATGCAGCCGTGTTACTTTTTTGATGGACGTATAATCTTCATAAGCCGTCATTAATCTCTGACTCCGTCTCACCGAAGTATAGTTCTCTCTTTTTTTCCACGCGTTTCCATGGTGACTCCGTAAATTGGCGATCCATTGAGAATGTCTTTATGTACCTGCTGTGTACGTGCGTTAACCCAGGGTTACCAAGTGGAGCGTAATTACGTTAACTCATATCCAGTGTTTTGGAACCGACATACCCAGAGTAAGCAAGTTCAGGCGGATTTCAGCCAGAGTTCAGGGTTAAAGTCAGGGAAGTTTAAACATGCTTCCTGGAATACCCCCCTGGCTCTAGTGTAACCATGCAGCACAAGTGTTGAAGTTGAGTCACGGCTTCTACAGTTCTTTTCTGAAACAGGTTCGACCCCCATAGAGCCTCCAGGTGCCCATGTTCCTGCAACTGAAGGGCTCAGTAAGGTGAACAAAGCAGAGACACCAGAGTGAGCCTCTCCTACTGCAATCATCCTCTCATCACAGGATTGGAGGGTGTTGTCGTGCTGGAGAATCATCATTCCCAGTGTTTGTCCCAACAGTTGGTACCTTTTGCTGCTTCTTTCCAGTGGCTGGTTCTCCTTTGAGAATGCTGCTGTCCATGGCCTCAATGTCTTTCACCATCAACCCAAAGAGCTTGTCGCAGAAACTGAAGACCAGCTGGAAGACAAAGGAGCAGCTACTGTGTTACATCAGTCAACATAGATATCTGAGCATCAACTGCTGCATTTCCTTCACTCATATGTGCGAAACGTTGTTGAAATTCTACACATGTTGAAGAAACACAGTTTGGCAATGAGACTGTTTCCATTAAATCCTGATTATGTGAATAAACACACGTGACCAACACTTTGATTGACAGCAGATCCATTCAGATTTCTGCCCCGGCTCTAGCGCTCATCTTCATCGATCAAAGGGGAAGTCGGCGTCTTCTTGATGGAGCGGCGAGCTCCGTACACGTGGGAGGGGCTACGGATGAAACCGCTTTGGGAAATGGTGGTTTTCCAGAGGAGCTGTGGATCCAACAATTCCTCATGACACGCTCAGCTTTGGATGGTCTGTGTGGCGCTTTGGGACCTCTGGTGGCGCCACTGTGCGGCGCTCAACGCCGCCAGTTCCTACCAAGATGGGCATCGCCATCCGGTTGTTGGTCACATGACTCATTCAATTTGAAGAAGGTGTTTCTGTTGCAGTTTAGTCAAATAAGTCACCTCCGACAAACACAAAAGCTTTTATTGATAAATGCAACTTTTTTCAAAATTGTCGTGTTTCCATTAGGAGAATTTATGATCGCAAATCCAATTTTCTCAATTTGCTGGTCAATGGAAAGAAGCTTATGTGAGGTGTAATATTTGAGAAGAGTTTTCAGGAACCTGCTGGGTTACAGAGAAGGCCTGGTTGTTGAACTGCTGGAGGAATTCGGCTGCCATCTTGTCAGAGTCATAGGGAGAAGAGTCCATGCTTTTCTTCTGCAGGAAGTCAATCTCGATGGTCATGGCACCAATGCACTGGTTGGACTTGTCAAAGTTGTAGTTGGACACTGAGCAGGAAAACAGCAAAAATAAAAAGTCAGGCCACAGCTGATGGAACACGTGAAATAAGGAAGCTTTTACCTTCTATATCCTGACCAATGGAGAGACCAGCCCATTTCCTCTGCAGGAGAAACAGAAGCAAAGACTGAACATTTCCCGTGGGTTTGTGTGTGTAGCTGTGTGTATGGGTGCAGGTGTGTTTGTGCTGTTGCATGTGTGTGTCCATGCATGCGTACCTGTGGTAGGCTGAAGGCAATGGTCCCAGGAGCTACTGTATGGTGGGTCTTGACAGTAAACACGTATTTGTGGTTTGGTGTGGTCTTTACGGTAACATGTCTGCAGAAAAACATAGAAAGTTCTTTATTAGTAAAAACTTTTTTCATTGAGGTTTTCCTAGTTTTACAGGACTATTATTTTACACTCAAATAAAAACTGCTGTTTCCAAGCTTGTTTAGGTGACATCTGTACTATTTCTTTAACAGCCTGTTGCAGGGCCACACATTCACACCAAGAACGAGGTCTAGATGCAGAACAAAGAAGAGATTCATGGATGTAGAGAAGGACATGAGAGTGGCTGATGTGAGGGAGGAGGGCAGTGGATCACCGTGGAAACCCCTACAGGGAGGAGCCAAAACACAAATACAGATAAAACAAAACAGGTGTTTTTATTGTAATAGAATGCTAAATTAAAGTATTCTAGTCCTTTCAGTTCACCTGCTCAGTATAGTCATAAAGATTCTTCCAATGCCCCAGTAATCTTTATGCACACTGGAAGATCTTCTGGACTTCCTGAGTGAATCATGAAGCAGCCGGACAGACCTGTGTGTTTGGACTGACCGTCCCCGTGTCACTGCGTCTGCGTCTGTCCAGCGGACATTTTCAGCTCTAAAGCGGATTCAAACCTACAGAAACACAACTGGACGGACGCTCAGCACTGATGATGGAATAGAAAAGACTTCTGGATGGAACTGAGACCATCACCTGGATGATAATGGACTGTTTATGAGCAAAGAGAGGAGGACGGATTTAGTCTTCAAATAATCAGAGTTTTTGATGAGTGAAATGATAAAAATAATAACTAATATTCCAAATGTCTGTGGTTGTTTTCTGTTTTGTGCTGAAGCTGCATCGTGAGATTTATTTCCTGTTTTGTTTCTTCTGTTTATTTAGAGGCTTTTATTGTGGCTGCAGGAATTTTCAATCTGCAATGCAAAGCTGGTTTCTGTTTGGACGGATGAAACGGACGCCCATTGGCATGCTTGTGCGGACACACATCCATGGTGGCGGGGGCTACTCACTGTCCCGACTGCAGATCCTTCTCACTGACGACAGCACAGTTGGTCAAGGACAGCTCATCTGTTGGGCATCGAGCCGCTTGCATGGTCTGCAAAGACAACGACAAAAGACACATTTAACATGAAAGGAACATGGAATAGAATCCCTTCTTGAAGAATGTTGATCTTCAAACAACACAATCAAAGGTCTTGAAACAGAGATGCATTAATAAAGATGCCCTGTAGCTCTGAAAGTCTCATTCCTGTGTGTGTGTGTGCAGCTGTAAGACTCCTCAAACAAGAACCATTTTAACTTTTGTACGCGTCTGATGATGATATTGCCTACTCCAGTGTTCGCATATTAGAACCTCATGGCTCCACGGCTCTTTTGACCATGAAAATATTCAACCTCAACCTGCCAAGACTTGATCCTAGGAAACCCTTTTGTCAGAGTAATGTTTGGTGTCTAAGTTTTATTCTATTCTTCGTCTACACAGAATAAACTGAGGATGTCCCAATGGCAAGTTTTTAGCCCCGATCTGAGTCTTTTCCGATACTGATTGGATACTTTTGTAAAACACTAACAAAAAAGTACAGGAGAAAGCAAATCCAAGTCGGTCCCTATTTTTATTGATCAACTTTCTCTTATCATTTAACATTTATACAGAGCACTTCTGTAAAGTAAAACCGGAGCGACTGAAAACCTTGTTTACCGTTAACTACAAGGATTAGGTGATAATCAGTCATGTGGAAACTAGGTTTGATTCATCATGATCCACATTTATATGACAAACTCTTGTTGCAGTCGGACAGTAAGGTGCTCCTCATTCCTGTGAGGAAGTTTGTTAAAAGAAATGACTTTCTTCCCAAATCGTTGTTGCAGCATGAACGAGTCTTCATGACATCATCATATCAATCCAACATCCATTCCTTTCAGTTGTTTTTCAGGGATGTTAAGACAAACCAACCGTCAGAATCCCTCCTAAACCGAGGCAAGACAGGCTGCTCGCCTGCTGCATCAAGTGGATGAGGAACATCAGGGAACATGTTAACCCTTTTAGGTACGGAGTCCTGCACAATCCCCAGATGCCCTGCCCCAATGCCCCAATGCCCCAATGCCCCAAAGCCCCAATGCCCCACTGCCCCAATGCCCCAAAGCCCCACTGCCCCAATGCCCCAATGCCCCAATGCCACAACCCTTCCTGCAGATTTGGACTGTGAGTTTCCTTCATGACAATTCTGCCCCACAACAGAAAGGAGGGCATCTCCCAAATGCACCAGCCTCCTCATGGCAGGTCAAAAGAAACCACATGATTTCAGAGCAGATGACTTTCAGATGGTGGGGGGGGTTCATGTATGCCTCTGTCATCTGGTTCACATGATCAATAAAGTCATCCCATGAAGCTGCCTGACACGCAATGAGAAATGAAACACAGATCTTATTTTATGTTGTAGAAACTACAGCAGGGCTACACAGCGTAGAAATGTGTTTTCCAGTCCCATTCACACACAACCTTTGACCACCAGGAGCAACACATGGGCGCTCAGAGTGGGAACCAAACCTGTGACTTCGGATCAGTGGTTGACCACTCTACCTCTGCACCACAGGGCTCCTTGTCAACGCCTCTTAATGAGGATGATATTGTTTGAGGCTAAATCCAAAAACCGCTGTTGTTTTCTAGGACATAGTTTCTGCAGAGCGGCAGGAGCTCATCAGAAATTCTGATCCAGATTCAGCTCAGACCAGGAAAACAGAGACGTTCATGGATCTGTTGGTCTGCAGGTGGAGGATCAGAAAGGGGCGGAGCTTGGAGACTGTGGACCGTCGTAGTCGCTTCTACTTCTACAGCATTTTTCACAATAACAATGAATACAATTGTATTTCAAAGAGGAATTTTCTGTATCTTCTCCTCCATCAAGAGAAATTTTCACAAGAACATGTTCCAAACTCATTTTAGTGATATTACAATTGTACATTTTTATTTATGATTATTTTTTACTGCCATCAAAAGGTTATTTTACCTGGATGTACAACAACAATCAATCTGCATTTCTGCTGTCAACCCAATCCTCTGCAAACATCTCCAATCACTGTTTTCACCGCATGCAGTCTGCACAGCTCTGAGGTCAGCAGGCTGGAGCCACACGAGCAGCAGGAAGACAAACCCAGCCAAATATTCCCCTTCAATGTGCTCTGCATTCAGCAAACTTTGAGAGGATAAATCTGTACATACCTTATAAAATATAACCACCTTGTGGCCACCAGCACAGGCAAGCAAAGAGAAAGGACAGAAGAGAGAATTGAGGAACCGCTGACGGTGACATACTTAGATCATGCCAACGACAAACACACTGAGACCCTCAGCTGTGTTCAACACAAAAAGACGTTTGTGCCGTGAACTTTCTGAGGTGCATTTTTTACAACACGGCATCTTTTTCCTGCAGAACACGCAGTATTTAAACGATGATTTAATAATTGATTAATAATACTTAGTGTGCACGTTCCATCACTGGAATGGAGAGTAAAGAATGAGCTCAGAGAACGGGGGCTGCTTGAGGGGAAACATTAGCCGTCTGTGGAGATCCTCTGACCTTCTTCAGACCCACATTTCTGTGTCTGACGCATGCAGGAGAGACGAACCGCCTCCCAGGAGCGACACCTGTGAGTGAAGGGGAGAGGGGCGGACTGTCCACTGAAGAAATGCGAGCATTGGGGGAAAAAGAAAACTCCAGAATGGATGTGTTTCTACTGCAGTGAGATACTCAGGTATCCTTCAGGATTCCTACAAACTCCTGAACTGACAAACCGAGTCTCTTCCTCTCAGTCTCCATGATCACCGCTCCACCTTCTTCATCCTTTTGACCAGCAGAGTCATCCTCACACCAACATTAGAACCATTCAAAAGTTACAAATCCATTTTAATCTCACTAGTTCTTTTAAATGAGGGAAAGTGGACCTTAACTTAACAACAAAGACATTCTGGTTGAATTCATTTCACTGACAAATCCTAAATCTGGATTTTAGGAAACGCTTTTGATCTGTTCAGTGTTGATCAACCGTTAAGTGCAGAAAATGCATCCAGAGTCAAATGGAAATGAACTAAAACGTTAGATTTGGTGATGTTCTGCTCAGCGTAGAAGAGATTCTTTGGGCTGTGAGCCCCCCATCCATGCACACTCTGTGTCCGTGGTGAGTCTTATTTCAGGAAGCTGTGGTGCAGTGGGATCAGAAGCAACAGTCACTATGTGAGGCCAGGTTAGGTTAGAGTCTGATTTAGGAACTTTAATATCAATTCTGTCAGATGGATCATAATATCTCATTTGGAAATGCTGGTATTGACTTCAAACGCTCCCAAAATGATTTTGTCCTGTCCAGCAGACGAGCACAGACGTGACGGACACATCTGTACAGTTTGATGCTCTTCCGTTTGTTCGTAGAAACCCGTCTGATACGTCATGCGGTTGTAGCTGCTCGGACAGAACCAGATGGGGGGGTGATGGGAATGCGAGGTGGTGGGATCAAATGCACATCTGATGGAAATTATTTGTGTTGTTGCTCATACACACCTGTACACACACACACCATCACACACAACACAACTGGTTACAAGTCTTCAGCATATCTATACAAATTGACGGTATTTAGAGAAGATTTCATCACAAATCCCTGCGACTGGTATGACCACGTGCACACATGCACCATGGCCGTGTTCAAACAGAAGGAATGAGCAGGTAAACTCTGAGTATTTCCTGATGTGTCTTAGTGGCACTGCATGCCCCCCCCCCCCAGCAGACACAGCATGTTTTGGCTGTACTGAGAACTATTCTGTTGGAGTCCAGACATTCAGTCCATAGTTGTGGTCTGCTGGTGTGGAGGCATTAGTGAAAGGGACAAAAAGAAACTGGACAAGCTGGTCAAGAGAGCTAGCTCTGTCCTGGGCTGTCCCCTGGACTCAGTAGACTCTGTAGGTGAGAGGAGGATGCTGACCAAGCTGTCCAGCATCCGGAACAACCCCTCCCACCCCCTGTATGCGACGGTGAGGACTATGAGGAGCTCGTTCAGCCAGAGACTGCTGCACCCCCAGTGCAAAAAAGAGCATTACCGGAGGTCCTTCATCCCAACAGCAATCAGACCATACAATAACACGGTCTAGGACTGATGAAACAGCTGCTGCTATTTATTGCCTTATTTAATCCGTTATTTATACTGTACTTTTACTTCCACCTTGTATTATTTTTATTCTTAATCATTGCTACTGTCATGAATCTCGGAGAGTGGCGAACCCAGGCGCTGGAACCCAGAAATACAAAAGGTAAGTGGCGGGTAAGAAATGATTTATTTCTTTCCAGGAACTTTTGAATTCTGTGGTGGCGGAGGTCTGAACAGGACAGAGGCTTGTGGCGTGGCTGGAGCGTTTGGCTGTGGCGTGGCTGGAGCGCTTGGCTGTGGCGTGGCTGGAGCGCTTGGCTGTGGCGTGGCTGGAGCGCTTGGCTGTGGCGTGGCTGGAGCGCTTGGCTGTGGCGTGGCTGGAGCGCTTGGCTGTGGCGTGGCTGGAGGTGTTAGGCGCGGTCAGCATAAGCCAAGAGATCTTCTACTTCTCAGAGAGCTTGATGGATGATCCAACTGGCGTCACTCGTGGGATGATTCTCCTGAGGTTAGACAGCAGAATTAATACAAGGCAAACTTGACTTGACTTTAACATGAACATGAATAAGACTAGACCAGGCATAGTCACCATAAGGGGTAACGAACTGGCGTTGAATGATTGAGTTGAGTCTCCTTAAGAGCAGAGGAGGTTGATGAGCTGAGTGACGACAGCTGGTGAAATCAGGAGCAGAGTGGAGAGGAGCTGGAGGGGGAGATCTGACAGATGCCTCATGACAGTACCCCCCCCTCAACGACCGCCTCCAGGCGGTCCAGGACACCGATCCGGGTGGGCACGATAAAAATCCTCAATGAGGGTACGGTCCAGTATAAGGGAACGGGAGACCCAGGAGCGTTCCTCCGGACCGTAACCCTCCCAATCCACCAGGAACTGGTGGCCACGACCCCGGCGTCGAACGTCCAAAACCCTGCTGGCCGTGTAGGCGGGAGCCCCGTCGATGACCCGGGCGGGCGGAGGGGAAGCGGAAGGCGGGCAAAGCGCGCTGTCCAAAACAGGCTTGATCTGTGACACGTGGAATGATGGATGAACCTTGAGGGCCGCAGGAAGCTGAAGACGGACACAGGAGGGATTAATGACTTTTTCAATAGTGTAAGGTCCAATGTAACGGGGGGCGAGCTTGCGTGACGTGGCCTGGATAGGAATGTTCCGCGAGGACAACCAAACCCTCTGACCTGGCTGATAGGTGGGTCCCACCACCCTGCGACGGTTGGCAGAACGGCAGTTGCTCTCCCTGGTGCGCAGGAGTGCAGCCCTGGTTTGATGCCAAATGGTCTGGCACCTGCGCAGATGGTCCTGAACCGAGGGTACTGCCAAGTCCAGTTCTTGTGAGGGGAACAGTGGTGGTGGGTACCCGAGGGCGGCCTCAAACGGAGACAGACCTGTAGCAGAAGAGGGATGCGTATTGTGTGCATACTCGACCCACACCAGATACTTGGACCAGTCCGTGGAATTCCTATCCGCCAGGCAACGGAGAGAAGTCTCCAGCTCTTGGTTGACCCGCTCCGCTTGACCATTTGACTGAGGGTGGTACCCAGAGGTGAGGCTGACCGTGGCACCCAAGGCTGAACAGAAGGTCTTCCAGACTTGTGACACAAATTGGGGCCCACGGTCTGATACTATGTCAGCTGGGATGCCGTGGTGACGAAAAACATTGTGGACCAGGACATCGGCGGTCTCAGAGGCAGTGGGCAACCGTGGTAGAGGGATGAAATGAACAAACTTGGAGAATCTGTCAATAACGGTGAGTATGACGGAGTTACCCTGGGAGAGAGGCAGACCGGTAACGAAGTCCACAGCAATATGGGACCAAGGGCGGCTGGGAGTTGACAGAGGATGGAGCAGTCCAGAAGGCGGAGAATTGGATGATTTGGAGCGAGCGCAGGTGGGACAGGCGGCTACATACTCCTTGACATCCTTGCCCATGGCCGGCCAGAAGAAACGTCTGCGGAGAAGACTGAGGGTTCTGGCTATGCCACCGTGACAGGCGATGCGTGAGGCGTGTGCCCAGGTTATGGCTTCAGATCTTAGAGAAAGAGGGACATACAGGGTACCATTGGGAGGATCAGGGTGGTCGGGTTCCTCACCTTGGGCCTGCATCACCTTGGTCTCGATGTCCCAAGTGAGATTACCAATAATGCAGGAGTCCGGGATGATGTTGGTCGAGTTGGTGTCTAGATTGTCAGAAGCGCAGTATTTCCGGGATAGGGCGTCAGGTTTGGCGTTGCGACTGCCTGGCCTGTAGGTTATGGAAAAATTGAAACGGTCGAAGAATAGACACCAGCGTGCTTGGCGTGAGTTGAGCCTTTTTGCGGAACGAAGGTATGCAAGATTTTTGTGGTCTGTCCAGACGATGAAGGGTTGAACCGCTCCCTCCAGCCAGTGACGCCACTCTTCTATAGCCAATTTAATTGCAAGAAGTTCTCGATTCCCCACATCGTAATTCCGCTCGGCAGATGAGAGTTTTTTTGAAAAGAATGCACAAGGCTTGAGCTTGCCAGACTTCTCTTCTCGTTGAGAGAGAACGGCCCCAACACCAGTGTCTGAAGCATCAACCTCGACCACAAATTGTCTCATAGGATCAGGTTGGATAAGAATGGGAGCTGTCACGAAGAGCCTTTTGAGGGAGTCGAAGGCTTTTTGGGCTGTGGTGTTCCATTGGTAGGACCTAGTGGTGGATGTAAGCTGGGTGAGTGGCGCAGCAATAGCACTATAGTTCCTAATAAAACGACGGTAAAAGTTAGCGAAACCAAGAAACTGTTGCAACTTTTTACGGGAAGTAGGAGGTTCCCACTGAGAGACGGCCTCGATCTTGGCAGGATCGGGACGTATGCAACCAGCCTCAAAAATATAACCGAGAAAAGGGATAATAGAAGTGTGAAATTGACACTTCTCGGCTTTGACAAACAGCTGATTCTCGGACAAACGTTGAAGCACCTGACGAACCTGATTTTGATGTTGAATGGGGTCTCTGGAATAAATGAGAATATCGTCGAGGTACACAAATACGAAACGGTTGATGAAGTCTCTAAGGACGTCGTTGACCAGACGCTGAAAAACAGCGGGGGCGTTAGTAAGACCAAATGGCATGACCAAGTATTCATAGTGACCGAGGGGAGTTTTGAACGCGGTCTTCCATTCATCTCCTTCCTTGACCCGAACAAGATGGTAAGCATTACGTAGGTCAAGTTTGGAGAATATGCGAGCTTCCTGAATGGAGTCAAAAACGGAGGTAATGAGCGGAAGAGAGTATTTGTCTTTAATTGTTATTTGGTTGAGTTCGCGGTAGTCAATGCAGGGTCTCAGGGTTTTGTCTTTCTTTTGGACAAAGAAAAAACCGGCGCCAGCCGGAGAAGACGAGGGGCGAATGTGTCCCGAAGAAAGTGCTTCATGGATGTAACTCTCCATAGCTACTTTCTCGGGACCGGAGAGGTTGAATAACCTTCCCTTAGGAAGAGAAGCTCCATCCAATAGGTTGATGGAACAATCATACGGCCTGTGGGGAGGCAGCGAGCTGGCTTTAGATTTACTAAAGACAGAGCGTAAATCATGGTAGCATTCAGGGACGTTAGAAAGGTCGATAATTTCTGGAGTGTTGGAGGTGAATACTTTAACGGACGGAACGGCTGACTGTAAGCAGTTAGCAAGGCAAAATTCACTCCAATTAGTGAGGCGATGCCGAACCCAGTCAAACTGCGGGTTGTGGCGCTGTAACCAGGAAAACCCCAACACTATTGGATTCTGCGGAGAGTGGGTGACAAAAAACCGGGTGAATTCTCGGTGATTGCCGGAAGAAATTAGCAGAACAGGTTCAGTACAATGCGTGATAATGGACAGATGTTGACCCCCTAACCCAGCAGTTTTAATCGGGGCTTGGAGTTTTTCGGTGGGTAGAGACAGACTGGAGATAATGCTATGGTCAATGAAGCTCTGTTCGGCTCCAGAGTCGATTAGGGCTTGTAGTTCAATGATTTTGGATGCATGGCTAAGCTTGACAGGAATGAAGAGAAAGTTTTTTGAAGTGGAGTCACCCGCCCGCGGCCTGTCTTCTAGCGGGGAAGTTCTGGAGTTTGGACGTAAATTGCATTGATTTACTAGGTGACCTGATTCTCCACAGTAAAAGCACGCACCTTCAACCTGACGTCTCTGCCGTTCATCCGCAGAGAGTTTGGAGTGCCCGATCTGCATGGGTTCGTCCGGACGACTGTAAGAGAGCTCAGGTGATGAGATAGAAAAATGATGCTGTGCCGTACCTTGAGATGTCTTAACAGGGTTTTTGCAAGGCTGAGAAGTCCTTTCCTGTTGTCGCTCCCTAAGACGGGTGTCAGAACGGAGAGCTGCGGTGACGAGCTCCTCAAACGTGCGAGTCTCTGGTTGGGTACATAGGTGGTCCTTAATAGTTTCGCTCAGGGATTGGTAAAATACCCCTCGCAACGCAGGATCCAACCATCCTGCTTCCACTGCTAAGATCCTAAAGTCAATGATATGGTCACTGACAGACCGGTTACGTTGCTTGAGGGCCAAGAGTTTACGAGTGGCTTCCTCCTGTCTCCTCGGCTGATCAAAAACCAGCTGGAATTCATTGATGAAGTGTTCGAAGGTCAGATGGGAAATCGGGTTGACCGCCAAGAACGCCTGGGCCCATTGTAATGCTTTGTTACGGAGAGAGTTGATTATTAGTGTTATCTTGCTATGATCAGAGTGGTAATACCTTGGAGCTTGTAGGAACAGAAGTCGGCACTGAAGCAGAAAACCGCCACATGCCTCGACTTCGCCGAAGAACGGCTCTGGTTGTAGACGGAAATTTTCCGGAGTCGAGGCGGAAGCGGATGTGGAGACGTTGCTAGAAGCAGGAAGCGTAGCTGTAGTTACAGGGGTAGCCATTTGCCCTGTAACAGCCATTAATGTTTGTGTTAAGCTGTCGAGGTGTCGAAAAAGTTCCTGTTGGACGGACGCTATTTGAGACAGGGCGGCGGCTTGACGATCCAGGGCGATGCCTTGTTGATTTACCGCAGAGCGTAGTCCGTCTGGGTCAGCTGGGTCCGGAGTTTGGCCAGTTCGTTCTGTCATGAATCTCGGAGAGTGGCGAACCCAGGCGCTGGAACCCAGAAATACAAAAGGTAAGTGGCGGGTAAGAAATGATTTATTTCTTTCCAGGAACTTTTGAATTCTGTGGTGGCGGAGGTCTGAACAGGACAGAGGCTTGTGGCGTGGCTGGAGCGTTTGGCTGTGGCGTGGCTGGAGCGCTTGGCTGTGGCGTGGCTGGAGCGCTTGGCTGTGGCGTGGCTGGAGCGCTTGGCTGTGGCGTGGCTGGAGCGCTTGGCTGTGGCGTGGCTGGAGCGCTTGGCTGTGGCGTGGCTGGAGGTGTTAGGCGCGGTCAGCATAAGCCAAGAGATCTTCTACTTCTCAGAGAGCTTGATGGATGATCCAACTGGCGTCACTCGTGGGATGATTCTCCTGAGGTTAGACAGCAGAATTAATACAAGGCAAACTTGACTTGACTTTAACATGAACATGAATAAGACTAGACCAGGCATAGTCACCATAAGGGGTAACGAACTGGCGTTGAATGATTGAGTTGAGTCTCCTTAAGAGCAGAGGAGGTTGATGAGCTGAGTGACGACAGCTGGTGAAATCAGGAGCAGAGTGGAGAGGAGCTGGAGGGGGAGATCTGACAGATGCCTCATGACAGCTACTGTGTTTTTCGTACTTTCCAACTGCTATTTCTTCTTGTTTTTGGCTGCTGTGACAACCCAATTTCCCCCTGGGGATCAATAAAGTCCTATCTTATCTTTTCTTATCTTAGTTGACCAAAAACAGGGCTTAGATGTTTAGATGACAGCAGATACTATGTGAGAAACTGTTACAGGGTTCTGAGAATTGAATGAAATGCATTTTGTCAAATTCTATTCATGTGTTTGAGTATTCAAACTTTTTTCATTGTCATAGTCTTTCAAAAAAGGGTCATATTTTGTCTTTGGTATGCGTCTGGATGTTTAATGTATCGAATCACCAAATCCCTGCTGGTTAGGAATAGAGGAACATTTGATATCAGTATAAAAGTGGGAAATGATCACAACTGGTATCAAAGAAATGAGACAAAGAGAAAAATATCTACATCTGTTTTTAAATAGAAAAATAAAAAGTTAGCTCTTTTTCACTTTCAACCTATTGTTTTAGATCCCTGCTTTACTGGAAGTCTAGGTGAAACAGAAAAAAACGTCCCTGTACTTCTTACAGATGAAGTCTTCTCTCTTTTTCAGAAACGCTGCATTTTCTGCCACTTTAAGCTTTCAAGTTCTTGGAAAAGGGGATTCAGACTAGATGCAGCAGAGCATCTAACCGCAGCACCCATGGGTCTCGTCATCATGTGACCATGGACCGGCTGAAAGTCGGACTATATCTTTATGGACCCAATTTAAGGACACAACAAAATGTATTCATAGTACATTCAGTAAAAAACTGTTTTTTGAGAGCGCTGCATCTTTACTGTCCATGGAAAATAGACAGAATCTAAAACGTTGTCATGTTTTCAAGCTGTTTCTTTAATAATTTCATCAAAAAGATTATCACCTGCAATCAGAATTAGGAAAAAATGATAAATCCGTCCCTGTTTTCTCTGCATGTTTTAATTTGACTGTACAGGAAATGACAGTCTGATAATAAGCCTTCCATATTGATCACCATCGCATCGCTTATGTGGGAAAACCAGCAGCTTTTTTTCCAGTGAAACCCTAGAATCCAAAATCACCACATGAACGTGTTGAACTGCACTCAGAGAATGCAGCAGAAAATACAGACTTAACTTTGTGAAGGTAATTCATTCAGTCATTCTGAAATGTATGTTAGAGCTCATCAATCAATGCATCAATTACAAACGCAGAAGCTTTAGCTTTAGGCTGAGCTCACCTTTTCAGCAGCTGCTGGCCTCTACTTTTAGTCTGCTGGGATGAAGTTCAGACAAACTGGAAGAGCCAGCTCACAGTTTTCAACCAACCAAATGTTTTTCTTCCTTTTTAAATGCAGTTCCACTCTTCTTTCAGAGAAAAATACATGAATGAGCTCAGCCTTTTCAGAAAGCACTGCTGAGCTGCAGACTGTAGAAGAGCGTGGAACATCCCGGCACAGAGCCACAGCCGTCATTTGAGACCAACTCCATGTGCCGCTGGCCGTCTGTGCTGCATGGAAAAGTGGCTTTAAACAAGCTCAAAGAGTTCCAGTCTCTTTATTCCATTTGCTTTTAAATGTGTGGAACCTTCTTTGCTTTTTCATCTCAACTGAAGCAAAAACGACCCCTTCAGCTTTTCCCTACCCCTCTAAGAATTGGACCAAACTCTCCCGTCCCTGTTGATGGGAAGCATTCCCTGTTTCACTAATGACTAACGCTTCTGTTATAAACCTTTGAAGCCAGTTTGAACCACATTAAAGGCCTGCATGCCAGCAAACCTGTCCCTGATGCTGACTGACAGACCTCTGATTGGTCCACCTTCCAGCATGTTTTCCTCTAAAAGCATCACTTTGTGTCGTTTCTGTCTTCCAAAGGGAACACGGCAGAAAACGTGAACCTGAACGACCCAACAATATGCAGACGTCCCTTCCCATTCTAAACCTACGACAGCTTTGCTAAAGGTGGGGTTTACGTCACACGTGACATGTCTGAGGTTGTCGTGCACACGCATGCTTCAGACCTCGGTGTGCTGCGTTTGCTACATGATAGCTAGCATGCTACTTTAGCTGGAGCCACAGGACATGCTGGTGCTTCGTCATCGCTGGTCATGGAGCAATAAACAAACCTAAATATCAACACACCCATCATAGAGGTTTCTGTGGAAGAGAGTCCAGCTTCACATATTTCAGTTTGATATGACGCTGAAATGTTGCTGCAGCTTCAGCACAACAGCAGACGGTTCTCCAGAATCCAACAACACTCATGTCCGTTTGCTTTGATAAAAACACTCTACTAATGTGACAGTAGATGAGTGGGCGGCATGGTGGTGTAGTGGTTAGCATTCTCACAGCAATGAGGCCCTGGTTCAAATCCAGACTGGGACCTCATGTGGGTTTTCTCCAGCTCTCCCACTTTACAAAAACATGGGTCTATTTGGGCCCTGGGTCTGAATGTGAGCCCCCCCCCCAGCATTAGCTGGGACAGGCTCCACCAACCCTGTGACCCCAGAAGAGCTTCAGCGGTCATCATCTTCATGTCCTGCTGCAAAAACCTGATTCCACGAACATGATTCCCGTTTCCAAGACACATTTCTAAGTTCTTCAGCAAAAGATCAAAACGTGCAGCTACTTCCTGGTGGGCCTGTGGATTTAGGACTGATTGACACATGACTGCTAAAAACCACGCAGATCATATTATCATAGATGTCATCCACCGCCGTCTTGCGCATTGAAAGGTTGCGCATCAAGGACAAGCAGAAGCGCAAACGGAGCGCAGCGGCGGTTGTTGTCGGTTCAGGCCCTCACGGTAACACGGTGTTCTACCGCGGCGGCTTACGGCTTAGGGCGGGGGGGGGGGGGGGGGGGGGGGGGGGTAGGCTCGCCGACATGTTGCTGTTCCTGATACGGGATGTTATTTAGGGCAGAGGAGAGGTGGAGCTGAGATGTCTTACCCGGGCCGCCATCCTCACGGCTGCAGGAGATCGCAATGCGGGATCCGCTCAGTGTGACGCAGAAGTGCGGGGATGGAGCTGTCCACAGCAGTCAGACCGCTATATGCTGCCACGCGCCCCGCGCGATTGGCTGGCGCGAGCGGAAGTGCGGCGGGGGTGGGGGCCACGGGATGAGAAACGGCGGGTGGAAGAAGGGCTGAAAATGCGCAGGCGCGTTTCTGTTACAGCTGCTGATAAAAGCGCATTCGGTACGTTATGTGAGACATTTGAGTGACTCCTCCCTCCACGGAGCTCCACTGAAACCCACGGAGCTCCACTGAAACCCACGGAAAGCCCCTGTGGATGAAACTGCGCATGTGTGCTGCGTGTCAGCGCGGGCCTGCCAGATCAGCACCATGGACAGCGACCCGCGATGGCAGAACCAAGAACGGCATCCAGGTGACCCGGGATGGAAAAACTCTAGTTTGGGAGCCGCAAAGACTAGAACTGATGGAAACTCTATTAGGATTTGTGTCTCTGATCAACATCTTGGCATCTCTGGTTTGTTGGGAGGGGGTCAGGGTTCATTCCTGATGGGAATTCTGTCACTAACAAGAACCGATCCCAACCAGCTCTTTGATTGGGATCAGATCTTATTGATTCAATGAATTTATTATCAAGACAACTATAAAAATGAATTGTTAATACAAAGCACTTGTTTTTTCTTGTGTTATGTGCTTCACTTTTACATACTTTTGTTTGTTTACTGCTAAAAATGTAGAAAGTAATTTATAACATACATAAAAATTACAATCCTGTTGACCCCAAGTACTTAAACTCCTGCACGTTCTGAGGTGAAGAAGGTGCAGGAGTTTAAGTACTTGGGGTCAACAGTTCAGTGTGATGGGGAGTGTGGAAAAGAGGTGAAGAGGCGAGTGCAGGCAGGTTGGAGCGGGTGGAGGAAAGTGTCAGGAGTGTTGTGTGACAGAAGAGTGTCAGCAAGACTCAAAGGAAAGGTGTACAAGACAGTGGTGAGACCAGCTCTGCTCTATGGGTTAGAGACGGTAGCATTGAGACAGAGACAAGAGGCTGAGATGGAGGTAGCGGAGATGAAGATGTTGAGGTTCTCCTTAGGAGTGACCAGGTTAGACAGGATAAGGAACGAGTACATCAGAGGGACGGCTCATGTTGCCTGTGTTAGCGACAAAGTCAGAGAAGCCAGACTGAGATGGTTTGGACATGTTCAGAGGAGGGATAGTGGATATATTGGTAGAAGGATGTTGGAGAACACAGAAAGGACCCCCCTTGATGTTCTGGTTCAGGTCCCCCAGCCGGGACTTGGACCAGGGGCCTTCTTGGTGTGAGGCAAGAGCGCTAACCACTGCGCCACTGTGCAGCCCAGCCCCCCCCCCCCCCCCCCCCCCCCAGGACAATTGTTCTAATTCTGATTCTGAAGTTTTTAACCAAAAACAAGAATGACTTCCAAAGTCACATTTCCTGTTTATCTGGACTCTGGTTCCTAAATCTCCTTTACATGGGCGTAGCTGTTGGTGCTGAGCTGATTAGCCCCGCCCTTTGCCCCCACCCCTCTCAGTGTCTTGCATGAGTGAAGATCTTGACACAAGAGGGGGGGGCACGATCGACACCGACTGACAGTCTCTATTCTCCATAGTTTCCCCATCAGGAAATGGTGGAAAGCGACGTTTTTGGTTCCAAATCCACATTTTTTGATCAATGTGTGGAAACACAAAGCGACTGCGTGTCAGACGCTGCCGTTTGATACAATCACACCCCAAAAGAACTTGATGAGAACATGAAAAAGGAATGACATTTGAATGGATTTAGGCTCCATTGCAGCAGCGAGCAGACCTGCAGTGACGCCAACATGCAGATCGTTGAATTAGCTACAGCACACCCATGAAAGAAAGAAAGCTCAGCTGTCATTCACATGTCAGTCTCCACATGCGTGTAGCGGTGCTGATCGTTTTTTCTTGGTAGGAGGGCTTAAGTTTATGGTTAAACTGGCAAAGAGTCTGTTTCTGCAACTCACTGCTCCTTCAGGTCAATGCAGACAGGAAGATCCACACACTTTGGTCGTTTAGCGGCCATAGCAACATCCAGCCTTGGACGCAGCAATCTGCATCTTCTCTTCACCGGAGCGTGTGCACGCTGGACGTGGAGCGTGTGCACGCTGGACGTGGAGCGTGTGCACGCTGGACGGGTCAGATCAAGGCGCGTGTGCAATGCGTTCTTGGGCCACTGTGACGTCACAACAGCTCATTGATTCAAAAAGAGCGTCTTTGCAGCAGTTTGATTGACAGTGATTTAAAAATGCAAAAATGAAAAAGGATTTTCTATAACATTTGTTCTGTTTCATAAGAAAAATGCGGGACATACGTCAAAAACTCCAGATACATGATTTTCATGGGGGGGTGTACACATTGCTGGCGTTGGGATCTCCTGCTCCCTTCCGTTGTCTGTGTGGTGACACTCTTCAGACTGTTTTCTTCTATTTGGAGCGGAGCTGCTCAGTTTTATTTTTGAGTAAAGTTGCCTGGCGGTGCCCCCCCCCCCTCCTCTGGAGGTCTTCAGTACACATTCTTGGATCCACGAGAGTCTTCCTCGTAACAGAATTGAGGGACTGGCAGACACCAGTTTTCACACAACTCCTCCTCACCTGGGATGACCTCGTCCTCTTCTCACAGTGGACACCTCCAGGTGGACTGAGGGTCACTTCACCCAAAGTTCAAATTCATTTGATTTCTAAAGCACCTTTCATTGAAAACAGCTCAAAGTGCTGTACATGAAAACAAACAAGAAAGTCAGACCCCCTCCCACACTTGCATAGCATAAACCCCTAAAAAATAAACACAAATAAGAGAAATAATTGAAAGCTAAAGAGAGAAACCAGAAGGCGCAGACTGTCCTGTCCTCCTGATGATGGATGGGGGGGTCAGCCTCTAAGATGCATGAGCACAACTCATCCCCAGGCCCCCAGCCCCCCGCCCCACAGCCCCCCAATGAGTCCAGTGCGCCCGACGTGGCCACACCAGGCCGGGCGACTCGGAGGACCCGGAACAAGAGAGGCCAGAGGACAAGCAGGGCCAAAACTCTGGGGGCCCCAACACAAACCCCCCAGCCAAAGTGGGAAAGACCCTCGTCTAACATGTAGAGTGATGAATAGAACATGTGGACTCTCAGAAACCGAAACCGGTGCTTTAGGACAATTTACAAAACTTTATGTCTGCCTGCCACTAATAGTTATAAAAGTATAAAAACAGCTCAAATATGAAAATATCAACTAAAATAAGATAATGAATGTCTAAAATATAGACTTAGACATATATTATTTCTGGTGTCAGTACCATAACCATTCGGCCTGCAATAACCGTTCGGGGTCCTTTCCACTGAGGATAACGTCACACTACGGTGGCCCTACTTGGACAAACTACGTAGCGTGGAGATCTGCTCGGGCTCTACATATTTTCATTTCACGTTTCCTTCTGTAACCCAAAGTTCTTTCCCCTCATAAGTGACATTATTCTTTGTAGTGTTTCTAGAGATTTTTCCACAACCCACCTTGTAAAAAGATCTGTGGCTGTTAGAATGAACCTGCTGCTCCACACGAGCTAACAGGTCTCTGAGCAGAACAGCTGGAGTCTCAGAGCTTCATGTTTGCAGACATGGAAGGTCCAGATTTGTCCAGACCAATCACTGTCTGACACATCATCAGACCACCGGACAGCCAATCGCATGATGTGAGGTCAGCACTCGTCCCAGGACCCCCAACGGTTGTTGCAGCCGAATGGTTGTGGGACCTACAGCGGTTAGGGGCTTGTAAAAGGATGTTACTTAAAGGTTAAAAGGAACAAAGTAAATACCTCAAAAACTCAAACCCAGGCTGAAAATAAGATGGGAATTTATTTACAGAAAAATTCAAAACTGTGTTTCATTGAAATTTTAATAAAAAGATTAAACAGACGACAAGATTAAAATAATAAAAAACTTAAAATACAAGGAGCAAAGCCACAAAAGTGACGCTCTGCTGCCAGCTGGGGGGGTGGCAGTATTTCCACCTGAGCTGGACGTCCTCAGCCAATCAGGTGCTCCGGACACTTTGGGCTCCAATCTGCTCACAAATATAGGAGGAGAAGAAAAAGAAAGACAGAAGCTCCCACTGCAGCACGAATCAACAGAAACAGTCCAAAGTACAAAAAACAACGTGACTGAAAAGCATGAAACATAAATATTTGATACAATCTGAGATCTAATTAAAAGCTGAATGAATCTTTTTGTTTTTAGTTTCGCTGTGGATGAGGGACCCTCAGACAGGACGAGACCCCCATCCACTGAAGAATTCCTGTGCTGTGGGGAACCATCAGCCAACATTTATGAGGCTTTCTTCGTTCTGAGCAGTGTGCATCTCTGGGATCCACTTAACTCCTTAACGTGCAGGGTTGCTGGAGCCTATCCCAGCTGCTGTTGGATAAACGTCTTCCTCAATGGGGGGGTCAGTCTGTTTCAGGGCCTCACCCTCTCAGTCACACCTGGGGATATATTAGTCCACACGTGTCCGAGGAGAACATACAAAGCCCACACGTGTCAGAGGAGAACATACAAAGCCCTCACGTGTCCGAGGAGAACATACAAAGCCTAAATGTGTCCGAGGAGAACATACAAAGTCCACACGTGTCCGAGGAGAACATACAAAGCCCACACGTGTCAGAGGAGAACATACAAAGCCCACACGTGTCCGAGGAGAACATACAAAGCCCACACTTGTCCGAGGAGAACATACAAAGCCCACATGTGTCCGAGGAGAACATACAAAGTCCACACGTGTCCGAGGAGAACATACAAAGCCCACACGTGTCCGAGGAGAACATACAAAGTCCACACTTGTCCGAGGAGAACATACAAAGCCCACACGTGTCCGAGGAGAACATACAAAGTCCACACGTGTCCGAGGAGAACATACAAAGCCCACACGTGTCCGAGGAGAACATACAAAGTCCACACTTGTCCGAGGAGAACATACAAAGCCCACACGTGTCCGAGGAGAACATACAAAGTCCACACGTGTCCGAGGAGAACATACAAAGTCCACACGTGTCCGAGGAGAACATACAAAGTCCACACGTGTCAGAGGAGAACATACAAAGCCCACACGTGTCCGAGGAGAACATACAAAGTCCACACTTGTCCGAGGAGAACATACAAAGCCCACACGTGTCCGAGGAGAACATACAAAGTCCACACGTGTCCGAGGAGAACATACAAAGCCCACACGTGTCCGAGGAGAACATACAAAGTCCACACTTGTCCGAGGAGAACATACAAAGCCCACACGTGTCCGAGGAGAACATACAAAGTCCACACGTGTCCGAGGAGAACATACAAAGTCCACACGTGTCCGAGGAGAACATACAAAGTCCACACGTGTCCGAGGAGAACATACAAAGTCCACACTTGTCCGAGGAGAACATACAAAGTCCACACGTGTCCGAGGAGAACATACAAAGTCCACACGTGTCTCAACTAGGATGGAGTCCAGGCCTTCTCACTGTGGGAAGAGAGCCATGAAATATATTCGTATTTAAACTTCATTTTCCAACAGAAAATTTTTCCTTTAACTTTTTTGAAAACGTTGATATTTGTTATAAAGCAGTTTCAACTAATTTCTTTCTTTTCTGTCTCATTTTCAAGTCTCCTTAGATTTTGTCGGTCACCTTTCTCCAACATGAAGTCATGTCGAGGATTTGTCTTCATGTCTGAGCTGCTGCTGCTTCTACACATGAAACGTTTCCATTCAGCTGCTTGATGGAAATCAAAGACCAGGATGAATCTCAGAAAGACTTTTATAGAAAGTACCTGGAACAGATGATCAAATACTGTTTTCTCACATACGTAATCATACATCCAAATAGTTACAGTTTGCAGCATTAACACCAGAAGTCTTTAGATGAACACACTTTCATTTACATATGAGCCATAAAACCAAGTTCATGGTTGTAAATGTCACCATAGCAGCAGAACGGAGCACATAGAATGAGCACAGAACCAGGACCGGGTCGGACCAACCCACGCATGTCCGTTAGACACGTGGAATACTTCATCAATCCTTTATCAACACTTTCTGTTCCCCCCCAAAAGGCCAGAGCTCTGGGATCCAAAATAGTTTCTGCATATATGAAGAATTGCTGATTTATTGACTGCAGCTGTTTGCAGCAGTCTGAGCATGCACCCTAAAGATGAGTCTTTCAAACTAAAAGCAAACAAACCACGGCGTGCAAAAGAAACTAGCATCTGGCATGACGGCTATGGGGGACGTTTAGGGGGGGTTTGTAGTCCAAAGGGTCATGAAGGACCCATCAGACACCCAAGCTCGGCGGCTAAATCTGATCCAGACGTTGTCCAGAAGAACCGATGGTCTGCAGCTGTCAGATATGAGGATAAATAAAGTTAACTTTATTAGTTTGGTTCTAGCTTTACACGTTTGACACACATTTGTCTGCATTTACACAACTTGCACAATTACACTGTGCAAATTGCAATCTTGTGTCAGTTTAAGACGAATGTCAGACACAGAGTTGTGTTGTGAAATCCGTAAAGAAAATGAGGAGTGAGAGGATGAAGTTTGGATTCTGGAGTCCTTCCACATCAGTCAAGACGTTTGAATCCCGTTTTTCTACAACGACAACATTCCAGCCAACAAACGTTCTCCCTCCGTCCGCTTTCTGTGGTCACAGGGCTGCTGGAGCCTATCCCAGCTACTGCTGAAGGCGGGGGACACACTGGAGAGGGTTCCAGTGTGACGCAGGGCCACACAACCACACACACACACACACACACACACACACACAAAACCACACACAAAACCACACACACACACACACACACCCACACACACACCTGAGGGACAATTTAGATTTCCCAATTAACCTCTGAAATATGCTTTTGGACGGTGGGAAGAACCCCACCCCCCATGCACAGGGACATCATGCAAACTCCACACAGACAGGAGCCTGCTGGGATTTGAACCAGGGACGTCTTTGTGAGGTGAGATTTCTCCTGAAAATGTTGGCCTTTGGCATCACTTTAGGATCCTCTAGAAGAATCAGACAAAAAGCAGATCCTGTTCAAGAATCGTCTCTAGAATCCTAATGTGACTCGGTTAACCCGTCAGAAAGTCAAGTCTTGGGTTTCCTCTCTTCCTGGCATGAGTCTAACTCAGCTGTTTCTGGTCCCATCATCCCTCTCTGTCTGATTTAACCCTTCACATCCTGTCTGTTGGAAAAACCTTCAGAAACTGTTTTTCAGAAATAAACAAAACAAATTAATTGGAAGTTTGTTTTCTGTTTCTTGTCTGAGTCCGTGTTGAGCTGCCCCACGTTTGTCTGTCTGTCCTCACACAGATATGGCACAAAATCTCCCAAAATTCCAAACTATTTGCTGCCTGTGGTTAGACTGAACTTGACCCCATCAGAGGGAAGAAGCTCCGCAGGGAGAAGTGGAGGAGTTCAGTTTTTCTGTCATTTAGGGGAAGACATTTTCAAACAATGTCCCATTTGTTCTGGATTCTTCTGTTATTCAGAACCAGAGAAACCCAGTTCCAACGTCATTTAGCAGACAGGTGTCCGGTCCCTCAGTCTGACCCCTTCCAGCAGTCCAACATGGTGAACACTGCCACAACATGAGGAGTGGTACACCCAACACAAAGCTGCATGCCAAGAAGCCCACAGAAGCACACATGCATGAGTTACAACAGAGAGTGCACGGACCATCAGGTGCTCCAAATATGGCTCAGCTGGTCTATTCTGGGTCAGGGCAGTGGAGTCAGAACGGACTGGGAAGCCAGACACGTTATCCTTTGTCCAGTTTGCTGTGGAAAGCAGAAAAAGAGGTGGAGGATGCAAAGGAGGTCTTTGGGGCTCCTGGTGGAAGCTTCACATGGTGCTGAGGGGCCGCATGTCCCCGCCGTCACGGATCATCACATCGCTCCACAGGCTACTCCTTCACTCTTTCTGCCTTTCTGTGTTTGTTCCCCTTTTCAGGAAAATCTCCATAAGTCAGCACCAATACACCATGTGGGTGCAGAGGGAGAAAACTGTCCCAAATGAGTCGGTAGGTCAGTTTTTCCCGCACGTGTAAACATCAAAGGGAGGCCTGGTAACCGCCTTCACGGAGGCCGTCTCACCTCCCTGTTCTCCAGGGAAAACCAGTTTCCTTTCAAAAGTACAGTAGTTTGGATACTCAGCAGCACAGCTCATCTGCTCTGACAGAGGAGCTTTCTGCTCACACAGGTACGCTACGTACGGTACGCACAGGTACGCTACGCTCAGGCATCATGACACCAAACTGGTTAGAAAGATAAATGCAAAGACATCAGCATGTCAGCGCATGTGTCTGATCTAAAGTCCATGAAAGCCTTTCAAAGATCTTCTTTGATCGCTAACTGCCTTTCATTTTTATCCAGTCCTTCTTCTTTTAAAGAAAACAGTCCTGATTTGAAGGATAATTCTGTGCTGTCAGATGACAGAACCTTACGAGAACAACCTTTATGAGGAGCTTTCTGTGCCAAAGCAGAACTAGTTACTTCTGTTCAGCTGTGCTGAAACCAGAGGACGTTTGAGCTCCTCCACAAAGAAGAACGGATAGATTTCCACGTTAGAGTGAAACACTGACTCATGACTCCAGTCCAAAGCCTGGACTGGACTGAAGATGAATTAAAAATGCACTGATGTCAAAGTAAAGAATCTTTGAAAGGAAGGTCTTCAGAAAACTAAGAAGTGTTTCTTCAGACCACTTCATGAGAAGTCCTCGCTCCCTGAAAGCAAACTGAAACCATCACGTGTGGAGGAGCCTGTGACCTCGTGGAGTGGAGGGTGGATATCTGTACTCATGACAGCCATGCTGAGAGGCGGGAAGGAAAAGGATTCATGCTGCCAAAGACACTGAACCTGCACTGTTGGTAGCTTTCAATTGCAGTGACCGTTGTTTTCCTGTCTGTTATTTCCTGCAGACTGCTAGATTGGAGCCTTTTAGGCTGTAATCAGATCAGAATGTACCACCAAAACACAGCTGAAGGTGCAGTGACCCCCCCCAGCAATCACACCTGCACTAAATCACGGCGATCATGTAAAAAAGGGTATTTGATTAGAATTTGGGGCCTCAATTCCCAATTTGAGGGTTTTCTATGCTGTTTTATGGCAGAAGTCTTCCTTGTAGGCTACAACCATAGAATCTGTTTGGTTATGAAACGGTAGAGATGTCAGACAAATGTTCAACTCGAATGTGTTGGTGGGCTATCCTCGCCTTCTTATCGGTCAAGACTCAAGAGCAGCTTGGTTTTTTCTTCCTCTCGTTTGCTCTCATTCTTCAAATCAGCAAAGACCTGAGTGAAGAAGTGCGGGTCGGTGTTGATCTGAAGCATCTTGCCACTCATACGGTTGATGATGTCAAGGCAACGGTCCCAGAAGGCCTCCTTCTCTGCTTCCACCAAGAAGGGCTTCAGGGGGTAGGAGATCTCGTTGCCCATGTAGGAGTAGGACAGGTAGAGGCAGGTGAGCAGTGACGCCTGCAGCTCGCGCTCAGACGCCATCTCCGCCGTCACCACGTCTCGGCACAGCATGTAGAGGAAGACCACGTTGGCCGGCGTGATGAAACCCTGGTCCTGCCAGCCCTGCAGGAGAAGTGAGCGGTCCACGCTGCGCAGCCACAGCACCGGGTCAGTGGGGGACAGGCGCTTCAGCCGATAGCAGCGGCGGCAGAGGAACTCTCCCAGGCTACGCATCAGCTCGCTGGTGGACGCCTGGGTCCAGAGAGAGAATCCAGAACAACACACATTCAGGATCGGGGCTTTGCTTCCACGTCTGTGTGAAGCCACTGTCTTACCTGGACGATGACGCGTTTGGGAGTGCCAGCAGTGGTGGACGGCGGGATTCCAGGTCCTGTGATGGAATTTTTTTTTGCAACAACTGCAGCTACATTTGCCAAGGTCTTGGAGGTTGGTAACTGGGATGAAGCAGTGATTGTTGGTGCAGAGGAATCTTGGCTGGATGAGTAAGAGGAGAGGTTATTGCAGGACTGAGACTTATTTAGCTTCAAGCTGTTTGAGGCAGAGTTGGTTGTAGTGGCTGCTGGGCTCTCAGGGGAGCTCCCTTTCCCGCCATCTCCACCTTCTGATGGAAGTTTCTTTGAACCCTTCCTCTTTGCAGAGACTGCCACGATGCGTTTCCATGGCAAAGCGTTAATGATGGATGGGCGTTTGAGCGACTTGGCCGCCGCAGCAGCATCCTTGGCGTTCCTGCTGTTCTGAACGGCTGTGTAGTGACCGACAGTGGCAGGGCCGTCTTCAAACAGAGCCGCCTTGCGGTAGCTTGGTGACAGAGAGAGCACTGTTCCCATAATGCTTTGCAATAGTCGGGTAAAAGAAAGGACTGGGAGACACAACGAGAGAAGAGATCGATTCAGATGTTCTCTGCAGGAAACTCAACCTGAAAACAGAAAACAAACAGAGCGCAAATACACAAAATGATTTATGAGAAATACGCTGTTAAAAAGAAAGACAAACCCAAAGTGGGCTAAATCGGAACCTAAGGCCCAACTTTCATATTGGGTCCATCTCTAAACTCAACCCAGTGACTTGCCACAGGGCTGTCATGATCAGGGCTTCAGGATGACAGAATTAAACCGATGTTTGTGTCATCATCAACTTCTGCAGACCAACAGATCCATGAACGTCTCTGTTTTCCTGGTCTGAGCTGGAATCTGGATCAGAACTGACGGATGGATGGATGGATCTGATGCTGCTGCTGCCTCTGTTGCACCAGTGTCAGGTTGGGGCTGTGAGCTAGTGGGAGAGCTCAGATATAAGTGACAGGGGAGGGGGGGTTGCTTTGCGCCAACAGTCCCGCCCACAACTCAGGGGTGAATTTCTAATGAACTCCTGCCGCTCTGCAGAAACTATGTGCTAGAAAAGGACAGAACTGCAACATCTTAATGAAAAGACTGGGAACATTTTGAAAATAGATCAGAAGATGATCCCTGCAACAGACTGGCCACCTGTCCAGGGTGTCCTCTGCCTTTGCCCATAAGTGGCCGGGATAGGCTCCAGCAGCCCCGTGACCCCGAAAGAGAACCAACGGAAGAAAATGAATGAATGAATCAGAAA
Organism: Oryzias latipes; assembly: GCF_053564925.1. NCBI lineage: Eukaryota > Metazoa > Chordata > Actinopteri > Beloniformes > Adrianichthyidae > Oryzias > Oryzias latipes. The sequence goes on along the minus strand of NC_136244.1, from coordinate 625,339 downwards.
ATAATGAAAGTGGGGCTTTAATTCTTTAAGTCGTTTAAGTTTTGCTTCTGTTCGTTTCATTCATTGAATCTGTATTTTCTGTCCCATCTTTCTTTTCTCCACTTTCACCCATTCCTGAAACCTTTCCAGAATCTGGAAAACCCCTTTTCCTTGGGTTCTTTTTTGTAAAACTAAAGTCTAGACCAACAGGCTTCAAAGATGCAGAACTCACAATAATGTGCAGATAGGCTTCCTGATGGGGGGGGGGGGGGGGGGTTGCTGACAGCTCAGACCTGAGATTCAATTAAACATAAAATAATTGACTTTTTTTATTTTAGAAAACAATCATCAAGTAAGACATTTGGTTGGACATCAGTGGTTTTTCAAAACGCCAACTGTTTTTCTCTTCCAACAGACTCAGAAAAAGAAGGATTCCAGTAAAAATTCCATCACATGAGCTGTCTGACATGCAGTTTCCCTTTCCTCCTTCTGACCTGCCAGCATCTCTCTCTGTTATAAAGCAGAGCAGAGAGGAGCACGCAGAGGCAGAACAGAAGTGTGCGCAGGCATCCATCTTAGTTTCAAAATGGAAGCCTTGGATCCTCCCCTCACTCCCAAACAACACGAGTCAGCATCAGCTGATGAGCTTTAACGCATCCATCCTCACAGTCCTTCATGTTTGGGATCATTGAAATAAGAATTCGTGGTGTTTATGTTCCACGTTATGGCTTCTCGGTGAGCAGGTATGCGTGGTGCAGAGCTCTCCCACCTTCTGAACGTGCTCTCATATCAGATCCCGCATTCCAACCACCACCTCCTCTCGCTGCATGAAAGGTGCTGAAAATGTGGACTCCGCTCGTCGGCGTTACTGCAACCTCCTGTGCGTAAAAATCCGTTCCTCCAGAGTCCCGCGGTGCGTCATAGACGCGCGGGTCTGTCTTCTCCCTCCTTCAGCGCTTCCTTCAGCCCCGCACACAGGGAGCGCGGTGGGGGGAACGCGTGCGGGTGTGGGCTTCGCTCCTGCGCTCGGAGAAGGGGAAAAATGTCTTCCATTGAGAAATGAGATCAGGACGACCGCTGCCGCTGGAGCCCCGCCACGACGCTCATTACCGACTCAAGTGGAACAGTCCGGCGGACATCGGTCCAGAAACCGAGTTCCGAGAAAAGCGCGCAGAATTCCAAAAATAGACGGAGGCTTGGTCGCTCAGCGGCGGAAAGAGGGAACGGCTCTGCTCCGATGCGGGCATCTGCAGTTATTCGGGTTGGATGCGGGAGAGAATCCCGCGCTGCCATTGGCTGGTGTGCGGGTGCTGATGCTGGGAGCCCTCCCCGTCGCAGTGAGCCCGCCCTATCGCGGAGCTCTGTCCGTGGTGCTGAAGCAGCCCAGAAGCGGCGCAGTGCAGTTTGCAAGAAAAGCCCCCCCCCCCCCCCCCCCCCCGACACAGAGGCGGAATAATCTGTTGATCTCTGAGCAACACATGTCTGACCATCGTCATCAGCCTCTAAACACCTCAGATAGTCTGAAAAAACTATCTGAGGTGTGTGTGTGGTGTGTGTGTGTGTCGTTGTGTGTGTGTGTGTTGGTTGGTGTACGTGTATGTTGTCGTGTGTGTGCGTTGATGTGTGTGTGTGTGTGTGTTGCTGTGTGTGAGTTGGTGTGTGTGTGTGTGTGTGCTGGTGTGTATGTGTATGTTGTAGTGTGTATGTTGTTGTGTGTGTGTGTGTAGTTGTGTGTGTGTGTGTGTCATTGTGTGTGTTGGTTGGTGTGTGTATGTTGTTGTGTGTGTGTGTGTGTGCTGGTGTGTGTATGTTGTTGTGTGTGTCTTTGTGTGGCGTTGTGTGTGTGTGTGTTGGTTGGTATGTGTATGTTGTTGTGTGTGTCTTTGTGTGTCGTTGTGTGTGTGTTGGTTGGTGTGTGTCTGTTGTTGTGTGTGTCTTTGTGTCTTGTTGTGTGTTTGTGTTTCATTGTGTGTGTGCTTTATTTGGTGTGTGTATGTTGTTGTGTGTGTATAATGTTGTGTGTGTATGTCATTGTGTGTGTGTGTTTCTGTAAACGTTTCCTGTCCAGCTGAGCCCACAGATCAGAGCAGAAGGCCTCTTGTCTTGGACAGATGTTTCTGTTACATTAGGAGTTATGAATCTTTTGACACACGAGGTGTATATTTGGATAAACCCTTTTTGTATTTGAGGCTAAACTTTATGTAGAATAATTCTACTTTTATACATTTCTTGTTGGACCAGACAGAATAAAAGGAGAGGAGAGTGGGAATTTAGAGACGGTGTCACAGTTTTAGTTTCCTTACTTTTGTGTTCTAGTTGTCTTTTGTTTCTGTCGTTTCCTGTTTTATTTTGAAAGGTTTCCTGTTATGTTGTGGTTTCGAGTTTTACTTTTGGTCCCCATCTGCGCTCATTGTTTCCAGCTGTGTCTCGTCTGTTGTGAATGTATTTGAGTCCTGTCTTTCCCTTCCTCCTGGGCTGCTCCATAAGTTGATGTATCCCGAGTTCCTGTGTCTTGTACTTCTTGTGTTTCTAGTTTGCCTGCCTGCTGCAGTGGATTTTGGTTTTGTTACGTTTGTTTTATACTGAGCCCGTGTCCTGACATTAAAAAAATGAAAGATATGTTGTTCGCACAAAATAATATTCATTTCTCACAAAATACCATTTCGTTCCCTCGAATAATTAATTCTTGCGAAATAATTATTCACGTCATAAGTCATTCATAGACGGATATGGTCTCCATCCGGCCGCAAAAGCTGCTTTCAGCGGTAACGTCCGTGTCTCTGTGACCCACATTCATTCAAGAAAGGAAAGAAAAACAAGAACGATCAATTTATTATTGTCTCAATGAATGTAAGAAAAATATCATAAGATTTAGGATTCCTGGGCTTCCTGCTTTGCCACAACAATCGCAGCGATTCTCCGGACACAGCTCCTAGCTCCACCTCCAGCTCTTTAGCTTGTCATGCCGGCATTCGGGCAGCTGGCTGGCCGGTAGGTGCGGTATGGGATATTCTAGTTTAGGGTGGAATAGGAATAAGAATATTCAGGACTTGTCTTAACATATTTGTTAGCAGTCACTTCACATCTGAAGGCTAGTAGGCTACATGCTATGTGTCCCATGGTGCATCACGTTTTCCCCATAATGCATCTCGACCAATCACTGCGTCCCTATAACTGTAGTGTAACAACAAGACAAATGATTGGCTGGTCGTGATGCATGATGGGATATGTAGCATGCAGTCTACTAGCCTTCGGATGTGAAGTGACTGCTAACGAGTATGATGCTTTAGAGCTTTTTAAAATAAATAAATCTGATCTCTAAACATCCTCCGTGTTTTCAATGCAATGTCATGAGACACACAGACAGAAATGTGAAGGTATCTGCTGTAAATCCAAATATTGCTCACATCCGTGTTTATGAAGCTAGGAGCTATGTTCGGTAGGCGAAGCAGCAATCCGTGTTCATGAATGACTTATGGCGTAAAGAATTACTTCGTTAGCACAAACTAATTAATGCGTGGAAATGGAAAAATTATTTCGTGGGAACAAGATATATTTCAGTATTTTAATGTCAGGACAGGGGCTCCGTAGTTTTACTTTATTAAAGATCCTGTTTCCCTGGAACCTCCTGCCTCCTCTCTGTGCCTGGGTGCTCCCCCCCCCCCCCCCCCGTGACAGACTGGGGGGGTACAAGAGAAAGGGGAGGGAGAAAAGGGGTTAAAGAAGATAGAATGAATAAAACGCAGGTGGGGGTATATTTACAAAGAGAGTCAACAAGTTGCTGGAGATTTCTCATAATAGTTATTATTTATTGAATAATTGAAATGTTGGCATATAATAAATCTCATTTCATCACATGTAGTGTTTTGAATTCAGCTTTTACTGTGTGCTGGAGAACATTGCCATAAAAGTGAACTTTATGCTGCATTTGCTCAGCTCCAGAAAATCCAGCTCTCCTCAATGCAATAAAGACTAAATGTATTTTCATTGAAGAACTTTTAACCACTATCACCTCTCAATACCTGCAAAACAAATGAAAACATCTTTACAAATGAGCTCACAAAATATGAACATATTTCTTTATTGCTTCAACAGCCAAGAAACTCAGGTTTTTCCACTGTTGGAAATCTAAATATACAGATGTTAAAGCTACCATCCCACTATTTCTATGCGTGGGTATGTGACATTTGTTCAATCCAATCCCATAATGCTGAGAGTCAAGCAGCCACTGCAAGAGCAAATAGCTGGTGATCCACATGTAGAAATCCCAGTTCTCCTTTTTACCACAAACTGTTTGTTCAGGACCAAAGCCCGGGTCCTGCAGAAGACTCTTGGTCCACCTTATCGTCAGTTTTAGACCCAGTCTCGTTGGATTTGGTTTTTGGGGTTTAACGTGTTCTTGTAGAATTTTTCCCATGATGGAGGACATACAGTGAGGCGAGTAAGTATCTGAACCCCCAGGGATTTTTGATAATTCTCCCACTAAGAAATCATGGAGGTGTCGGACATTTTTATGTTAGGCGCATGTCTACTGAGAGAGACATCTAAAACAGTGACGTGCAGTCAGGAGAGGCAGGTGCCTCACCTGTCATTATGGGAAGAAAAGAGAAAAAATAAATTCAATTATATTTAATCAGTAATTTGTGCTTTGCAGTCATTTTCCATTTAAATGTACCATTTTTGGGTGTTTTTTCTTTTCAAAATCGCTGAATTTCCGCATTTGCCGTTCAGATACTAAGAAGTGACGTGTGATGAGGCACCAGCCCGCTGAGCCTCACCTTGGATTGCGCAATACCTATGCAGTCAGACGGAACTGCTGTCTCTCTGTATGTCGGTTCAATCACTTGTACTATATGAGCTGAGTTTACATAATTTAGCAGATGTATATGATGTACAGTGTTTGTTTTTATAAATAACTGTATGTGGGGGACGTGTTTCTTGTGCTGAGCGCCTAACGCCGGCGAAAAAGCCGCTGGGTGAGGCCAGCAGTTCTCGTGCCTCATGTTAGGGGGCGCCGGTGAGCCCTGAGATTATGACGCTAAAAAATAATAGAATAAGTGATAGCAAGCGGCAAGTCATTTTCTTCAGAAGGAGCGGCGTATGGACTTTATTTACAAGTAAAGGTAAGATGATAATAACGTTTGTGCTTTTTTCTATGCTGCAGTTTGTGTATGAAAAAAAACATGTTGAAATGATATTTTAAACAAAACACGTTAACTGTTGTCAATCAAATGGTGAATAAGTTACTCAGTATGGTTCATGTTTGTAAATCTGACTGATGACGTCAGTGCCTCACCAGCCATTAACCTCACAGCACTGATCTAAAAACATCTGGAAATCACATTGCATTATTTTTTTAATATATACATAATAATATATGACCTTTGGCACACAAAAGAACTACTTTTAGATTAAACATTAGTTTTTTTTCCCAGCTCTTTTTATTAAGTAGCATAACTGGATCTTTGAGGCTCCGCCTTTCGCTCCGTGTGAGTTCCGCCCATTTCATGATGTTGATCCAACCTAGATGAATGTGCAGATTGTTCATAAAAAAGAAAGTGTTCAGCCCATCACCGCTAGCTCCACGGAGAAAGTGGGTGTGTCTGTCAGCCTGGGGGCGTTGTTGGCAGACCAGACTCTTCCTGGAAGGGGCTGTTCCTCACTTTGTGATGTCACAATGTCAAAACCCACTTGTTTCTGTGGATTGGGGGGTGCTGGTGCTCAGAGAGCAGGTTTTTAGACGGATAATAACAAAATGGATCTTAATATTACTGTACGTTTATTTAAAGCTTGTTAATTTCAGCATCAGATGCTAACATGTTTTGAACACTGACTTAATCACACATTTGTCAGGTTAAAAAGAGGCGCCTGTAACAATCCAGCACATAATTGCAGCGTGGAAGATGCTGGCAGGTAAAGCATACATGGAGCGCCACAATCAAGTGGCTGGAATAATATACAGGAACATGTGTGCAGAATATGGACTGGAAACCCCAAGGTCAAAATGGGAAACACCTCTGAAGGTGGTAGAGAATGAGAGGCCAAAGATCCTGTGGGACTTCCAGATCCAGACTGATAGGATGGTGATGGAGAACCAACCAGACATTGTAGTGGTGGATAAAGAACAGAGGAAAGCCGTTGTGGTGGATGTGGCAGTACCAAGCGATGGGAACATCAGGAAGAAGGAACATGAGAAACTGGAGAAATACCAGGGACTCAGAGAAGAACTGGAGAAAGCCTGGAAAGTGAAGGTGACAGTGGTGGCTGTGGTAATTGGAGCACTGGGGGCAGTAACCCCCAAGCTGGAGGAGTGGCTACAACAGATACCTGGAAAGACCTCAGACCTCTCAGTCCAGAAAAGAACAGGAACAGCTAAGATACTGCAGGACCCTCAAGCTCCCAGGCCTCTGGTAGAGGACCCCAGCTTGGAGGAGAGAAGAATTTATGTATTCATAAAACTGTTTTTAGGCTTTGTATATCCTGTTGTATCTTGTTGTTGTTTTTACATTTATTTAATTTATTGAATCCCTTCAGTTCTTATTTTTGTATCTATTATTGTAATTGTTCATATTTTATTTTATTAAATAAAGGCCAAGGTGTTTGAGGCGGGAAAAGTGATGTTCAGGAAATTCCCTCACAGAAACTCAGACCCACAAATGTTTGAGGTCCGTTTTAGATCCGGATCTTTGAAGGTAAAAAGGTTTGGAACAAAAAAACAGCGAGTCACAAACGTTGGCTGCTCACAATTGAACAACACAGGAAAGCTGTTGCTGATGACGTGACTACATACCCCATCATGCAGCGCGATTGGTCAGCTTCCGGGAGTGTGTTTTTTTAACCAGAACTGGACATGCGTTCTAGCATGCGTCATGAGCTTCTCAGTTCTGTACTCAAATGGTTTCCTGTAAACCGGACTAATGGACCGACACCGTTCGTTGTATAAAGGGACAACTCCCCCATGGAAGGAAACGTACCGCCAGGTGAGTGAGGAAAGCAGCCGCGCGCGTTAGCCGGGAGCTAGCACGCGGGGCTAACGCGCTTGTTCCCCCTCCCCCGGTCCTTCAGCGCTGCCTGGACAGGCTGAAAAACAACCGGGCCCGGTTGCTGGAGAGGTACCGACTGGTGGGCGGAAACAACAGGGAGAGCCCCCCCGGGAGCTCCGCCATCGTGCAGGAGGTGATGGAGGAGGAGTGGAGCGCCCTGCAGGCAGAGGACCGGAGGCTTCCTTCTCTCTGGGGGCCACAGGGCTTTACAGAGGTAAGGTCACTGATCTGTCGGTTCTCAGCGTGCATCTTTGATTTCAACAGTTTTAAATAGGAAGTTCGTTCGGTTCTGTTGATCTTGAAGCAGATGTCCGGAATAATGACGGACTGGGATGAACTGGCGGTGCTGGAAGAAATCCAACAGGAGCTGCTGTCTAAAGGTGCAGCTTGGAGAACGGATGGCCTCTGTGGATGTGTAAACATGGATGTCATGTGTGAACATGGATGTCATGTGTGAACATGGATGTCATGTGTGAACATGGATGTCATGTGTGAACATGGATGTCATGTGTGAACATGGATGTGTGAACATGGATGTCATGTGTGAACATGGATGTGTGAAAATGGATGTCATGTGTGAACATGGATGTCATGTGTGAACATGGATGTCATGTGTGAACATGGATGTGCGAACATGGATGTCATGTGTGAACATGGATGTGCGAACATGGATGTGCGAACATGGATGTGCGAACATGGATGTCATGTGCGAACATGGATGTCATGTGTGAACATGGATGTGTGAACATGGATGTGTGAACATGGATGTGTGAACATGGATGTGTGAACATGGATGTCATGTGTGAACATGGTGGTGCGAACATGGATATCATGTGTGAACATGGTGGTGCGAACATGGATATCATGTGTGAACATGGTGGTGTGAAGATGGATGTCACGTGTGAAGATGGATGTCACGTGTGAACATGGATGTGTGAACATGGATGTCATGTGCGAACATGGATGTCATGTGCGAACATGGATGTCATGTGCCAACATGGATGTCATGTGCCAACATGGATGTCATGTGTGAAGATGGATGTCAAGTGTGAACATGGATGTGTGAACATGGATGTCATGTGCGAACATGGATGTGTGAACATGGATGTCATGTGTGAACATGGATGTCATGTGTGAACATGGATGTGCGAACATGGATGTGCGAACATGGATGTGCGAACATGGATGTCATGTGCGAACATGGATGTCATGTGTGAACATGGATGTCATGTGTGAACATGGATGTGTGAACATGGATGTGTGAACATGGATGTGTGAACATGGATGTCATGTGTGAACATGGTGGTGCGAACATGGATATCATGTGTGAACATGGTGGTGCGAACATGGATATCATGTGTGAACATGGTGGTGCGAACATGGATGTCATGTGCGAACATGGATGTCATGTGTGAACATGGATGTGTGAACATGGATGTGTGAACATGGATGTGTGAACATGGATGTGCGAACATGGATGTGCGAACATGGATGTGCGAACATGGATGTGTGAACATGGATGTGTGAACATGGATGTCATGTGTGAAGATGGATGTCACGTGTGAACATGGATGTGTGAACATGGATGTCATGTGTGAACATGGATGTCATGTGTGAACATGGATGTGCGAACATGGATGTGTGAACATGGATGTGCGAACATGGATGTTCGAACGTGGATGTTCGAACGTGGATGTTCGAACGTGGATGTTCGAACGTGGATGTGCGAACGTGGATGTGCGAACATGGATGTGCGAACATGGATGTGTGAACATGGATGTCATGTGTGAACATGGATGTGTGAACATGGATGTGCGAACATGGATGTGCGAACATGGATGTGCGAACATGGATGTTATGTGTGAACATGGATGTGCGAACATGGATGTGCGTACATGGCTGTGCGAACATGGATGTGCGAACATGGATGTGCGAACATGGATGTCATGTGCGAACATGGATGTCATGTGCGAACATGGATGTCATGTGCGAACATGGATGTCATGTGCGAACATGGATGTCATGTGCGAACATGGATGTCATGTGTGAAGATGGATGTCACGTGTGAAGATGGATGTCACGTGTGAACATGGATGTGTGAACATGGATGTCATGTGCGAACATGGATGTCATGTGCGAACATGGATGTCATGTGCGAACATGGATGTCATGTGCCAACATGGATGTCATGTGTGAAGATGGATGTCAAGTGTGAACATGGATGTGTGAACATGGATGTCATGTGCGAACATGGATGTGTGAACATGGATGTCATGTGTGAACATGGATGTCATGTGTGAACATGGATGTGCGAACATGGATGTGCGAACATGGATGTGCGAACATGGATGTCATGTGCGAACATGGATGTCATGTGTGAACATGGATGTCATGTGTGAACATGGATGTGTGAACATGGATGTGTGAATATGGATGTGTGAACATGGATGTCATGTGTGAACATGGTGGTGCGAACATGGATATCATGTGTGAACATGGTGGTGCGAACATGGATATCATGTGTGAACATGGTGGTGCGAACATGGATGTCATGTGCGAACATGGATGTCATGTGTGAACATGGATGTGTGAACATGGGTGTCATGTGTGAACATGGATTTCATGTGTGAACATGGATGTCATGTGTGAACATGGATGTGTGAACATGGATGTGTGAACATGGATGTGTGAACATGGATGTGCGAACATGGATGTGCGAACATGGATGTGCGAACATGGATGTGTGAACATGGATGTGTGAACATGGATGTCATGTGTGAAGATGGATGTCACGTGTGAACATGGATGTGTGAACATGGATGTCATGTGTGAACATGGATGTCATGTGTGAACATGGATGTGCGAACATGGATGTGTGAACATGGATGTGCGAACATGGATGTTCGAACGTGGATGTTCGAACGTGGATGTTCGAACGTGGATGTTCGAACGTGGATGTTCGAACGTGGATGTTCGAACGTGGATGTGCGAACGTGGATGTGCGAACATGGATGTGCGAACATGGATGTGTGAACATGGATGTCATGTGTGAACATGGATGTGTGAACATGGATGTGCGAACATGGATGTGCGAACATGGATGTTATGTGTGAACATGGATGTGCGAACATGGATGTGCGTACATGGCTGTGCGAACATGGATGTGCGAACATGGATGTGCGAACATGGATGTGCGAACATGGATGTCATGTGCGAACATGGATGTCATGTGCGAACATGGATGTCATGTGCGAACATGGATGTCATGTGCGAACATGGATGTCATGTGCGAACATGGATGTCATGTGCGAACATGGATGTCATGTGTGAAGATGGATGTCACGTGTGAAGATGGATGTCACGTGTGAACATGGATGTGTGAACATGGATGTCATGTGCGAACATGGATGTCATGTGCGAACATGGATGTCATGTGCGAACATGGATGTCATGTGCCAACATGGATGTCATGTGTGAAGATGGATGTCAAGTGTGAACATGGATGTGTGAACATGGATGTCATGTGTGAACATGGATGTGCGAACATGGATGTGCGAACATGGATGTGCGAACATGGATGTCATGTGCGAACATGGATGTCATGTGTGAACATGGATGTCATGTGTGAACATGGATGTGTGAACATGGATGTGTGAATATGGATGTGTGAACATGGATGTCATGTGTGAACATGGTGGTGCGAACATGGATATCATGTGTGAACATGGTGGTGCGAACATGGATATCATGTGTGAACATGGTGGTGCGAACATGGATATCATGTGTGAACATGGTGGTGCGAACATGGATATCATGTGTGAACATGGTGGTGCGAACATGGATGTCATGTGCGAACATGGATGTCATGTGTGAACATGGATGTGTGAACATGGGTGTCATGTGTGAACATGGATTTCATGTGTGAACATGGATGTCATGTGTGAACATGGATGTGTGAACATGGATGTGTGAACATGGATGTGTGAACATGGATGTGCGAACATGGATGTGCGAACATGGATGTCATGTGCGAACATGGATGTGTGAACATGGATGTCATGTGCGAACATGGATGTGTGAACATGGATGTTATGTGTGAACATGGATGTCATGTGTGAACATGGATGTCATGTGTGAACATGGATGTCATGTGTGAACATGGATGTCATGTGTGAACATGGATGTCATGTGTGAACATGGATGTCATGTGCGAACATGGATGTGTGAACATGGATGTCATGTGTGAACATGGATGTGTGAACATGGATGTGTGAACATGGATGTGTGAACATGGATGTGTGAACATGGATGTGCGAACATGGATGTGCGAACATGGATGTGCGAACATGGATGTGTGAACATGGATGTGTGAACATGGATGTCATGTGTGAAGATGGATGTCACGTGTGAACATGGATGTGTGAACATGGATGTCATGTGTGAACATGGATGTCATGTGTGAACATGGATGTGCGAACATGGATGTGTGAACGTGGATGTGCGAACGTGGATGTTCGAACGTGGATGTTCGAACGTGGATGTTCGAACGTGGATGTTCGAACGTGGATGTTCGAACGTGGATGTTCGAACGTGGATGTGCGAACGTGGATGTGCGAACATGGATGTGCGAACATGGATGTCATGTGTGAACATGGATGTGTGAACATGGATGTGCGAACATGGATGTGCGAACATGGATGGTATGTGTGAACATGGATGTGCGAACATGGATGTGCGTACATGGCTGTGCGAACATGGATGTGCGAACATGGATGTCATGTGCGAACATGGATGTCATGTGCGAACATGGATGTCATGTGCGAACATGGATGTCATGTGCGAACATGGATGTCATGTGTGAAGATGGATGTCACGTGTGAAGATGGATGTCACGTGTGAACATGGATGTGTGAACATGGATGTCATGTGCGAACATGGATGTCATGTGCGAACATGGATGTCATGTGCGAACATGGATGTCATGTGCCAACATGGATGTCATGTGTGAAGATGGATGTCAAGTGTGAACATGGATGTGTGAACATGGATGTCATGTGCGAACATGGATGTGTGAACATGGATGTCATGTGTGAACATGGATGTCATGTGTGAACATGGATGTCATGTGCGAACATGGATGTGTGAACATGGATGTCATGTGCGAACATGGATGTGTGAACATGGATGTGTGAACATGGATGTGCGAACATGGATGTGCGAACATGGATGTGCGAACATGGATGTGCGAACATGGATGTGCGAACATGGATGTCATTTGTGAACATGGATGTGTGAACATGGATGTGTGAACATGGATGTCATGTGTGAACATGGATGTCATGTGCAAACATGGATGTGCGAACATGGATGTGTGAACATGGATGTTTGAACATGGATGTCATGTGTGAACATGGATGTCATGTGTGAACATGGATGTGTGAACATGGATGTCATGTGCGAACATGGATGTGTGAACATGGATGTCATGTGCGAACATGGATGTGTGAACATGGATGTCATGTGCGAACATGGATGTGTGAACATGGATGTCATGTGTGAACATGGATGTCATGTGTGAACATGGATGTGTGAACATGGATGTGTGAACATGGATGTCATGTGTGAACATGGATGTCATGTGCAAACATGGATGTGCGAACATGGATGTGTGAACATGGATGTTTGAACATGGATGTCATGTGTGAACATGGTGGTGCGAACATGGATGTCATGTGCGAACATGGATGTCATGTGCGAACATGGATGTCATGTGTGAACATGGATGTGTGAACATGGATGTCATGTTTGAACATGGATGTCATGTGTGAACATGGATGTGTGAACATGGATGTCATGTGCGAACATGGATGTGTGAACATGGATGTGTGAACATGGATGTCATGTGCGAACATGGATGTGTGAACATGGATGTGTGAACATGGATGTGTGAACATGGATGTGTGAACATGGATGTGTGAACATGGGTGCCATGTGTGAACATGGATGTCATGTGTGAACATGGATGTCATGTGTGAACATGGATGTGTGAACATGGATGTCATGTGTGAACATGGATGTCATGTGTGAACATGGATGTCATGTGTGAACATGGATGTTCGAACATGGATGTGTGAAGATGGATGTCATGTGTGAAGATGGATGTCATGTGTGGACATGGATGTGTGAACATGGATGTGTGAACATGGATGTCATGTGTGAATATGGATGTGTGAACATGGATGTCATGTGCGAACATGGATGTCATGTGCGAACATGGATGTGTGAACATGGATGTGCGAACATTGATGTCATGTGCGAACATGGATGTCATGTGTGAACATGGATGTGTGAACATGGATGTGCGAACATGGATGTGTGAACATGGATGTCATGTGTGAACATGGATGTGTGAACATGGATGTGTGAACATGGAAGTCATGTGTGAACATGGATGTGTGAACATGGATGTGTGAACATGGATGTGTGAACATGGATGTGCGAACATGGATGTGCGAACATGGATGTTCGAACATGGATGTGCGAACATGGATGTGTGAACATGGATATGTGAACATGGATGTCATGTGTGAACATGGATGTCATGTGTGAACATGGATGTGCGAACATGGATGTCATGTGTGAACATGGATGTCATGTGCGAACATGGATGTCATGTGCGAACATGGATGTGTGAAAATGGATGTGTGAACATGGATGTGCGAACATGGATGTGTGAAGATGGATGTCACGTGTGAACATGGATGTGTGAACATGGATGTCATGTGTGAACATGGATGTCATGTGTGAACATGGATGTGTGAACATGGATGTCATGTGCGAACATGGATGTCATGTGTGAACATGGATGTCATGTGTGAACATGGATGTGTGAACATGGATGTGCGAACATGGATGTGCGAACATGGATGTCATGTGTGAACATGGATGTCATGTGTGAACATGGATGTCATGTGTGAACATGGATGTGTGAACATGGATGTCATGTGCGAACATGGATGTGTGAACATGGATGTCATGTGTGAACATGGATGTGTGAACATGGATGTCATGTGTGAACATGGATGTCATGTGTGAACATGGATGTGTGAACATGGATGTGTGAACATGGATGTCATGTGCGAACATGGATGTGCGAACATGGATGTGTGAACATGGATGTTTGAACATGGATGTCATGTGTGAACATGGTGGTGCGAACATGGATGTCATGTGCGAACATGGATGTCATGTGCGAACATGGATGTCATGTGTGAACATGGATGTGTGAACATGGATGTCATGTGCGAACATGGATGTGTGAACATGGATGTGTGAACATGGATGTCATGTGCGAACATGGATGTGTGAACATGGATGTCATGTGTGAACATGGATGTGTGAACATGGATGTGTGAACATGGATGTGTGAACATGGGTGTCATGTGCGAACATGGATGTGTGAACATGGATGTCATGTGTGAACATGGATGTGCGAACATGGATGTGTGAACATGGATGTCATGTGTGAACATGGATGTGCGAACATGGATGTGTGAACATGGATGTTTGAACATGGATGTCATGTGTGAACATGGTGGTGCGAACATGGATGTCATGTGCGAACATGGATGTCATGTGTGAACATGGATGTGTGAACATGGATGTCATGTGCGAACATGGATGTGTGAACATGGATGTGTGAACATGGATGTCATGTGCGAACATGGATGTGTGAACATGGATGTCATGTGTGAACATGGATGTGTGAACATGGGTGCCATGTGTGAACATGGATGTCATGTGTGAACATGGATGTCATGTGTGAACATGGATGTGTGAACATGGATGTCATGTGTGAACATGGATGTGTGAACATGGATGTCATGTGCGAACATGGATGTGTGAACATGGATGTGTGAACATGGATGTCATGTGCGAACATGGATGTATGAACATGGATGTCATGTGTGAACATGGATGTGTGAACATGGATGTGCGAACATGGATGTGCGAACATGGATGTCATGTGTGAAAATGGATGTCATGTGTGAACATGGATGTGTGAACATGGATGTCATGTGTGAACATGGATGTGTGAACATGGATGTCATGTGTGAACATGGATGTCATGTGTGAACATGGATGTCATGTGTGAACATGGATGTTCGAACATGGATGTGTGAAGATGGATGTCATGTGTGAAGATGGATGTCATGTGTGGACATGGATGTGTGAACATGGATGTCATGTGTGAACATGGATGTGTGAACATGGATGTCATGTGCGAACATGGATGTGTGAACATGGATGTCATGTGCGAACATGGATGTGTGAACATGGATGTGCGAACATGGATGTCATGTGCGAACATGGATGTCATGTGCGAACATGGATGTGTGAACATGGATGTGCGAACATGGATGTGTGAACATGGATGTCATGTGTGAACATGGATGTGTGAACATGGATGTGTGAACATGGAAGTCATGTGTGAACATGGATGTGTGAACATGGATGTGTGAACATGGATGTGCGAACATGGATGTGCGAACATGGATGTGCGAACATGGATGTGTGAACATGGATGTCATGTGTGAACATGGATGTCATGTGTGAACAGGGATGTGCGAACATGGATGTCATGTGTGAACATGGATTTCATGTGCGAACATGGATGTGTGAAAATGGATGTGTGAACATGGATGTGCGAACATGGATGTGTGAAGATGGATGTCATGTGTGAACATGGATGTGTGAACATGGATGTCATGTGTGAACATGGATGTCATGTGCGAACATGGATGTGTGAACATGGATGTCATGTCTGAACATGGATGTCATGTGCGAACATTGATGTGCGAACATGGATGTGTGAACATGGATGTCATGTGCGAACATGGATGTGTGAACATGGATGTCATGTGCAAACATGGATGTGTGAACATGGATGTCATGTGTGAACATGGATGTGTGAACATGGATGTCATGTGTGAACATGGATGTCATGTGCGAACATGGATGTGCGAACATGGATGTCATGTGCGAACATGGATGTCATGTGCGAACATGGATGTCATGTGCGAACATGGATGTCATGTGTGAACATGGATGTGTGAACATGGATGTCATGTGTGAACATGGATGTGTCACGTGTGAACATGGCTATACCGTGTCATCTGATGTCCTCCTTCTGTCCCCAGAGAAGTCTCTGGTGGAGGAGTACGAGAGGAACCTGCAGTTTGAGCTGCAGTACATTTCCTCTGTGGTGGAGGGGAGAGAGGAGGTGCAGATCATTTGTCCCGTGTGTGGCATGTAAGTTACAGTTACACGTATGACATCATGTCAAAGACGGCCTTATCCACTTTAATTTTAAGCTTTCATGGTTTATAACATCCCCAAACCAAACTTCTCGTTTTCAAAAACAGTTGAATCCAACAGTAGAAGAGAAGCCGCCAAAAGGAAATGACAGCATAGCTCTATGAAAAACAGCAGAGAAATGATAATCAACACTAAATACACTTAGAAACCGTCCAGTTTCTGTTAAGGAGTCTAATATCTGGCAGGAGGAAAGGTCTGTTGTCCCCACGGTCTCATGCAGAGGATTGTTGGTGATGGGTTCCATTTTCCGGAACGTCCTCCTCTTGGCACCACGGTCAGACTCTGGGGGACATCCCAGGACGGAGCGGTTTGTGGATCCTGCTCCTGTGGGCGCGTCCACACCCCAGAAACTCTGAAGAGGAGGCCAAATGCAGCGATGCCTGCCGTCGTAAAACTCCTTCTGTCACAGTCACATCTCTGACACAACAGCTGATCGTGTAAACAATGTACCTGAGGCCACTTCAGACCCAGATGTGATGAGAGCAGCAGCAGCAGCAGCCACCCTACTGCACCCATTAGGTGTAAAAGAAGAGTCCATGTCTGTCAAAAACAAGTTGAAAACAAAACAAACATCAAAATAATGAGAAAAGAAGTGTACTGCTGCCTTCAAAGGATTTGAACAGGAAGGAAGGACTTTATCAACTGGTAAACTTCATTGAGGTGTGGATTTGCTGGGTTCTCAGTCCTGGACCAAGACTCGGAGACTCCGGTCTAAAGAGGACTCCGGTCTACAGCTGTGTGGATTTTGGCACAGAACAGATGCATCTGCTGATAGGCTTTCTAAGAACACGTGATGCATGCATTCATGCAGACATGTTTTTCTAAACACCTACCTACAGTTGGCTTGGTGTACCTACTGTACGTTTGGGACATTGCCCTGCCTGTGATCTGCCTTAGACTCGTAGTAACAGAGAACCGCAGGTTAACAACAGAACCTCTTGGTTTGCTAATCACACATCATCAATAGGCCTGTTAGCATTGATGCTTCAAAAGAATCTCTTCTTGCTTCTGCAGCTATCTGACTGGAGGAGCCCAATGTGTCAAATCAGAGCCAATCCTCCTTCAGCCTCTTGTGTCACTACAGGCGTCTCACAGGGTTCTGTCCTTGGACCTACCCCATTTCCCAACATGAATTATAGAGCCGACTCTGACTTCACAGTTTTCTATTCTAAATCGTGAAAAGGCTGAACTTGGTTTCAGCAGGTTTCAGTTGCTTTCTTCAAATTCTTCTATGGCTCTAAACCTGTTTCCAAACTCGGGTCGTCGGGATTGAAAAAATACAGGACCTTGTTCCCTAAGACCAGGGTTTGGAAACATGCTCTGCAACACGGGGGTTTGGTTAAAAACGTAATGTGCCTTTGCAAAGGCCTTTGCTGTTACCAGGCTGTTTCCTGCTTGTACAGAAATGAAACGGATAGAAAACATTCACCAAAGTGAGCCTGCTTGTCTGTTTGTAGGAACAACCTGAGCAGCAGCAGCGCCTGTATCTCCTGTCAGTGTGGACTTTACATCAGCACTGAGGTTTGTTTCTACCACTTTCTGACGTTCTGTTCACTGTGCACGATGCTGAAGGAGAACAACGCTTGGTGTCGCCCACAGAAACACAGCATTACTCTGGAGGGTCTCCAGCACCTTCTGGAGGTCCGGGTGTCAGAACACATGGAAGAGTGTCTGTACACGCCTGTTTTCTCCGTCACCGCCGACTCTGAGGCTTCCTCTAATCTGATGATAAGCTGCCAGGTACGTTTACTGAAGATTTCCTTTTGTCAGATATCAGCTTTAACTGAACTTTTATTTGCAAAAGGCTTTTTTCTTTAGATGGGAATAATTGAAGCTAATCAACATTTTCTTTTTTTTCCAGGTTTGTGATTACCTGTCTGTTGTCCTGTGAATCCATAATGAGTGTCATTCGTAGGATTTAGTTTTTGTAGTTTATGTGCAATAAAAGATTATTTTATTATATTACTATGATGTTTGTGCAGTCCTTAGAGGAGCTGCTGCTGCTAATCATATCTTGCTTGACCCCAAGTGTGACTTTTAGATCTATAACTATAAAAGTGTTCCTCTCAAAAACGCCTTAAGGCAAGGCAAGGCAAGTTTATTTGTGTAGCACAATTCGTACACAAAGTAATTCAAGGTGCTTCACAAAACAGAAAAATGCATTAAAGTCACAATACATCATAGAAATAATCAACATAAAATTTACTTTAAAAGAAAAGAAATAATTTGAAAATTGATTTAAAAATAAAGGAAGGAAAGGAAAGAAAAGTGCAGATAGGACCTTTCAGTCATATACAAACAGAAATGTTTTAAGTCTAGATTTGAACATGAACACAGAAGAGGCCTGTCTTACGACTTCAGGGAGGCTGTTCCAGATTTTAGCTGCAGAATATTGAAACGCTGATTCCCCTTGTTTAGTTCTGACTCTGGGAATCAACAGGAGGCCGGCCCCTGAGGTCCTCAGAGTACGAGATGGTTCATATGGCACTAACATGTCAGAGATGTACTTTGGTGCTCGGCCATGGAGAGACTTGTACACAAGCAGAGCTGCTTTGAAGTCTATTCTTTGAGGTACAGGGAGCCAGTGCAGAGACCTGAGCACAGGACTAATGTGATCATACTTCCTGGTTCTGGTCAGGACTCCAGCAGCAGCATTCTGGATGTACTGAAGCTGTTTTACAGCTCGTTTGGAGAGGCCGGTGAGCAGGCCGTTACAGTAGTCTAACCTGCTGGAGACAAATGCATGAATAAGTATCTCCAGGTCTGGCTTTGACACTATGTTTTTGATTTTGGCAATGTTTTTCAGATGATAAAATGCCGCTGATGTTACTGACTTGATATGGCTGTTAAAGTTCAGGTCAGAGTCCATGATTACCCCTAGATTTCTGACTTGATTTGAGGGTTTAATAGACAGAGAATTAAGGTAGCTGCTGACACTTTCTCTTTATTTCTGTGGGCCAAAAATAATAACTTCGATCTTGTTTGAGTTTAGCTGGAGAAAGTTGTTCTGCATTCACGCGCTGATCTGTTGGAGGCAGTGGCTGAGTGAATCCACCGGCCCATATTCACCTGTTGTCAGTGACACATAGATCTGAGTATCATCTGCATAGTTGTGATAAGATATGTTATTACTGCGTATTAACTGCCCTAGTGGCAGCATGTAGAGGTTGAACAGAAGGGGTCCCAGGATCGATCCCTGGGGCACACCACAAGTCAAGGCCATGTAGTCTGAGACACAACTCCCAATTTCAACAAAATATTTCCTGTCTTCCAGATAAGACTTGATCCAACTTAGGGCAGATCCAGAGATGCCAACCCAGTCTTGGAGTCTGTGCAAAAGGATCCCATGATCAACAGTATCAAAGGCAGCACTCAGGTCTAGCAGGATTAAGACAGAGACTTTGCCATCATCAGTGTTCAGGCGGATGTCGTTGTTACCTTGATTAGAGCAGTTTCTGTGCTATGATGGGGTCTAAAACCTGACTGGAAAACATCAAATGAATTGTTTAATAAGAGAAAGTCAGTGAGCTGTTGGTAGACAACTTTTTCAAGGACTTTTCCTAAAAATGGCAGATTAGAGATAGGTCTGTAATTATTCAGTACAGTGGGATCAAGACCGCTCTTTTTCAGGAGGGGTTTAATGACTGCAGTTTTTAAGGCCTCTGGAAATGTAATTGATGGCAACACACTGTTCAGGACAGACTTCAGAAATCTAGTGGGTAACACATCAAGGCAGCATGTAGACGAGCTCAGACGGGTGATGGTCTCTTGGACAGTTTGGTCAGTGACAGGTATAAAGTGAGTCAGCTTAGAGTGAGTAGGTGGCCGTTGGATAGTTATATGTGTTGTGGAGTTGATGGCTTTTTTAATGCCCTGAACCTTGTCATTAAAAAACACAGCAAACTCATTACATTTAAATGATCCATAAACCAAAGAGAAAATGATGTAACAACAGGAAGGAGAAGGCTGCCAACAAGGAAATCAAAGGTTAAAGACACATGATGTGAAAAATGAGACTTTCTCGTTATATTTTTTTAAGTTCTGCCGCTTGACATTGTTTATAAAATTGACGTATGTAAAGAGACACTTAATGCATTCGTCTCAGGCATAAAGTGTACCACCAACCAGCCTCCAGTCCAACTTTAGAACAAACTAATGTTAAAGTACTTTTCGTTTAGTCTAGTATTTAAAGTTGGAATCGTTTCTAACTCCAAATATATTAAGTCTACTTTTGTTAGTTAAAGTTATGTCACAGTTATGTCACAGTTCATGTATTTCTGATGAACATCACTGACTTTATCATCTTAAATGGAAGGATTTTCAGAATCAATGACAAATATTTTTTGTCTATAGATGCACCAAATACAAAATTGCTCACATTAAGTCTACCAACTTTTTTTCTGACTGAGCGTACATTAAAAACTAATAAATATGCTGGCATTGAATACAGTCTAATGCCATTCTTTTGACCCAAAGAACCAATCTTTCAAACTGAATTCTAAAAGAAACAAGAGCCAGTTCAGTGCTCAGATACTTGGAAGTAGAGTGGTGTGTGTTCTGGTGTGAACACAGACTGATTCACGTGTGAACAGACGGTACACAAATCCAGGAAGTAGGAAATGGAGACTTGATGTGACCTGAACACTAAAACAGCAGCTTTGTCAATAATTTGCTTTTGCCTTGAATATGGTTGAAAACTCCTGTGAACTGAGAAATGAGCTGACTTGTGAAATACTTAAGTTAGTTTCAAGTTGGAGATCTGCTTTAAGAAGAGAAAAAGAAGGAAATATTTATTACAACTCAATTTTATGTATTTAGCCCAATATTACAACAATAGTCGTCAGTGTTGCTCAGGCATGATCCTTTGTGCTACTGCCTAACTTTGTGGCTCTGTGCCGGTACCCAGCCTGGAAGCATGGATATAGTGTTCCCATGCCATCCGTCCACTTTCTGAACTTTCTGAATCCCTTTTGGAGTCATGGGGTTGCTGGAGCCTATCCCAGCCTCTGTTGGAGAACCCTGCACCCTGGATGGGATGACGGTCCAGGGCCACCCTCACACACCACCTCCAAGAGACAGTTTAGAATGACCAACTGACCAGCAATGTCCTGTTTGGACTGTGGGAGGAAGGAGGAGGAGTGCCCAGAAAACCCCCCACATGCAAACCCCTCCCAGAAGGAACCCAGCCAGGGCTCTAACCTCACTGTAAGATGAGAGCGCAAACCACTACACCACCGTCTTCCCCAGTTCCTATGATTCCTCTCATATGCAATCATGATTTATCACTGATTTCTGAACTCAAACTCACTTCTTCATGAGACCTGAGACCAGAAGAGCCGAGCAGGACTGCAGGTCGTCTTAGCAGACTTTTCTAACCTGTCCTCTCCAGCAACTGAGCAAAGCGATCAGAGCGGAAGGCCTCTTGTGTTGGGCTGATTTTACTGTCACAATTGGAGTTATGAATCTTCGGACACATGAGGTGTATATTTGAATAAACCTCTTTTGTATTTGAGGCTAAACTTTGTTCATATTAGTTATATTTATATTCATCATTCCTACGCCTCGCTCCGTTCTCTGGGTGTGGAGAAGGACCTGGCGCTGTGGAAGCAGAGGGAGGAGGAGCTGGAAGGGGCGGATCTGCCATGAGGGCAGCTTAGTTCTGGAAAACTAAGTTGGAAAAAACACATTTTTAGACTTTTTTTAAAACCTTAATTATCGAGGCAAATCTGTTTAAGAAGCTGGAACTTTGTCACGTTTTTACTAGATATTATTCCCAAAAAAGTTCAGAGCGGCTGATGAGAAAATTCTGATGACCCAGCATTCTAGCAGCATTTAAATGCATCATCTACACAATTCTGGAGACGTGAAAGGAGCCTCAAACCTGCTCTGTGCGTAACTGGGATTCAAGGAGTGTTTATTGCCATTTTCAGTGAACAGAGCAGTTTCACAGAATAGGAATTTGCTGCTAATGTGTGACATAAAACATAAGAATAGAAAAAATGAACAGTAAGCAAAATAAAAAATGACACAGTGGTCAGAACAATAAATAGAATAAGTAGTGCAAACTGAGGATGATCAAGGTGCAGGTAGTGGACTGGTGACTGACTGGACATAGAAGTGAAGTTTAAGGGGGAGGAGTTAAAAAGTGTTCATGAGTCTGACTGCAGAGGGAAAGAAACTGTTCCTGTGTCGTGAGGTTCTGGTCCTGATGGACCTTAACCTCCTGCCTGAAGGGAGGGGCTCCAGTAGACCATGTCCAGGGTGAGACGGGTCGGCTGCTATCCGGCCTGCACGTCCCCGAGTTCTGGAGACGTAGAGGTCCTGGACAGATGGAAGGCTGCAGCCAATCACCTTCTCAGCTGAGCGCACAATACGCTGCAGTCTGTTGATGTCCCTGGCTGTGGCTCCAGCGTACCACACCGTGATGGAGGAGGTGATGGTGGATTCTATGATGGCCGTGTAGAACTGAACCATCATCTGGGCCGGCAGCTTGGCTCTCTTCAACTGCCACAGGAAGTACATCCTCTGCTGGGCCTTTTTGAGCAGAGAGCTGATGGACGGCCCCCACTTGAGGTCCTGCGTGATGGTGATGCCGAGGAAACGGACAGAGTCCACTATGGTGATGGGAGAGTCTGTCAGGACGAGGGGGGTGAGGGGGCTGTGACAATCCTGAAGTCCACCATCATCTCCACTGTCTTCCGGGCGTTCAGCTCCAGGTTGTTGACGCTGCACCACGACACCAGCCGGTCCTCCTCCCTCCTGTAGGCAGACTCATCATGGTTAGAGATGAGCCCGATGAGGAGGGTGTCATCTGCAAACTTGATCAATTTGACAGAGTCATGGCTGGAGGTGCAGCAGTTGTTGTACAGGGAGAAGAGCAGAGGGGAAAGTACACAAGAGTTCCTGTGCTGATAGATTGGGTGGTGGAGACATTCTTCCCCAGCCGCACACACAGCTGCACACATTGTGCGTGTTAGGTAATTGGTGTGTAGATGTGTTTGCAGAGCAGCCACTTTGAATTTGTTGCTGTCATTTCAAGTTGTGTGTAAATTCTATTTATTAAGTTTTTGATATTCGAGTGTACATGTGAATACACAATTGTAAATACACACAGTTACACACAAAATGTCTTGTATGCATTACAAATTGAGAATTACATACAACCTGGGGAGAGAATATTCTGTCCATACCAGACACCTGGGATAGCAGGTTCAGGGAATCCACCTGCCAGGCAACCCAGATCAGGGCCAGAAGGACCACAGGGGCCCCAGCACCAGAGAGCGGGGGAGTGCTGGCCCACCCACAGAACACCGCCCCGCTGTGCCAGGGGGCCCCATCCACCAGAGAGCCCCCTGGCCCCAGACGAGCAGCCCACCACCAACCCGGAGTTCTGAGTATCCTCCCGCCCCAACCCCAGGCACAGACCAAGAAAGACCCGCCCTACGCTCCAGGTGACCACCACAAGTCCAGTAGAGAGCAGGGGCCACGGCCCCCCCCTGTCAAAGAGGAGGGTTCCCAAGAGAAGTGGGGGTGCCCCACGAGCGTGGCAAACATGGGCTCCCCCACATGTTGGCGTGTTTAGTGTGGTGGGGTAATAAAAGGGGTACTTAGGGCACTTTGAGGATGTCCCCTATTTGCTGACAGGGCCGTATAAGCCCCCCCCCCCCCCCGCACCACAGGGCTCTCAGCACACGTAAACAAACAACCACTGACTGTAACGGGAACTGGAGCGACGGAGAGTGACGTCACCCATAGAAAGTGGTTCACTTCCGGCTCCAACCAGATGAAGTGCGATGTCATCCTGTCATCCTCCACACGCGGAGGGATCTCCGTCACATCTGGCTGGTACCCGGCGCCGCCAGAAGGGGGCAGCAGCGCGCGGAGCAGCTCGCGATCAGGCCGGAACACTGCCGGGTAGAGAGCGCAGAAAGATGGCAGCCGCGGCGGTGGCTGAGTTTCAGAGAGCGCAGTCTCTCCTCGGAACGGACCGGAACGCTTCCATCGATATTTTACATTCTATAGGTAAGTTTTGATAGAGCGGCCTGGCTCGAGGAAGAAATGATGGCGGAGCGGAGACGCGGAGGGATCCTTCGTGACGCTGTTTGCTAGCTAGCTGACGGACGTCCGTCCCGGTTCCCTTCCCGGTTTGTGGCTGTGAGTCAGCAGCAGCTCACCGGACAGCAGCCTGCCGGTTAGCTCGTTACTTAGCTGGAACTTTGGCGCCAGCTCGGACTCAACTGTTGATCTGATGTCCGTCAGTGACATCGGCCGGCAGGCCTTCAAAAAGCCATAACCTCTGTTATTAGCGGTTATTCTGATCACAACCCGATGATGACGTCACCGACTCCTTTCCTCTGATTGGCTTTGCGTTCGCTTGGTTCAGTCAAGAAATGAGTTTTTAACTATAATAATAACTAAGGAGCAGCATTTCTAGAAGAAAGAGCAGGGTTGAATGCTATATTTCTGGATGAAAACGAGACTTTAAGAGTAATAATTGGTCAAAAAATCATTAAATTAAAGAAAGATGGTCAAAGTTGACCATAAACAAAAGTGAAAACACTAACAAAAAAGATATGTTTGTGAAAAATGCCAGAGCCGTATCGAACCAGCGAGCTTCTGCTCCAAGGATTCCCCATGTATTTAATGGAGGCAGAAATCCTGGAATATCTGGAAAAGTTCAGGGATTTGAAGGAGCAAAGCTGGAAAAAGCTGAAAGAGCTGAACATTTGAATAGTTGAACGGTTAAAGAAGAAAGAGAAGCAGGAAAACAGGATTGGTTGAAGGCTTTCTAGCATTCTCCAATTAGGGATGGGTATCGTTAAGGTTTTAACGGTACTACTACTCTTATCGATACTTTTTGTGAACGAAAAATAAATAAATAAATAAATAACAAATTAAGAACATAAAATATTTTATTTCCTCATTA
Source organism: Oryzias latipes (assembly GCF_053564925.1). Taxonomy (NCBI): domain Eukaryota; kingdom Metazoa; phylum Chordata; class Actinopteri; order Beloniformes; family Adrianichthyidae; genus Oryzias; species Oryzias latipes. The sequence goes on along the minus strand of NC_136244.1, from coordinate 600,013 downwards.
TGCAACAACACTGTTTTTTTAACAAACAAATTTACTTTATACATGAGAATGTTCCAGACAGGATATTCATTTTAATTATTTAATCTAATTATTTTTATTCTTTATGAGTGTGATGTTTCCTTTGATCTTTTGTCCATTTTCCACAACCTTGAATAGACTTTTCTGTCTGTCAAACACCAGAGTTAAGATGAATGAGACGATGGAAACAAATTCACTTTGATGCAGACTCCTTTCTATTTATTTATTTTTGTTTAAATCCAGTAAACCAAATAAATTATATTAATTTTACGAATGACAACTATCATTAGTCGTTAATTATTATTAAGTATTAGGAAGCAGCTGATAGTTTGTCACGGGTCTGGAATCATAAGCGGTGAATCTAAGCCCCGCCTCTCTACCTGTTTGTTTTGTGTAGAACACGCTGTAGCGGCGTGTTCTACACAATCAGCGGAACATACGGTCATCGTAGCAGCAAGGTGACAGGATGGTAGGGGCTCCTTGATGCAAACTTCATTAATTTTACGCAGAAACGGGTGTTCTTAGTCTAAGGCGCTCACGTGTCCCCTACGAGATCGCCACTGACTGTGTGTGCGCTGCCTTGTCTTGTGTGTGTGCGCGCGCGGCGCGTGCTGTCTTAACAACAGCCCCGCCCCCCGTGCACACAAATAGACAGACAGAGCTCTCCGCTTCAACGAGAATACCGAAATTAATATCATCATTAATTAACGGAAAGTTGACTGACTTGGTGAGTTAAATATGGGACACAAAAAAAGAAAAAGTAACTTCTCCAGTACCGCTAGCAGAACCGTTCAGGTCAGATCTTAACGATACTGCGGTCTTGAAGAATGTGGCCCCGGGGCTGGTTCAATACCGGGGGACGGTACCCATCCCTATCTCCAATAATACTAATATTCAGCTCCTTGTGGTGCGGTGTGGGAAACACTCGGTCATGGAGTCCACCCTGAACTGCTGCTTGTGTTTCAGTGAAGCGGGACATCCAGGACACGGATGAGGAGGCGGTCCGTGTCAAAGAGCAGAGCATCCTGGAGCTTGGGGGGCTGCTGGCCAAGACGGGGCAAGCCGCAGGTACCCAGAACATGATGGCACCGGTACCGCAGTGGTCCCTGACCTTCTTTAGGCCGCGGGCCGCTTTCATGAAGTGGCAGTCTGATTGTTTTATTTGAATTGCTGTTTCTGTTAAGTTTTGAGGATGAAGGTTATCTTTGTCCTCTTTACCTGTGCACTAACTTTATGGAGGAACCTTTAAAAGGTGTTCTAGATTTTCCCCTAAACGGTTGAAGTGGAAGCTAAAGAAATCAGACGCCAACTTCAGCCCCGTCTGACCTTTAAGGAGCGACGGATCAATACTAAAAAAAAACGTCAGTGAAAGTAGTATTTTCTACATACGTAATTCTACCATTGGAAAAACTTGATTAGCAGCATCCTTGTAACATCAGACAGCCAGTAGCTGAATATTCTGCATTATTATTATGGTTTGTGGGAACAACTGTCATGATAAATTCCTATTGTGAGTTATCAACCTTCTCGACAGCTAACAATCGGTATAAAAACCCCTTATACCATGGTCCAGGTGAATACTCGATTCTGATTGGCTGCTGTGTGTGCATTGAAAAGTGATATACCACAGGATAACCATACGGTGAAAAAAGAAGTTCCGGTCACCTAGCTTAAATGTTTTGTATCACTGCACCGGCTTCTTTGAAACAACATTTGTCTTCATCATTTGGACAAAAACAAGCGGTAAGAGGAGAACTTTCTCTCTGAACTGATGCTTTATTCAACCCATCGGGGCGATCAGCATATTTATATTGCTTTATATCGCAGAGTCTTGACTGCAGCGGTGGTGCGGCGCGACGTGGACTATTTGATGTGCCGTAAAACATAGTCCGCTTTTTGTGACAAAAGTGACAAATTGTAAAAAAAACAAGAATTAAGGACTAAAAAACGGGTTACTATTTATTTCTTTTGTAAGTGACCATGGTATAATCAGGTTAAAAGCCTTCCAAGTGTGCATGGAAGCCTGAACTGCGTCGGACGGTTCAGGCTTCCACGGCGTGCGTTAAAAAGTGATGATGATTCATTTTTGGGTAATAATTATCAAACTAATAAAAATGGATTTTATTTCCTCATTCATTATTTGTAATATCACAGGGAACTTTCATGCATTCAAACCAAATGGGAACAGTCATCCTGTAATTAGTGTACCGCTGAATCAAGCACCATTAGCTGTCCTCATCATTCTGCTGGTTCTGTAGGTTCATGTTAGGGGGGGCCACACCTGGAAAAAGCAGCTGTTGGAGCTCATAGACTCTGACTGGGCTTCAGTGACCCGTATAGTTTTGTCTGAGTGTCGGCATAGATCCAGGAGAAACCCACCCTGTACAGCTTCAGTGAACAGTCATGCTGCTGCTGGTGGAGGGCAGAGGTGAACCGTTAGGAAAAGAGTACGACGCCACCTCGACGCTGTGGTTGACGGTTAACCACAGCAGTGCTGGGGTTCTCCTTCGTGGTGTCGGACCGTTATCCGTGGCGTCCGTCCTGCTTCACTGAACAGTCTGTTTTTGGGATGTGCTTCAGCCACTTTCAGGGTCGGGGCCTGTGGGGTCGCTGCGCACTAACCCCTGACCAATGTGGGAACGCTGGCCTTCTGGATTCATATGCCACGATTTTCTTACAGAGTTGGGGGGTCTGCTGAAGTATGTGCGCCCCTTCCTCAACTCCATCTCCAAGGCCAAGGCCGCCCGGCTGGTCCGCTCCCTGCTGGACTTGTTCCTGGACATGGAAGCTGCCACGGGCCAAGAAGTGGAGCTCTGCCTAGAATGCATCGACTGGGCCAAGGCTGAGAAGAGGACTTTCCTCAGACAGGCTCTAGAGGTGACACTTTGGCTTCATTACAAAGCAGTAAATATTTCATGGCCTAACCTGCATGTTATGTATTTGGCTCCAAATGAACACCTTTCAAACTCAGAGTAGCTCAGCGCTTCTCAAATAGTGGGGCGGGCCACGCGGTGCCAGGGGGGGCGGTTTTAGGCACAGGTAATACGGGCAATTGTTCTGGGGGGCGGCGGTGACAGCGGCTCAGTGCTTGGAGGAAAACCTGGTCCTCTGTTGGTTTCCTGTTATCTGTTCTATCAGAGTTTGTAACAGCCTAAAGGCCCGTACACACCGGGACGAATTTTTGGTTTGACGCGCCGCGTCAAAAACTATTCGACCAATGAGAACGGCGCTTTTGCACACGTGTCTGGAGCTTCTGAAGTTACAGTAAAACACAACTTGGGGGCGCTCAAACACAAAACTGCCTTGCTGAGCACACATACCAGCGAAGAAGATAGACGCCAAGTAGCGTCTACACTGCCGCGAAGAAATAATGACGGACATTCTAAAATATCCCCCAAAACGCTCCTGATACATTTTCAGCTCTTGTACCAGTCGATAAAACTCCCCATGTTCTTCTCTTCTTGTAACCATGGGATGTACCCAAAATCGGCGTCTTTTCCGGCGTCTTTCATCATCAACAGAACTATAATTTCTTCATCGCTGGAACTGGAGCTGCAGCTGCTGCTGCTTGAAATATTCATGTTTTTTTTGTATTATTCTGACTAGCACGTAAATACTTGCTCTCTTCTTCTGAGTGAAAAGCGACTTTAAGAAGCGTAAAGTTGCGCAGCGCCACCTTGTGTACAGGAGTATTTCTGTTTACATTAAGCGCCATCTAATGTCAGGGAATGAAATTGCATGTTCGCTCGGCTCATCGTCAGCGAAAATCGCCTGGGTGTGAACACAAAAGACGTGTTGAAAGACGCTGGCGAATATTCGTCCCGGTGTGTACGGGCCTTGAAACTGAACTACCGTCCCTGCAGCTGCTGCCGTGTCCTGTCACACGCGTGTGCGAGGAGGAGAGGGGAGGGGTCATGGGCTCAGGCTGCAGGTGGAACACAGAGAGCAGCCGGGATTCTCGTGCCTTTAAATTCCTCAGCTCATGCTAATAATGTCATTCTTTATGAACTATTGTAGACATTTTGATGTCTTTATTTTCCATAAATGTCTTCTTTGTCTGCCTGTGGTTTAGTTGGTGTCAGTATTTGACATAAAGACAGCTGGTAAAGCAGGAAAACAGCTGCACTTTATGACATCATAATATAAACAATCCATCATTTAGAAATAAAATCAACACAATGTTTATTATCTGTGTCTTCAGACTAAAAACCATAAATATATTTGTGTTGCTGTGTTACTGTTTCAGATCAATTTACATGTATTATTATTTATTTATTTTCTCCGCATCAAATGGTTCAGTTGGTGAGAATGTTTCTAGTTTACATAATGACTGACAGATTTGATTATTTCAGGCACTTTAAGCTTCTTTTCTGTTTTAGACTAGAACTGTTTCTGTGGCTAAATAAAGTTAATATTTAATTAGGTGGATTTATGTTGATTTTTTTTCTTTTGTTAACGTTAAAAGATACAATTTTAGGTATACTTACACAATTTTTATAGATACTAACCTATATATTGTCACCACACAAGTGTTTGTGTGTGGGACATTTTCTTTTTCCTGGGGGGGGGGGGGCGGGGGGGGCTGGCAAAAAGCCCTCCCTCCTTTTCCAAACGGGGAACAGAAAAAATGTTTGAGAACCACTTCAATCAGCTTCAGAACAGTCTTTGGGGGGGGGTTGTGTCTGTTGGGTAGGTTAAAGGTTAACTGGACCTACGGCTGCTTTAACCTCACATGTTTCTCAGTTTAAACTTTGATTGATTCCTGAACATCTCCATGTGACCTTCTAAGACGCTGCAGCCCAGAATCTTCCTGCTCTTTTTCCATCTTTTCCCAAAGATCCGTCGTTTTATTTATGCTGAAGTTTGACTTTATTTACTCTGGAAACTTTCAGGGAACTTTTAATGTCACCTGACAAACCAATGAGAAGCTGCTGATGCTGATACTGTTTCTTGGTGTTCTATTCACCTGTTTTTTACAGCAGAGTTTTTTTGTTGGTGACGTTCGGCTGGATCAGCTGCTGTGGCCCTTCAGCATTGGTAAAGAAACCATGTCGGTGGATCTGTGAGCACAGCTTTAGTGCTCAGGCCTGCAGAAAGTGAGCGCTGTAGGACAGAAACCACATTAGTAGTTAAAGGAAACCAGTGCTGCCTTGTAGAAACGCCGGTGGAAGTCAGTACTTTGCACTAAAACGTTTTTCTCTTCAGGGTTTGATGTTGACACTCAGGAGGCTCTTTTCCTGTACGTTAGGGTTGAAAAGCTCCCACAGACACTCATGCATTCACGTCTGCTCTCACCAGGCTCGCCTCGTCTCCCTGTACTTTGACACCAAGTCCTACCAGGAGGCCCTCCAGCTGGGTGAGCGGGAACCTTCTACTGGGATTGAATTGAATCCCCTTTGGCTCCTTTGTAGAGATCTGCTCAGTTGCATCAGAAATGCTTAGTGCTCCAGTCAGAATCCCAGTGAAGAGCTGGTTGGGTGTCTTTCCTCTCGTCCCCCCCTTCAGGCTCCCAGCTGCTACAGGAGCTGAAGAAGATGGACGACAAGGCCTTGCTGGTTGAGGTTCAGCTGCTGGAGAGTAAAACCTACCACGCTCTGAGTAACCTGCCCAAGGCCCGAGCTGCCCTCACCTCTGCCAGGACCACGGCCAATGCCATCTACTGCCCCCCCAAGCTACAAGCAGCCTTAGACATGCAGTCAGGTGCCCACTAGGCAGTGCAAACATCCCTGTTGGAGCGCCTTTCTGCTGACCTTGGCATGACCGTGATCTGCTGTGTTTTCAGGGATCATCCACGCAGCAGAGGAAAAGGACTGGAAGACTGCATACTCCTACTTCTTTGAGGCCTTTGAGGGCTACGACTCCATCGACAGCCCAAAAGCCATCACAGCTCTCAAATACATGCTGCTCTGCAAGATCATGCTCAACCTGTGAGTCCTCTATTCCCAGTGGGAGGAGAGCTGCCAGCTGTCAGACGCTCATCACAGGGCTCTGTCTTCTTTTATAGGCCAGATGAAGTCCAGTCTCTCATCAGTGGCAAGCTGGCTCTGCGCTACGCCGGCAGACAGGTATCCCTCCCAGGAGTTCCAGCTGACACTGTCCTTCCCTGCATGTCGAAGCGCACTGGGGTTCTACAGCTAGCCCACCTTTGAGTCCAGACCTGAATCCCCTGAGAGGGGGATGCTCTGAAGACCTGGCAACATTTCGTCTAGTTAAACCTCTCAGGGTGTGCTGGACGGGGTTCCTGTGGGGGTCTTTAAAAGTCTTTCAAGTCTTGTATTTTCTGAGCTCAGCCTTAAAAGTTCTGCGTGACACGTCTCCGTATCACATTTCATTTCAAAAATGTAATTTCTCAATCCCAAATATTTTGATCAAATACTGTGGCCACGTGTGTCGAAAGAAGCTTAACATGGAACAATGGGGGTGGAGGGTTAGATTCCTGTGCCAAGTCTGTGGCCCACTTCATGTACGTCAGAGGAAAAGAGCAAACGCCTTTGACCGCGTTCCTGAAGCCATCCAGCCAGTTGCTGCGCGCCTTAAGCTGCAGATGCTAGCAGCCGGCTGCGTCTGCGGCCCGTCTCGCCACGACCGCGGCTGGTCGATCTGCACGCGTGTTTTAGCTCCACGCTGAGAGCAGAGCTGTTACCAAGCAGCGGTCCTGCAGTGGAAACAAAGCCAGAAAACGGTCATGGATTGGAACATCTGGGATCCAAAGAAGTTGTTCCAGAAATGATCCGTCTGACAGGAAAGGACTTCCTTCCTCTTCCTCAGTACAGATGGAGTTAGGTCCAGAAGTTGGTTTTAACTTTTGATATGTCGAAGGTCCTAAACAGTCTGAAATTTAAGTTTGAAGGAACGAGTAGACGTCTGTTTGGAGACACGGTCAGATCCTGCATGAAGGGAGAAACCGGCAGAACAGTCAGTCCTCTAAACCAGGCCTGTCCAAAGCCGGGCCTGCCGGGCAGTTATTCCTCATCATGTTGGCTTGACGGCGCGTGACATCACGGTGCGTGACCTGACAGCGCCTGACCTGACGGCGCCTGACCTGACGGCGCCTGACCTGACGGCGCCTGACCTGACGGCGCCTGACCTGACGGCGCCTGACCTGACGGCGCCTGACCTGACGGCGCCTGACCTGACGGCGCCTGACCTGACGGCGCCTGACCTGACGGCGCGTTTCTGACACTATGGTTGGTTCTGGGTCAGGACAGAGCTCTGCGTTTCTCACTGAAAGCTTTCCCCACAGACTGAATCCCTCAAGTGCGTGGCTCAGGCCAGCAAGAAGCGCTCACTGGCCGACTTTGAAGAGGTGAGTGGAGTTCAGGCGTTTGTGCGCCGGAGTCTGCCTCCTGTGCTTAACTCCATGATGAAGATGTTTGTTTGCTGACGTCCCGCAGACACTGACGGAGTACAAAACGGAGCTGAGGGACGACACCATCATCAGCACCCATCTGACCAAGCTGTACGACAAGCTGCTGGAGCAGAACCTCATCCGGGTCATCGAACCCTTCTCCAGAGTGCAGGTCTCCCCTTTCTCCTCTTATTGTAGAGTTGAGGGAATAATCTGGAGGTTTCCCTCTGGAAGGGGGGCGGCAGCGGCGGCTAAACACGAGCAGCCTCAGGGCTCACTAGGATGTGAAGGTTCAGGACACGTCTGCTGTCTGCACATTGACATCATGTATGTGCACGATGGTTGAAGACTGACATGCAGAACCTGGAACGCCGTTTGCTATTCCTACATCCAGAAGATCCTTGATGGTGTCAGAAAGAAGCTCACACATTTGTTAGGACAGATGTGAGGACACTCTCTGACTTTAGGACGGCTGCTTCCTAGTGAGGCTTTGTGCATCACACAGACAGAGATGCTTGTGTTGTCAGTCCGTCCTCATGGTTCTGAGGACAGTTCTGGACGGCCTGGTTGTGGGTCAGAGCAGAGCTTTGCTTGTGTGCCTTGCACTGAATCCTGAATCCTGGTGTTTGCCCGATTGCAGATTGCTCACATCTCCTCCCTCATCCACCTACCTAAGGTAAGTTCAGGTCCCCAGCAGGACTGTCTGCTGCTGGGATGGGATCTTCTGATCCGACTGCATCTCCTCACAGGGCGACGTGGAACGGAAACTGTCTCAGATGATTCTGGATAAGAAGTTTCATGGTGCGTAGTCTTTACCATGCTCTCCCTGCCACTTCCTGTGGATGGCTGTCAGAAGTGTGAACTGTCCTCTGGCAGGTATTTTGGATCAAGGTGAAGGTGTGCTGATTGTCTTTGATGAACCCGCCGTGGACAAAACCTACGAGACAGCACTGGAAACTATTCAGAATATGAGCAAAGTGGTGGATTCGCTGTACAACAAAGCAAAGAAGCTCACATAAGGTCAGCAGATTTCTGTGTTTCAAGCATTTGAATGTGGTCTGAATCCACCTGCAGCCTTTCACTCCTGTAGCAGCTTTGGGCTGTCTCCTCTCCTATTGTCGGAGGTACATGTGATGCTTTGAACCGGTCATTTTGGAATATTTCATAGTCTAATTTTATATTTCTATGCCCTTCAAGGCATTTTTGTGAAATACGCTGCAAAAATAAAGCTGACTTCCTAGAACCAAATCTCTACAAAGCAAACATTTTGAAAGGATAAAAGCAGATTTGAACCATTGACTGTATATGAGAACTGGACTGAGCGACTCCGCCCCCTTGGGGTTCGTCTGTAGAGGCATAAACACCGTTCTTTTTTAAAATCTTCTTGATAATCATCTGTTTTTTACGTTTTATTTTAAATTATTCAAGTTCTAAACTGACCAATCAGATGCCTCAATAAAATTCTCTAATGTCACGCCCAACGTGTGAAACGCTGGACTGACCACGCCTACTTTCAATGCTAGGGGTGTGGCCTTCCATCCAGCTCACTCGTGATTGGTGAGAGTGGTCGCCATAGGAATAACTGGGATTATTTGGACCAATCACTGCATAGTGATGTCATCTGGCCCCAACATGGCGGCGTCTGTGTGGCTAAAAACAGCGACTGAATTGGCCTCATTTGGTTGGAGGGTTTCTGTGGTGACGTCACACTGACTCACTCAGGATTTTAGCCCCCCCTTTAGTCTAGAAGGGGCATCCCGATGGGGGGGGGGGGGGGGGGGGGGGGGGCCTTTACTGATCCGTGGCAGGTTTCCTTCCGGCTCTGTGCTACAGATCAATAAGGTTTGATCAGAATCTCTGCTTAGAGGTGTGTCCTGTTGATGGGCGTGGAAGTGGGCTGACCGCCCTATTGCCCCAAGAGAAAGTTCAATAAAGGTCATGGTTCTTCTGTTATCACTTATCGTTCTTTTTCACATACATGACATGTTTGGACATGTGTGTGACAAAAAACCCAACAGTGTCTGATAACAGAAGGACCTAAGGAGTCAGTGGAACAGAAACGTAGTCAGACCTCCGGGTTCTGACGGTCCCGTGTTTCTGTTTTCATGGGAACTTCAGTGTCTCCACATATTTTCAGACCACCACATGAACGATATTCATGATCTGCTCTCCAAATGACGCCGGTCCTCTCCGCAGAGCTGCAGAGACGTTGGCCGCCGTGAGCCTACCAGCAAACATCTGGGCTTCTTTTTCACAGAGAGGAATCGGACGTCCCGGCTGGAGGGACGCGGCGCCGTCTGTGGATCTGGCACCGCTGTGCGAGAGCAACGAGGAATGGAAACCCTTCAAGCCAAAACCACAGAAGAAGAAGCCAACAGGACCCCCTCCTCTAGCAACTACCCCCACCCTTGTTGCTCTCCTCCAGTGTGTTCAGGCGCCGGGCGCCGCCCCGTGGACGTCATGGCGCTGCACTCTGTGGGGAGATCTGGACACGCCTCTCTTTGTGCTGGACGTCAACAATCTGACCTGTAGAAACGTATCAAACACAAGCGGCAGAGAGACTCTGAGGCTGGAGGTTCCTGTTTGCAGCTGCAGACCTGAAACTGGCTTTTCTATGGCCCCCCATGCTGGACGCACTGGTGAGGCCCCCTGCTGACCCCCCCCCTGAACCACAGACTTCCTGTTAGTTTGGAAAGGCCACGCCTTCTTATCACCTGTGAGACGAGGGGAAAGCCCCACCCGTTGGCCGGTGTGTCCATGTTTCAGCGGCAGTTCACTGTAAAAAATCCACCTGTACACATGTGGGGGGGGACGCTTCAACGGCGCCAACACGGAAGGGGAGGGTGTCTGTGAATAAAAGAAATGAACTTCTGCTGGTGGTTGATTCTGATGACAAAAACTTCTGAACCTCCAAACTTCTTTTTGTTGACTCATTGGAATGAAAGAGAAAAGCTGACATGAAGGAGCAGATGAGCGATTCTCCATCACTGATACTGTGGAGCTGCAGCTCTTTTTTTTTTTTTTTTTCCTTTTTTAACTTGTCCTGTCCAACAGCTAGGCAAACAGATGAGAGCTGAGGGCCTCTTGTGTTGGACATATTTTATTTTAACAAGAGGGGTTATTCATCTTCAGACAAACCAAAGGTATGTCTGAATAAACCCCTTTTGTAATTGAGGCCAAAATTTATTAATTTCAATCATGTTTGAAAATCTTTGGTGTTGGACCGGACGGAAAAGGAAAGAAGGGAAGAAGAGAGAGGGACGTTAGAGAGAGGGGGGGGTAGGAGGGTGATAATAGGAGGGGAAGGGGGATAAGACCATGAAGCAGCATAGAGCAGACAGGTTTACTGGTTGTTTATCGTTACGGTACGGTTCAAATGTAGTACAAAAAGGGCGGGGCCTGTTTACACACACTCAAATATTATCAACACACCTGCTAGCCGCAAAAATGTCCACATGTCAACATGCACACAAAACAGATAGTGTTCACGAACGCATACCTATGCCTTTAAACCAACTAGTGTGAAATCTTTCATTCATTCAATCATGCAAACTATTAGTGCAAAGGTGAGCTAACACCTGTGCTCAGGTGAGTGTTTATGTTCTTCTAAAATGGATGGTGGAATGTGAAAAGAAGGAGGAGGAGCGCCCAGCCACCCCCACACCCATACCCCCGCCGCAGCAGCAGCGGCAGCCGGAATTCCCCCAACGCCACACGGGAACAGGCAGGGAACAACCGCCCCCCGGGCGACCAAGACCGCCACCCAGGCCAGGGCCAGCAGGACCGCCGCGAGGCCCCCAGAGCCAGAGAGCAGGGAGGCGCGGAGGGAAAGAGAGCGCCGCCCCAGGAAAGCAGCCCAACGCAGGGCCCCACCGGAGAGGGACGCCCACAGCCCCAGACGAGCACCCCACCACCACCCAGGAGTTCCGGGCATCCCCCCGCCCCGACCCCAGGTACGAGCCAGGACCCCCCAAGGGAGACCCGCTCCGCACTCCAGGCAGCCACCCACCCGGCCCACGGTTGGTCCAGGTAGGAGCAAGGCAGGGGCCCGCCGCCCCCGCCCAGGAGGGGGGAACCCCGGGGAAAAAAGGGCGGCCCACAAGGGATGTTATAAATATGGCCCGACCAGGCTCGGCCATGTTGGAAGTTTGGCGGGGCCCAGCGCCCAGGGGCAAGGACCAGGACCCACCCCCCAGGGACACGAACACCCCCGGCTCAGGTGTAATATGAACCCCCCCACCGTGCGGAGAGAGCACCGCCGGGCCCAGGGAGCCGGCACCCAAGGGACACGGCCGCCATCGCCAAGGGGCCCGCACCCCCCACCAGGGAAGGGGTAGGGGACAGATGGACCCAGGTCCCACCTTCCTTGTAAAATGTGTGTGCGTGTATGGGTGTTTGAGAGGGTGTTTGTGTGCATGTGTGTGTGTTTATGTTTGAATGTATATATTGAAGGGGGAGGGGTGTGTGTACTAAGGGGGGTGCAGTTAAAATTGGCGAGTAGGGCACTAAGGGGACATCTCCTGATTACTCACAGTGATGTCCCCTCACCCTCCACACCAAGGGGCCCTAAATGTCTAAGGTGCGGTTAAAATTGGCGGGTAGGGTGCCAGGAGGACATCTGCTGCTTGCTTGCAGTGATGTCCAAGCACCCCCCCTACCAAGGACCCTACATGTCTAAGGTGCAAATAAAACCGAAAGAGGGGGGGCCCACTCCATACGGCAACCATAGGAGGGGGGCCACTCCCAAGTAGCCCCCCCCCAAGGCGCATCGCAGGCTAAGCCCCCCCACCCCCTCACCCTAATATGAGGTTATATAAGGAAGGGGGTAAGTTGGGGACAGCTGGTAGACTGTCCCCCGGTGGTCAAACAGCCGTCCCCCAGCCCACCCCCAGCAAAGGGGCCAGGGCCACCCAGCCCAGGGGCCCACCCCCGGAGGCGCCGACACCCCAGGCCCGGCACCACCCACCCCACACAGAGAGAGAGGAGCCAGAAAGCGTCGCCCCCCCCCCGGAGCAAGCCCAGGCCCCCACCCCCAGACGCCGGCCCTAGAAGAGCTCTGGTCAGGCCTCGACGGGACCGAGGAGGCCAACCGGCCGAGGCAACCACTGATTGCCTCAGCGGAGACCCCGACCCGCTATCCCCCCCGACCCGTACTAATAATGGGCCCCCCCTCCCCCCCAGAACGCCCCCCCACAGGACAGGGCCGACAAGCCCCCCACCCCACCCCACCCCAGACCCCGCAGCTCTGCTACTGCATGGGGGGCATTTACAGGTAAAGCCGTCCACCTCTGGTTAGAGGAGGCCGGTCCCACGCGTGCAGCGGAGCAGACGTCCCACCGGGGGACGGAGAAAGGGCGTCAGTGTGAGCACGTCTCAGAGGAAGTTCCATTGGCCGATCTGCATGTCAATCACGTGAAGAATGACATGGTGAGGATTTGCTGACAGATTGAACAAATGTTCATCTTCTTATGAACCCGTTTTGTCTCTTTCGGGGTCACGGGGCTGCTGGAGCCTATCCTGGCTACTCGTGGGGGCATCCTGGACAGGATGGATGATTGAATCCATCAGAGGACCAGTCTGTCACAGGGCCACGATCACACACCCATGCACGCTCACATGCACACCTACAGACAACTTAGAGGAAGCAATGAAGCATGTTTTGGACAGCCACACACGCACAGGAGAACATGCTAACTCCACACAGAAAGGCCCCCCAGCCGGGACTTGAACCACAGGACCTGTGAGGCTAGAGCGCTAACCACTGCTCCACCGTTACAAATGTGTGTACCCACTCTGTTTGCTCATTGGTCAAGTCAGCATTCTTTGGAGGATTGTTGAATGTATAGCAGTTCAGTTTTCCTGAGTAGACCTCCCCTCATGTGTGCAGGAGTCACACGGCTCTGGTCTTCACCTGGAAATGACGTTCATATTCCTCTCCTGGGAAAACATCCATGACTTGGGTTCAAAGGTCCTCCTCATCCATCTGCTCATCTGAGTGAGGGTGTGTTGGTCCAGCACTGATCCACCGTTTGTGCCGTCAGTCACAATAAAACATAAAATGAGGGATTCCTCCTGACCCTGGAGAAGAGGGGGAGGAGCCACAGAAGAAGGATCCGGCGAGCTTTTGTCGTATAGATCGGGGGACATTTTTAGCTTTCATTCATTTAAAATCCATGATGGCGGGGAGGAAGATGACCACACATCCCTGCTCATAGATAGTTTTATTGACTTACGGTCACATTAAAGGAATGTTTAATGCAAACTAAAATGTCACAGCATAGAAACATATTTTGCATTAAATGTTAATTGTGGCAACAAAGGCTAATTGATGGATTAATAATAATAAAAAGATTCTATCTTTTCAGGAATGGAGACAGTATAATTAATGTGTTAAATATCAACTTTATGACTATTCTGTTTATTATAACAGTCTTCCTGTTATAATGTTGACATATTGTGTGATTTTAGAACAATATTAGTGGAGAAAACAGCAATGTTCCTCTTTTCCAAAGAGGACAGGAAAGCTTTCAGGGACTGACTGAAGACAGCAGCAGAGCCTGTTTGGATGGAGACGACATGACAGTGGGGGGGGGGGGGGGGGGGGCAGTCACCTAAAGAGAATCTTATGATGTAATAAATAGTTGATTTTTAGCTTTATGTTGTGGGAATCATTTGTGTTTTACAATTCTTTGTTTTGGTTTTTCAGTTAGAAAACGGTTTTTATCTGTAAAACACTTTGAGTTACATGAGGATGAAAAGTGTTTTGATTTAAAGTTTGATTTGATTTGATTCCTACAAATACAAGCAGAGGGTTGGCAGACTGAGGGGGAGCAGCCGTGCTGATTGAGGGACTCTGATGCAGATGCTGAGGTTCTGGTTCTGTTTGGGACCAGATCCTGGATGTTCTGGAGATCCGTGCAGGGAAGCAGAGGGAGACGTTTGGACAGAGGAGGAGCAGTGAGGAGGGCGGTGAAAGGATGCTGGGGGTGGAGCTACAGGAAAGAGGAGGTTCACGGATGGGGGGGGGGGGGGGGTATAAGGGAGGAGGATGGGATGTTATCACATTTACGTTCAAAGCGGCTGATATTCTGATGACCCAGCTTTCCAGCAGGTTTCAAACGCATCATTTATCCTCACGGATGTCAAACCTGCTGTGTGCTTCAGTGTGGTTTTGTGTGTCTACAGACACAAACACACACAAGACTCATTTCTGTCCAGAACTACACACTAAGCTGTAAAGTCCAGAGTGTCACAACTGTTCTAGAAATGGAGATAAATCAGAGAAATCATTTCTGCTTTAATCTTTGTGGTGACTGATGACTTCATCGGACCTCCCGTCAGAACTTGTTGATCGTTGTGATACTGAGACTGGCTGATGCGTCGGTTGTCTGGTTCTGTCTGAAGATCATTTTCTGCCCACCTCACTGACCGAAGCTTCAATAAACAACATTTTTCTGAAACAGTCTTTCACTTGTTTGAGCCCAAAGAAGCCTCACCGCCTCCAGGCGGTTCAGAACTCGGATGGGCGTCTTTCCTCACACCAGCAGAAGAACTTTAGCAGAACTCCACTGGATCCAAACTCCATTGAGAGCATTTTCTTTTGGAGTTCTGAATGGTCAGGACCCTCATTTTATCCTTTCCACAAACAGTCCTGTGCTCTTACATCATCAGGTCAGTGGTTGTTCCCGGCACACATTCAGGGAACGCGGGTTCCCATCCGGGACCCCCAGACTGGAACGTTCTGCTTCAGTCCCGACACTATGGAGCCAGGCGGGAAGATCTTTCTAACTCAGCTAAATGTGGGTTTTTGTGTTGATGCGTTTTTCTGTTTTTATCTTTTAAATGTTTAACACTTCTTTGGTTTTTGGTGTGGTTTTAACCTGCATGCTGTCTTTCCTTCTGGGAAAAGTGTTAGAAGTAAACGTTACTCACTATTCTTGATTCAAAAAGGTCTTGAAATGTTTGATTGGCTTTGTTGCTAACTTCTGTAACGCCATTCCATAGCTTGTAAGATTGATTGGAGCAGACAGTCTTCAAAGACGAAGCCTTTTGACCTTTTCCTGTGGCGTGTAGGGGGGTCCTGATCAGCCTCATGTTGAAGGTTATGAAGCCCCCTATGACAGCAGTCTGTGCTGAGATCCTGTTAGAATGATCCATGTTTGTGTTTAGAGGCATTGAGGAGGCACAGGTGTGCACAGGTAAGCTTTCAGGCCACTATCTCAGTCACTAAATCGTTTGGAACGTGACACTTAATGTGAAAAGGACTCACAGTCCACCTTTCGTTGTAAACTTTGCTCTGTTTTCCAGAGGGGGGGGCTTCCTTGGAGCCTTAGAGGAGGCTTAGAGGAGATTTTGTGGAGGAAAGGAGGGAGTCAGACAGGCGACAGCTACCACCGCGTTGGCTTCGGGGCAGAGGCGCAGAACGAGCCGCGCAGCCAATGGGAGGGACGCATCCATCCTGTGCGCTCGGCTCAGCGCGGCGCGCCCTGTAATTAGGAGCTCTGCTTGGGTTGGGCGCAGTCCGCCACGGTGGACAGCCGGAGTGCTGCGTCACCGGGAGCCACAGACAGACGTTTAGACATGAACAGGTTACCAGCACCTACCTGCGAGGAGAGGAAACCGGGCGTTGGTTCCTCAGCTGCAGACCCCCAAACCTCGCTGGAGCCCCCCTCCACCGACGCGGGCCTCTGCTGCGGCCCTGGCGCGCTGCTGGGGCCCCACAACTGTTTCCCGGCGCAGCCGTGCTACCCGGCGTACGCATACCACTACGACCTGAGCGGGGCCGTTCCCGGCGGCGCGTACGCCGTTCCGAAGGAGGAATATCCTTACGTGCACGGCGCGTGCCCGTCACCACTGCAGGACAGCGGCAAGTTGAACATTTTTTGTTAACATGGTTGATCTTTTCAATGCAGAGCAAAAGTAAAAGAAGCAGCAGGTCCTTCTTCAGTTCATCCACCCGAACTGCTGGATTCTGGCCCACTGGGGGCTCTACTGGATCCACATATTGGAACATTTAGGGTGGAAAGAATCGTTTTACCAACCATTCGATTCATATTTCTGATCCGATTCATTGTTGATTTTCGGTTCATTTTGATCAGATCCTCTGACCTAAAGTGGATCCAGATCCTCTGCCCTAAAGTGGATCCAGATCCTCTTAACCTAAAGTGGATCCAGATCCTCTGTCCTAAAGTGGATCCAGATCCTCTGACCTAAAGTGGATCCAGATCCTCTGCCCTAAAGTGGATCCAGATCCTCTGCCCTAAAGTGGATCCAGATCCTCTGCCCTAAAGTGGATCCAGATCCTCTGCCCTAAAGTGGATCCAGATCCTCTTAACCTAAAGTGGATCCAGATCCTCTGTCCTAAAGTGGATCCAGATCCTCTGACCTAAAGTGGATCCAGATCCTCTGACCTAAAGTGGATCCAGATCCTCTGCCCTAAAGTGGATCCAGATCCTCTGCCCTAAAGTGGATCCAGATCCTCTTCATCCAAACTTCCAGACAGAAATTCCTGCTACTGAACAGTTTTCCAGATTCTTGGATTTCTTCCAGATCATCAAGTTAATGAAATCTGTGTCCAAACCAACAAGTAAACTAGAATGAATGTCAAATCCATTCACATGTTAGTTTCCTAAAGTTCACCACTGTTGTTTTTCCACATCCAAAGAATCCAAAGGGAACATTCTTAGAACATTCTAGACACTGGATGGTCACATGACTTCATTCACAGTCTGTCCACACATTGGACTGAAATGATGGACTGATCCGTGTTCATTACATTACATGTGTTGTCTGCTGTGATTGGTCGGTTTTACATTAGAGTCAAATAAACCTGCTGTACCTCAATCCAGATGGTGTTTTCTTAGATTGATTATAATTGATTTATTTCATTTTGAATCGATTGTTTAATGGTATAGGTCAATTTGATTAAATTCTGCCTCTACAAATGGATTTCAATGGATCATAGAATAGAAATCGGTTCATCTTTACACCCCGAGAACATTAACTTCCTGCTGCAGAGGTACTGTAGTTATGATCATTTCCATTTGAAAAGATCTTTTGATGTCACCTTTCTGCAGGAATAAACTGTCAGGTCTTTAGAGGCGGCTGTCGCATGAATAATCCACACAGAGCACAGATCTACCACCATGATGTTCTCCTTTAACACGTTTGAGAAAATCCTTCCTGTGTTGGAGAGATTAGAAGAGTCTCACTGCTCCCAACACACGGCTGGACTCACGCCTGAGAGTGGGCCCGGGGACTTTGGCCCGCAGCCACAACATATCAGTCAAACTGGCCTTTGACTCAGTGGCCCATCAACACCTGAAGCCACGCCCAAGTAAACAAAAAACAGTTGTGCTCACAGTTGTGCTGATGGGAACATATTCCTGTAACGAACAGGCAGAGGCAGATGGATCCATATGCAGACTTTAGTGTTAGTGAGGAACAAACAGGAAAAGCACAGAGAACTTGGGCAGGTGCGCGTGGCGGCCGTGGGCTTCAGGCTTGGACGAGGAAAAGAGGCAGGTAGGGGTAGAGGGGGCAAACAAGGTCTGGGATCCAGCGTAGATCAGAGGCACACCTGAATAAAAACGGGGCATGAATGTTAGGGGAATAGAAACGAGCCTTCGTATCTGTTCACCTATATCAGATCTACTTGTATCAGTGAATATAGTGAGGTTGAGGCATTGCAGATGAGAAAGAGGAGAATAATGAATGGATGGAAGCTGGGGAACATTACGGTATTGAGGGCAAGGGCTGATGGGAAACGTAGTGTGGAGACCAGGAAACGGTCAGTATTATTATCGGTCAGAACGTATAATTTAGACGACTAGACTTACCTCCACTTTTGTAGTGAATGTTCGGGTACTTCCAGCCAGCCGGAGCCAACAGACCTGAAACTGAAAAACGCGTGTGCCAAATGCATCTCAGCCAATCAGAACAGCGTTTTCTGTTTGGGTTCAAACGTTCACTAGTTAATGAAGCACAAATGACGAGACGCATAACTCGCCTGAAGTGGAAATAAAAAATAATTTTCTGAGCCCTTCCCTTAAAGTACATCTCTACATAAATGAATCTGTACATTACAAGATGACTATAAACAGCTCATGAAAATGTAAGATAAAGTAAAAATTCAAATCTTGCTCCTAAAACTTCTAATAAAATGTCCCACATTTAAATGTAGGACAGACATTGATGTTGCAGTGAGGTTATTAGAAAACGTCAAAAAGTGGAAAAACATACACGTCGTTTGGACGTCCAGATCTGGTTTTTATCAGACTAACCCATGATAGACTGGATCTGCATCTGAAATTGACATTGAAGTGAGGTCGTTGCTCGACGTCAAAATAGTGGACTTCGCGTCCATCTGAACGCTCATGTTTAGTGGGCTGGATCACAGCTGTTATTTTGGGTTTTTCCTTGCATCCCTGAGGATTTTACACTGTGTTATTCTTTCTCTTGTTATGCGAGATGGGTAATTCTTTATTTGAGCATCACGAAACTCATAACCATGGAGAGTTGAATATATGCAAACAGTCATAGTACTAAAGAAGTACCCTTCTCATTTCCTACAGGCTATTATCTTATCACTGATGCCATGTGGATCAACTTTGTAATCACTTCAAATGACCATTCTGAACACAGGTAAAAAAAAATTCAAGTTAATTAGACAAAGGTTTGCGATACTCTTGCTTCTCATGATCTCCGGTAACATCCATCCTAACCCAGACCCTACTTACAATTCTGCTGTTACCGGTCCTTCTACTTCTGCGTCACTATCAGACACTGACTGACATTTGCCATTTATTTTCTGATCAAAAGCATTTTGGGGTTGATGCATTTGAACATCCGTAGTCGTCTTCCCAACACTGAACTGAAAGTCCTTGTCCGTGCTGCTAATCCAGATGTTTTGTGCCTTTCAGAGTCATGGCTTAAAAAAATCTGTGTCTAATATAGAGGTATTCATTCCTGCCTATAGCATTTTTCATCAAGTTATGTCAACTTAGGATGTAAGTTGACTACAAAGATCATTTTCATTTTCTGTTAAAGTATCAAAATCTGTTCCAATACAGTTTGAAATTTTGTTGTTGAGCATTAATCTTTCAAAGAGTTGGACCATAACTGCTGCTGGGTGTTATAGACCACCTTCAGGCCCTTCTTCCTCCTATCTAGCCTTAGCAAACTTATTGCTCCTCATATTTTATCTGAATTCTTGTTCCTTGGTGATTTAAATTGAGATATGCTCAATCCGCACAGCGCTCTACAACTTCAACTGGATACTTTAAATCTTACTCTGATTATTCAAACTCCAACCAGATTTTAACTTAATTCTACTGAAAATCAACAGGGAAAGCTAACCGATAGCATTCTAACAGACCAATGAGATATACTTCCTCAGTTTTTTGAATACCACTGCAGCATTGCATGCACTTGAAACAGTACAAATGGTAAAAGACCCCCCCTCTTTATTTATGAACGCTTGTAGAGAAATTTCAATGAGGAAGCCATTGGACACGACACGATACAAGACAGATGGCACAGAATCAGCCTTATTCCCACTGTAGAGAAGGCTTGGTCTTATTTTGAAAATCCCTTCATTTCCATGTTGGACAGACACGTCCCTATAAAAAACATTCAGATCAAAAAAGGATTTTGTTCCTGGATTTAAAGTGACTTGTTTGAAACACTCATTGTGGCGTCAAAACAACCTTTAGGTTGTGAATCTTTCAGAAGGCTGAGGAATAAATGTTCTCAAACTATCAGAAAAGGAAAATCTGAATATTATTGAGATCGATTCTTAAAATGTAGTTCTGATCGCAAACGATTTTGGCAGGTGGTGAAAATCATGGGAAAAAAGGTTATTTTGCCATTTACCCAATGTCATATGTGTGGAGAACATAATTGTTTTTGATCAAACTGTCATGGTTTAATAAAGTCTTGGCAGAAGCAGACAATGCCTTTTCTTCTGTCTTGCCCTTCAGGGTTTTGAGCACAACAATAAACAACGACCCATCTACCCCGCACTACCTCACGCTTTCTCTGCAATGAAAGGGAGGTGCTTAGGGAATTACTTAAACTAGAGACTCATAAATCTGCCGGTTTGGATACTCTGGATCCATTGTTCTTGAGCTGGGTGTGCACATCATTGCATCACCAATCACATTTATTTGATAACCTTTTGTTGCAAACATTTGAATTTCCTCTTGAGTGGAAATCAGCAGCCATCACCCTCTCTGTAAAGGAAGTAATGCTTCAGATTTAAGGTGTTATAGACCTATCTCCATCTTACCTTGTTTATCGGAAGCCTCTGAAAAAACTGGTCAACAAACAACTCATTCATCCTCTTGAAACTCACAACACTCTGACCCCCCATGCAGTCTGGTTTCCGAGGGGACACAGTTGTATCTCAGCAACTTTGAAAGTGCAGAATGACATCATTTGTGCCATTGATGAGAAGGTGAATTGTGTGGCTGTTCTGTCGACTTTGCTAAAGCCTTTGATTCTGTCGACCACCCAGTATTGTTTAGACGGCTCCATCATGCAGGTCTCTCAATGGATTGTGCTGCTTGGTTCAGAAGTTACACTACTGACCGTGTACAGTTAGTGCGTACGGCTGGCTACCAATCTTCTCCACCCCCGGTAACCATGGGGGTCCCTCAGGGGTTCCTCTTGGGGCCAACTTTGTTTAAATCTATATAAACGAAATTGCTGGTCATGCTGCTGGTAATTCTGTTTTTACGCTGATGACACTATTTTGTACACATCCAGCCCTTCCATAGAGACTGCCATGGACTGACTTCTCCAGTCTGAGTCTCCGGATCGATCCTAACATCCTACATTTCTAATAATGGATTAGATTTATCTGCTCAAATCGTTTACAGTGTCTTCATTTTTCATTTCCTGGTGATGGTAACTCCTGATGTACCACAGCTGCCCTGGGGCAGCCTGACAGAGGCCTACAGCCCCTCTGACTGTCAGTGGGACATTCATGCACATTCACACACCAGTGGAGTCACACTGGAGGCAGGGCGGGGGGAGTGTCTTGCCCAAGGACACAAGTTGGCTGGGGGAAGCGGGGATCGAACCGCCGACCCTTTGATCAGTGGACGACCTGCTCAACCACCTGAGCCACTGCCACTCTTATGGTTTTAATCGTCAGGCACCTCGTGGGGGCAGTATTTCAACCTTTGACGGCCCAACACTGCAACGTGTCAGCTCTTATAAATCCTTGGGTCTATGGCTGGACGGCTCACTTACCTCTGACTCTCAGAATAACACAATAGTGGCTAAGGTTAAATCAATAATGGAATTTCTGTACCCAAATAAATCCTCATTTACTCACTCTGCAAAGCATAATCTGGTAAAAACAGCAGCCCAACTATCTTGAATTATGGTGACATCATCTACAGATCAGCCTCAAAAACTCTCAAAAATTGGCTGCAAACTCAGGTCATCGTTGTAAATGAGAAATCTTTGTCTGTCGACCTACCCGCATAAATAAATAAAGGTTTAGCTTTCCCTGTGACTCAGGATCCAGAAATGTCAGTGCAGCACTGGATAAAGGATGTCAGGGTCTGTTGGAGGCCAGAAACTCCCAGACCTTTTGTGCTCTGATTACAGACAGACGGGTCACAGGTGAGGATGGTTACCTTCAGCTGTCAATCAAACCCTGTTGGATCAGCTTGAGTTCATGTTTTCAGAACAAAATCATCGGGGATGGAAACTTTTGTAGAGGTCATCTGGGAAGTTTCTGCTGTCATTAGGATTTAAAACAGAATTTATTGACAGGAAATGGATTCATCCAACCACTGACTATGAGTGGAAGCAAAGTTTGGGTTTTTTCATTCAGATTCTCTGAAAATGACCAGGAAACCATCATTTCTTCAGGGTCTGTAAACTAGATTTTGTAAACTCAACCACAACTGTGGGGAATGTTTAAAAAATTGAGCAAACAACATTAAAAAGATGCTCCTGACATGAGCGAGTGTTGCAGAGACAGATGACGACGTGAAGCACAAAGGATTCAAACAATCATGCTTCAAACAAATCCAGGTCTTCAAAAAAAGGCTTCTCTCCTTCTTTGGGAAAAGGAACTTGTAAATGTTGGCGTCTTTATTCAGATGTAGTCCGCTGGACCTGCAGAAGTCGCTGTTCCGGTGTTCAGAATGTGGGTGGAAACGTTTCAGATTTAGGTTTTGTTGGAGCCTCTTTCTATGGAAGCGTTTCTGTTGCATCATTAAGAACAACATTTTTGAGTCAATGAGTTACATTGAGAAAATGAGAAAGCATTTCTGTTAATCCATTTAAATGATCAAATTAGACATTTCTAATTGAATTGTGCTACACATTTATCAGAGAACATTTTGAAAATGAAACGTCAAATGCCATTTTCTTTCTCATTTTAAGTGAGTGACAGAATAAACGCTGTTGAAAAGAAGAAAAAGAAAAAGCGGTTTGGAGGATTGATGTTTCTTTTTCATTTTGAGTCAACAAATGCAGCTTCATTTTAAAATGAAAAAGTATTTCTGGTTTTGACTTTTATTTTGAATTATGAGACAGAAATTCTTCCATATCTTTTATGTCACATGTCCAGACCCCCCCCCCCCCCCCCCCACACACACACACACACACAGGAACAGAGAAACAGAGACTTGCCCAAGTTTAGATTTTAGAATTGGTCTCATTAATTTTTCAGGGAAAGAAGAACCAGAAGTGGAAGTCCGAATGGTGAATGGAAAGCCCAAGAAGGTGCGCAAACCCCGGACCATCTATTCCAGCTACCAGCTGGCCGTCCTGCAGAGGAGGTTCCAGTCGGCTCAGTACCTGGCGCTGCCAGAACGGGCCGAGCTGGCTGCACAGCTGGGGCTCACACAGACCCAGGTGAGGCTTTGAATGCTGGAGGAAGTCAGATGTGAAATAGAACAGACCTTTGGAGTGGTTCAAACATTTTCAACCAGATACAACCTACACTTACGCGGGGGTGATGGTGGGGGGTGTGAGGGGATGCACACTGAGAGCAGAGGTCATGTGACGGTCTGAGTTCATAGCTAGGAATCTCCAGTCTTCAGAGCATTCAACTCTGAGGTCGCAGAGAGGAAGAGCAGCCAAGGCTTCATCCAAAGGTCACAGCTTGGGTGTGACCTTTCAGAGGGGCAGGGCTCAAAGCTGGAAAGGGGCAGCAAAGAAATGAAGTCAATTTAAAAATAATCTAGGAATGATATTTGTGTTGGTGAAAGTGACACAACTGTCATTTTTTCATGTCAGGAAGACATCAAAGTCATAAAACGCTGCAGACTCTTTCTGTTGGCACAGTGTGCTGCAGGCAGAATCCACAGGAATCCAGAAGGAATTATTTAACCAACCACAATTATTCATGATAATAAAGACATCATGCTGTTGCTGTGAAGATTCTGCCGTGTAGTTCAGGGGTGTTTTGGTCCTGTCCTGTCAGTCACTCCAGGTTCATGTCAATCATCCTCAGCGGTCTTCATTTCTACGCGGTCAGGTCATCTGTGTTTTGTTTCTCCATGGATTTTTCCCGTTTAAGTTTATTTATATCTTTATGTTTTGGCCTCCGAGCCCGGTTTTCTGCATGTCGGCTCCTCCAGACAGTTTTGGAGCCAATGTGGTTCTGGTTCTATGCTGGGCTTCACAGCTAAAGTCTCTTCTGCATCTCATCCTGTAAACACAGGAGTTTGTTGTTACTGGAAAGATTTGGATCCAAAAGATTGTGGAACTGAATGATGCAGAGATTAACCCTTGTGTTATCCTAGGCACTTTAACGTTGGGAGTGGGGTCATCTAGACCCACTAGACAGTGCTCTGAACCTTTTTTCATGCATCAAATCATTTCCCCTTCAGTGCTGATGGACGGAGGTTCTCACTCCAAGTCTGCCCATTCAATGTCGTTTTGTGGAACCTAAAGGAAATAAAGACGTTGAAATTGAAGTATTGAATCCTTTTTTCCAGGTTAAAATTTGGTTCCAGAATCGTCGCTCCAAGTTCAAGAAGCTCTACAAGAATGGAGAATTTCCTCTGGGAGACATGCGTCTAGAAAACAGTCCAGATGCCAGCGACCCCATGGCCTGCAACTCCCCCCCCTCCCCAGCGGTGTGGGACAACAACAGCAGCAGCAGAACAGTGATGGATCCTCCCATCAGGCCACAGGACACCTACCAACCCCAGATCAACCTGTCCCCCACTCACATGGAGAGCTACACACACCACAACTGGTACCAGCAGCAGGGGGGGCAGTTAGGTTTGCCCCAACCGGAGCACACACAGCATGACCGTCCCGCAGTGCCTCCACATATGGGTGCAGTCTGCTGAAACATCTGAAGTGGAGCAGTCACTTTGCCCCCCCGTTCAGCCGTAAAACTGATTGATGGGGGTTGGTAGCTGCTTCCAGGCTGTTTCTGTGGATCTATAGTCTGAAATGTCAACACATGTATGAACAAACATTCCCTTTCATGTTCTCATTCTGAATCGGATCTTTGTAGAATTTTAAACAACGGAGGTTCTCAGGTTCAGGACAGAGCAGTGTTGGGAGTAACTTATTACAAAAGGACTGTATGCCAGTAAAATATGACTGTTTGTTCTAATTATGTACTGGAAGGTATTACATTTGAGTTTTCAGGAATATTTCATGTAAGTGGGGTATTACAACAGACCAAAAATATTTGTTTTGTGTTTTTTAGCAATAAAATGAGACGAGAACAATTTCCTGTTTTCATTTGATGAAAACCAAACAGCAGAAGAAGCAGCAGAGGAAATCAGTCTGACCTCAGCTCTTCAGATTCTCTTCACACATGGAAGTTTGAGTTGCATAAAATGGTGAGAAAAACCCAAAATCCCAGCTGCTCTTCTTTCTACTCCTGGAATGGTGTGTGTGTTAAACAACATCTTGTGCAGAATGTGTGTGTTTGTCATCTGTAGATCACAGGCTTGTGTGCTCTCCAACATTCAGCCTTTTCTCTCTGAAATCCAGCCTGGATTGTTCTAAGGTAAGTTCAAACCGTCTGGAAGAGAAAAGTGTGTTCATGTGTTCATTTCAAAGCTTTTGTCAGGTTAACAAAAGCAGTTCAGTCTCCTAAAAAAGGGGGAAAGAAAGTGGATTGTGCTTCAGGATCAAACCATCCAGTGTTTCTACGTGTGTGTTTTTATCTTTGGTGATTGTGTTTTGCTTTGCTGTGTGTTTATTTAGTGTGTGTATATGTTGTGTGAGTAGCTGGTTGGATGGCTCACTTGGACTGGCTCATGGGAAACCAGGGTTCGATTCCCAGGGGCCTCGGTGAGCTTCATCCAGTGTGGGTCCTTGGGCCTTCACATTGCTGCCTAACCATGTGCCACAAGGTAGGCCCAAGTCTGGACCTCCCTGTGCCGGTCCCCAGCCCGGATCAAACACAGGCTAGTGTCTGGAAGCCTCCAAAGCGCCTGAGCGGATCAGTGAAAGCTGATTGGCTGCAGCGACCCCTGAAGGGATTCGCCGAAAAACATTGTTTACTTGAGAGTTGGTTTCTGGTTTTGTGTGTGACTCTTTGTTCATGATGTGTTAATGTGTGTTTGTGCAGTTGTTGATTTTGTAGTGTTTTACTTGAGTGTTTCCATGCGATTGTGTCTTCTATTACTCGTGTGTATTTGTGTTTATGTGCATGTGTTTGCATATATGTGTTTGTGTGTTTTTCGGTCTGTTCTGTGTCTACATGTGTGTTTATGTTTGTGTTTTTACATGCACGTGTGATGAGGCATGTTTGGAAATTTTTACGTGTGCGTACTTGTGTTTTCATACCTTTCATTTGTGTGTCCTGCAGGAGTTCAGCCTGCGCGCATATGGTTCCATGTGCGCGCAGGCCGGTTCCATGTGCACATGGTTCCATGTGCGCGCAGGCCGGTGCATGTGCACATGGAACCAGCCTGCGCTACGGGGTCAGTCTGCTGACATTTGAGAAGTGCTGACGCAGCAGCGCTGAAAGCGCGTCCACGCAGCCAGCTGCTGCTGTCTGCTGAGGCTGCAGCTCTGCCTCACGCCTGCTGACGCCATCATGTCCAAAGTCAACGGCGGCTCCGCTGGCTGCCGGGCCATGGTGATCGCGGGGAAATACTTATCGAGCCCGTGTTCCGCCACACTGGCCCGGAGTTCTGGTCACCAGAACCGCCGGCTGATCGTCCTCCAGCGCCGCCTGGCGAGCTTCAGCGCAGCCGGCGCGGGGGGCAGAGCTGCGGCTCCGGCTCAGCAGGAAACCACCGGCTGCATCTCCGCTGCAGACCGGCATGCTCGGACGAACCGGAACCTGATTTACCGCGACGTTAAAGCGTTTCTAAACGAAGTGGGAGGAGATCCGCGAGAGGCTCGGTACTGGCTGACCCAGTTCCAGAGGGCGACCTCGGCCCAGTCCCCGGCTTTTGCCGTCCTGGAGGTAAACTTTACCTTCTGATGTTCTTGAAACTGACTAATGATTATCATCTTAAGTCTGATATATCTATATGCATATTTCGTTTGTTTGTCTACTTTAATGTATTTTTTTATTGCTTGAAATAAATAAATTCCAACCTGTCAAATGTTTGGAGACAGCAGAGCTGCAGTTTTTCTGGGCTGTGATCATTTCATCAGGAGTGCAGAGTAGTGAATGGAGGACAGATGATAGACGTTTATGTTTCTTTTTGCAACTGTTCTGTCATAAATGCTAAACTGTTATAATTGTTTTTTCAATGATCAAACAAATATTGAAGGAGAAGAGAATTATCATCTTTGGATTTGGTCTTTAAGAATCTCTCTCTGTTGAAGGTGGCTGAAAGGAAAAGCCATCAGAACAAACTCATCCAGCAGGCTGGACAACGAGAAACTTCAGCTTTTATTGCTCAATCTTCTGATCAATACAATGATGTGTTTGCTGTTGTTCTGCTGTGTTTGAAGAGCTCAAAGATGTGAAATTTAGAATTGAAATTGACCAAAGATGAATACTGAATGGATGCATGCCAACAAAGAATGACTGATTTGGAAAGATCCTCCCAAAGATGGAGCCGTCCACTCTCTGGTGTCAAACAGAAAAAGAAGACGCGTGAAGGAATGTGACAGAAACCTGCCATTTTTTGACAGCTAATGTGAACTGTTGGAGTCTCAATGGACTAATGATAATGCTTCTCCCCAGGTTCAGATTCATTACTGATAATAGTAACTTTAATAATGGATTAGATTGATCTGCTTTTCTAGACACTCAAAGTTCTTTCAATGTGTCCATCATTCATTTATACTTGGTGATGGTAACCTTTGACCTTCAGCTGCCCTGGGGCAGACAGAGAGGCACGGCACCAGTTCCCGCCTCCCTGTTGGCTGGGGCAACGGGGATCGAACCACCGACCCTTCCATCTTTGGACGACCTGCTCAACCGCCTGATCCTAACACCAAACCTGAGAATGATGAGTTACTTAGAATCCAAAAGTCCAAACTCTTAATAGTAGATTTTATTGAACCCTCAAATTATGCTGTAAATCGATGCCCCCCCAGGGAAAAATTCAGTGTAAAACTCAAGACTGAAAACCGTCATGGTTATTGTAATGGTTATTTGGAGATTAATATATTTCCAGATGACGGGTCCGGTTCAGACAATCACACACTGACTTTGGGTTGGAGTCCAACAACGAACCTCTGGAGAAGTTCACAACACCACCCACTGACCATAGAGCTATTCCATAAATATTCAGCTTTATGGTTCTGATAACAGTCCTCAGATCTTCATCCCTGAAACTAAATGCTTCCCTTTTGCAGCATAAAGTAGTTTAGATAGAATTTTCTGCATTTATCAAGTTCTTTAGAACAATAATTCAAATATTTTTCCCACAATTCCTCATCTACATTTTTATTTACAGTCAAGATTTATTCTTAACTGCATTTATCTGTATTACTGCTGTAATCTTTCATTTTAACATCATTCATACCATAATTTATGGCTGATGATCAGAGTCAATGAAGTGCTCCCATAGTTTTTATCCAGGCCGGTTTCATTGGTTCTGGAGCTTTTTCTGCCGACCCTCCATGACAGACAGACATGCAGTAAAGACCTGAACATGAGGGTCTTTTGATGGACTGAAAGCTGGGAAGGTCATTGTTACGCCCCCTTCAGAGTCTAGGGGTACCTAGGGGGGCATAACATAAAAAAAGTAAAGTTTTGGCTACTAAATTTAAATTAACACACACCAAGCAAAGGTCTCCATAAAAAAAAAAAGACAAATTTATTTACAAATAAATAAACAACCAACAACTAAAAGTAAAGCAAAAAGGCTTCAGGGAGGTATTCCATGTTTAAATGTTTAAACTAGCCTGACTTTAAGCCTGAACTCTGGCTGAAATCCACCTGAACTTGCTTACTCTGGGTATGTCGGTTCCAAAACACCGGATATGAGTTGGTGTAATTACGCTCCACTTGGTAACCCTGGGTTAATGCACGTGCACAGCAGGTACATAAAGACATTCTCAATGGATCGCCGATTTCTGGAGTCACCATGGAAACACGTGGAGAAAAAAAAGAGAGCGCAATACTTCAGTGAGACGGAGTCTGAGATTTAAATGACGGCGTATAAAGATTATACGTCCATCAAAAAGTAACACGGCTGCATCATCATCAAAAGAAAGAGTTTTTGCTCGTAGTAGAAGAACAGACAAAGTAAACGCACGAGTTTCTGATCTTATTTCTATTTTCAAGTGACGCGCGCGCATATATAGAAATAATTCATTTAAGGTGGCAAAATTGGATATATATCTATATATATATATATATATATAGATATATATATATATATCTATATATATATATATCCAATGTTGCCACCTTAAATGAATTATTTCTATTGGTAACAAGTAATTAATTGAGTTAAATTTATTCAACCTAATTTCTTACGTCTATAAAACTCATTAATTGTTAATACAACTCAAATTTACATATTTATTTAACTAAATGTCATATTACTGCAAATCAAGTAATTTTTTTTCCATTGTAATGAATTATAATGCTTGAATTCTCATATTAAGTTTGAGCCGGCAGAGACTCATTTTTATAACAATAAAAAGAACAAAACATTATAAGTTTAGCGCATGATTTCATTTATGAATTCCACAACATTGTCAGTATTCTAATGAACTGTAGGGGTGCTATATAAACTCATCATCCTCTCACTCATGGTGCAGAGACTTGAGCAAAGTAGGACAAAATAACTCTACAAAACACGGCAAAACACAGTAAAACAGCTAAACAACTAAACACATTTGGTCAAAAACCCACACTTGAACCCAAATCCGTCCAAACAGGCAAAGGGAGTGGTATCCCACAATCCCTTGCGGTGCCAATTTAACAGCAGCACCAAAGTTACATCTACTTAATTGAATTAATTTGAATGAAAGTAAAATAACTGTCTGATAACTACATGTTATTTTTAAACTGACTTAACAAAAAGAAAGATTTTTAATGATCTTAACTGAAGCAAACAATTAATTTAGATCAAAGTATAAAGTTTATCTTTCCAACATCCATATGTGGTCTTATCACCCTCTCATGGTGGAAAAAGTATTATCTGAGCTTCTTCATCCACTAAATCATCTTCAAATGGACACGCCATGCTGCTTCACCTCTCTGTAAACAAACTAACCTTCAACTAAACCTGCTCCAGACCAGGTTATGTTCAGAGCATGAGTTGCTATGGCAACTTGACATACTCTGAAACATACCTCCATTTCTGGAACCGAAAGCTGAGGTTATCAACTTCCTTAGCCTCAAACTTACCGTGGGAGCTAACAGAACCTGCTTTCTGGAATACCCCCCTGGGTGAATCGAGGCCAAAATAACAAACAAACCCCCCCAACTGAAACATGTCATTTACCTGTAAATGAAAGAAAAGGGAAATCATTGACAAACACTAACCTCCCTAGACTAACAAAAACAGGAGATAAAAAAATGTACTAAAGAAAATGGCAGCTCACCCCTACAGCTTCACTTAACACAACTACAAACCAAAAGACTAAACAGAGTGGGCACAAAACCACAAAGTGCAACACAAACTAAACAGGCGGTGAAATACAAACCAAAATGGAGACTCGCCGCTGCCGTGGAGACTCGTCCATGAGGTGTTTTTAAAGATGGCCTCCATCAGCTTGTCCAATGGGAGGCCACACCTTTGCCAGCACACCTGAAAAGAATCAGACATAAACAGACACACAAAGATGCAGAAAAACACAGAGGTCCCACTCTGATACAGAAATACACAAAACACAGAACAAACAGAACCAAACAAAACCAAATCCGGCCACAGCCGTAACAATCCTGTTCGGTCACTGCAGGTTCATGCCAATCACCCACAGCTGCTTTCATTCCTGTTCATTGTTCTCAGTACATAGAAGGGTCTGGTTTTCAGCTCTGCATTGTCAGCTCATCTCCTTTTTCACTCTCATGTTTCATGGTTTTGTCCCGTTTTTTAGTTTCTTCCAACCAAGTCCAGTCTCCTCGATTCTGGGTCCCGCCCTAGTGATTTCTGACAGAAATAAAACCTATTGATGACCAAGTTGAAACGTTCTGGAAAAAAACCCAGAGGCCTGAATCCAGGACACAGGGATGGATTGCAGTGATGGGATTGCACATGAGCTGCTGAAAGACAGGATAGTGTTTGTGTGCAGGGTGGGAGGATGCAAGTGAGAGCAGAATCAAAAGACTGTCAAAGTCAAAAGACTTTCAACTGTTGTGTTTTAGGCATACATCATGGAGGGAGTGGTCCTGAAGAGCAGATCTGTTTGGAATTGTCTAATCCAAACCAACGTTGTCTGTGCAGGTGGACAGCTCCGTTTTCCACAGCAGGGAAATGGTCCAAAGCCTCGCGTTTGGACTGTCCTTCCTGCAGAGGATGGACATGAAGCCGGTTGTAATCATTGCATGGTCTGAGGACGAGGCGCCAAAGTCCGGAGGCTCCGTCTCTGGATGTCCCACCAGTGGACTGATGGAGCGATGCCAGCAGCTGAGTCAAGCTCTGCAGCAGCACTCGGGCACCGTCCTCCCGTTCTTCTCCTCAGAGGCGGTTCTCCACCTGCAAGAGGCGCCAAATGGAAGCAAGTAAGCACAACTTAAAGGGAGGAGACTCTCCTACCTGCAGGCTTACATAGACTTTGATTGTAGATGCACTTCAAACGTTTCCTTTCTTCTTTCTATTTCGTACTGTATAATTTCTTACATCTGTTACACAAGTACCGTGTTTTGGAGTATAAGTCACAGCAGCAGAAAAATGCATGAAAAGAAAAAACATATGGTCGTCGCATTTTTTGGCATCTGGTTCTTCTTATGACACGTGTCAAATTCGATGCTCAATACTAGTCCAAAAATGTGTCCATAAACTAGACAATCCCGTCACATACAGGAGAAGCTACTGTCAGGTTTTCAGTTAGCCTCATCGCTACATCGTCTACATATCTCATTTACATTTCATGTTGAGAGATCAGGTTTATTGGTTTTAACTCTACAAACGCGTTGGTAAACATGTCTGGGTTCATGACATCATTCCGAGCTGTAAGGCCATCTTTAACCTTGTAGTGGAGGAGTTGCGTCTGAATTGTGACCACTTTCAGCGGTATTTCTGTTTCTGTAACTCCATTTCATGTCTTCATGTCATGATATCCTGCATCAGTACTTTGTCTTTTCCTCTGGGCGTTTCCCTTCACCCCACAGCCAATCAGCTTCCTCCGTCTGTCTCCTGCGTCCTCTACCAGCAGCTACCTTCATGTCTTCCTTCATCCAGAATCCTCCTCTCTGGTCTTCCTCTAGACCTCTGGCAGCTCTAGACTCAATGGATTCACCGTCTGTCCTCTGGACATGTCTCAACCATCTCAGTCTGGCTTTATCTCCTCTAACATGTCTGTCCCTCTGCTGTCCTCATTCCTGATCCATCCTGAACCTCAGCATCTTCGTCTCTGCGTCCTGTCTTCCTCAGTGTCTAGGAAACAACATGGCTGCTCTCTCCACACCTTTCCTTTCATTCCAGCTCAAACTCTTTTCTGACACTTTTCTCCACCCATTCCAACCTGCCTACACTCTTCTTCACTTCTTTTCCACTCTCCCCGTTCCTCTGGACTGTTGACCGTAGATCCTTCAGATCCTCCGCCTTCATCTCCTTCATTTCAGCTGAACAGGTGATAGTGATGGGATAGACTCACTCTGATGAGAGTGGTGTTTGTGGTGTTTTTCAAAGCTCTTGTTGCACTTTTCTCATGATAAAGGACAACTGGATGTCTATTTTTTTTAATTCAAACCTTGGTGAATCAGGAGACAAAAAAAATGCTGTTTGAAAAAGCTGCTACAGTGGGCGGGGCCAAAGTCTCCCTGCTCCGCCCCATTCTGCATCAGGGTTTGTGTTATTTGCCTTGGTTTTTGCTTCTGTTTTTGTTCCGTCATGTTTGAGTTCTGGTTCCTGTTTTATTTTGAAAGTTTCCTGTATGTGTTAGTTTTGAGTTTTACTTCCTGGTTCCAATCTCTCCTGATCGTTCTCACCTGTGTCTTGTCAGTTCTGTTTGGATTTGAGTCTTGCCTCTGGGGGGTATTCCAGGAAGCATGTTTAAACTACCCTGACTTTAAGCCTGAACTCTGGCTGAAATCCGCCTGAACTTGCTTACTCTGGGTATGTCGGTTCCAACAGACCGGATATGAGTTGGCGTAATTACGCTCCACTTGGTAACCCTGGGTTAACGCACGTACACAGCAGGTACATAAAGACATTCTCAATGGATCGCCGATTTACGGAGTCACCATGGAAACACGTGGAGAAAAAAAGAGAGGCTACACTTCAGTGAGACGGAGTCTGAGATTTAAATGACGGCGTATAAAGATTATACGTCCATCAAAAAGTAATACGGCTGCATCATCATCAAAAGAAAGAGTTTCTGCTTGGAGAAAAAGAACAAAGTAAACGCACAAGTTTCTGATCTTATTTCCATTTTCAACTGACGCATATATATATATATATATATATATATATATAACTTATCCAATTTTGCCAACCTAAATGAATTACTTCTATTGGTAACAAGTAATTGAGTTAAATTTATTCAACCTAATTTCTTACGTCTATAAAACTCAATAAATGTTTAAACAACTCAAATTTACATATTTATTTAACTAAATGTCATATTACTCCAATTCAAGTAATCTTTTTTCCATCGTAATGAATTATAGTTCTTGAACTCTCATATGTTTGAATTTACCGTGAGAGCTAGCTTAATCTGCTTTCTGGAATACCCCTCTGCCTCCCTCTTGACCAGGGGGGTATTCCAGAGAGCAGGTTCTGCTAGCTCCCACGGTAAGTTTGAGGCTAAGGAAGTTGATAACCTCAGCTTTCGGTTCCAGAAATGGAGGTATGTTTCAGAGTATGTCAAGTTGCCATAGCAACTCATGCTCTGAACATAACCTGGTCTGGAGCAGGTTTAGTTGAAGGTTAGTTTGTTTTCAGAGAGGTGAAGCAGCATGGCGTGTCCATTTGAAGATGATTTAGTGGATGAAGAAGCTCAGATAATACTTTTTCCACCGTGAGAGGGTGATAAGACCACACATGGATGTTGGAAAGAGAAACTTTATACTTTGATCTAACTTCATTATTTGCTTCAGTTAAGATCATTAAAAATCTTTCTTTTTGTTAAGTCAGTTTAAAAATAACGCATAGTTATGAGACAGTTATTTTACTTTCATTTTCTTAACTGTTTTTCCCTTTTGGGGTCACGGGGCTGCTGGAGCCTATCCTGGCCACTTGTTGGCAAAGGCAGGGGGAAACCTGGACAGGTCGCCAGTCTGTCGCAGGGTAGAATGTCCACAAACACACACCCATTCACTCTCACACTCACACCTATGGTCAATTTAGAGTGACCAATCAACCTATGAAGCATGTTTTTGGACAGTGGGAGGAAGCCGGAGACCCCGGAGAGAACCCACGCATGCACGGGGAGAACATGCAAACTCCACACAGAAAGGTCCCCTGTTGATGTAATGTTTTTCATGTCCCCCAGCTGGGACTTGAACTGGAGGCCTTTTTGCTGTGAGGCAAGAGCGCTAACCACTGCGCCACCGTGCAGCCTACTTTCATTTTAATTAATTCAATTAAGGAGGTGTAACTTTGGTGCTGCTGTTAGATCTGCATCGCAAGGGATTGTGGGATACCATTCCCTTTGCCTGTCTGGATGGGTTTGGGTTTAAGTGTGGGTTTTTGACCAAATGTGTTTAGTTGTTTAGCTGTTTTACTGTGTTTTGTCGAGTTATTTTGTCCTGTTATGTTTAATTCTTTCTGCACCATGAGTGAGAGGGAGGAAGAGGCTGATGAGGATATTTAGCATCATTAGTGAAATATTTTAATACAAGCAATGAAGTTGAAATCAATCTTGTTATAAAGTATCCATGTTTCAAGCTGATAATTTGCAATGTATCACTCATTTTAATTTGATAAAAATGAGAATATCTGCAGCCTGTAACTTAGACACATGAGAGTTAAAGAAGTATAAATGGAAACACATTTAATTGAATTAGAGTAATAGGACATTTAGTTATGTAAATATGTAAATTTGAGCTGTAAAAAAATATTGAGTTGGATAAATGTAAGAAATTAGGTTGAAAAATTTAACTCAATTACTTGTTACCAACTGAAGCAATTAGTTGGGCATGATGCCATTGAAGTGCAGACTTTCAGCTTTTATTCCATGGGTTGAACAAAAAGATTGCATAAAATTGTGAAAAACTAAAGCATTTTTTAAACACAATCCCTTCATTTCATGGTCTGGTAAGTAATTGGACAATTGACTTCCATGCTATTGCATGGGCAGGTGTGGGTAATTCCCTTGTTATGTCATTATGAGTGAAGCAGATAAAAGGCCTGGAGTTGATTAGAGGACTCGTGCTGCATTTGGAAAATTTTGCTGTGAACAGACAACATGCGGTCAAAGGAGCTCTCCATGCAGGTGAAAGGAGCCATCATTAAGCTGAGAAAACAGAAAAAAAACATGAAACCAGAAACTACTACAGTATTAGGAGTGGCAACATCAACAGTGTGGTTCATCCTGAGAAAGAAAGAAAGCTCTGGTGAACTCAGCAACACAAAAAGACCTGAACGTCCACGGAAGACAACAGTGGTGGATGATGGCAGAATCATTTCCATGGTGAAGAGGAACCCGTTCACAACAGCCAACCAAGGGAACAACACTCTCCAGGAGGTAGGCGGATCAATATCCAAGTCTACCATCAAAAGAAGACTGCATGAAAGTAGATCCAGAGGGAACACTGCAAGATGCAAGCCACTCAGAAGCCTCAAGAATAGGAAGGCTAGATTGGACTTTGCTAAAAAGCATCTCAAAAAGTTCTGGAAAAACATTCTTTGGACAGATGAAACCATAATCAACCTCTACCAGAATGATGGCAAGAGGAAAGTATGGAGAAGGCGTGAAGAAGCTCCTGATCCAAAGCACACTACATCATCAGTAAAACACGGTGGAGGCAGTGTGATGGTCTGGGCGTGCATGGCTGCTAGTGGCACTGGGACACTAGTGTTTATTGATGACGTGACACAGGACAGAAGCCTAAAGAATTCTGAGGTGTTCAGAGACAGACTGTCTGCGCAGATCCAGGTGAATGCAGCCCTGTCTGCGCAGATCCAGGTGAATGCAGCCCTGTCTGCGCAGATCCAGGTGAATGCAGCCCTGTCTGCGCAGATCCAGGTGAATGCAGCCCTGTCTGCACAGATCCAGGTGAATGCAGCCCTGTCTGCGCAGATCCAGGTGAATGCAGCCAAACTGATTGGGCAGCGTTTTATAATACAGATGGACAACGACCCAAAACCTCCAGCCAAAGCAACTCAGGAGTTTATTAAAGCAAAGAAGTGGATATTCTTGAATGGCCAAGTCAGTCACCTGATCTGAACCCAATTGAGCAGCATTTCACTTGTTGAAGACTAAACTTCAGACAGAAAGGCCCACAAACAAACAGCAACTGTTTGCCGCTGCAGTAAAGGCCTGGCAGAGCATTCAGAAGGAGAAAACCAGCATCTGGTGATGTCCATGAGTTCAAGACTTCAGGCTGTCATCGCCAACAACCAAGTATTGGGAATGACCATTTGGTTTGCAGTTATTTCATTTGTCCAATGACTGACCAGCCCATGAAATGAAGGGATTGTGTTTAAAAATACTTTAGTTTTTCACATTTTTATGTAATCTTTTTGTTCAACCCATGGAATAAAAGCTGAAAGTCTGCACTTCAATGGCATCTGAGTTGTTTTATTTAAAATTCACTGTGGTAATGTACAGAAACTAAATTAGAATGTGTCTCTGTCTAAATATTTATGGTCCTGCATTACAAAAGAAATGAGAAACTCTGACTCCGTCTCACTGAAGTATACCGCTTTCTTTTTTTCTCCACGCGTTTCCATGGTGACTCCGTAAATCGGCGATCCATTGAGAATGTCTTTATGTACCTGCTGTGCACGTGCGTTAACCCAGGGTTACCAAGTGGAGCGTAATTACGCTAACTCATATCCGGTCTTTTGGAACCGACATACCCAGAGTAAACAAGTTCAGGCGGATTTCAGCCAGAGTTCAGGCTTAAAGTCAGGCTAGTTTAAACGGGCCTTCTGGAATACCCCCCTGGTCCATACCATCATTTTCCTGTTCGTCTTCTGCCCTGTTTACCTGATTAGCCTGAAGTGAGTTTTGTTTTGGGTTCCCTGCTCAGCAGCGCTTTCTGTTGTGGCCTAGGAACCGTGTGCCTCCCGTCTCTGCATTTTGGGTCCTTTAACAACCCCTCAACCTTACATTCTGATCCTCCACCTGCAGACCAACAGATCCATGAACGCCTCAGTTCTCTGGATCAGAACTGGATGGATGGATGGATCGGATGTTGCTGCTAGTGTTAGCTTGGGGCTGTGAGGGGCTGTAAGCTAGCAGGAGAGACTGAAAACAGATGGGTGATGGGAAGTGGAGGCGGGCTTACTCTGTGCAAATTTCTAGTTTCTCCTGCCGCTCTGCAGAAACTATGTCCCAGAAAATGGCACAGATTTTACAGTTAGGCTAAAAACTGCATCGTCCTCATTAAAATACCAGCGGGAACACTTTGAAAACTGATCAGAAGATGATTGGAGAGGGACTTTAAATGGCATGGGACAAAACGCTGACATAACTGCCCCTTTGGGGGCTTTTGGTCAAATTGAAACCTTTACCATCCAAAGCGAAGCCAGGTCTTCAAATGTCCAATACGGTCTCTTAAGAGGGTTTTATGGAAGGTATTCCTTATTAGTGGAGCCAAAGCTTTACATGTAAAGGTGGGAGTAAAAACTAACGAGACTAAACCATGAATCAATTATGAGAAGCAGAAAGAAGCTTAGATGATAATCTCAACTAAATGAATGAAAAGAGAAAAAGAAATTGTTACCATTTTTGAACAGAGTAATTTTAAATCTAACAAGCTAAGTGGAAGAGATAGAAAAATGTTCCAGAGTAATGTCAGTATTTGTCTTTAAAGTTTCTCAAGCTGAAATACTTAGGAAGTCCTTCAAAAGTCTAAACTGGAGTTTTAAATGTCCTGCATCAAAGAGAAAAAGGTTTTTTTCCTGACCTCTCGATGATCTTCTGTCTGATTTGTTGCTGCTCAGCGACCGACCCTACATCGATGTGGTAACCAGTCTTCTTCAGTGGAGTCTGGACAGTGGGATGATCCCGCTCATCTGTCCGGTGGGGAGGGACACCAGAGGTTGTTCGGTCATCCTGGACCAAACTGAGGTCACAGCAGCTGTTTCCCGAGCTCTGCAGCCGCACAAGGTCATGTTCCTGAACCACTGCGGAGGCCTGCGAAGCCCAGAACGAAAGGCAGGAACCCTGCATGCGTTTAACAGAAAGACCAGTGCAGCAATCTGACACTGGATCAGCGCCATGTGTTACGGAATCCATTTTAAAGCAGGTAAATGTGGGTTTCAGGTGCTGGATACTGTGTCTCTCCCTGCTGACCTGCCCCGTTTGTCCACCGCATCATGTCTGAGTGAGGCCGAACGCCGCAAAGTCACCACCATCACCAAAATCCTCAACCAGCTGCCGGCAGAGTCGTCCGCCGTGATCACCTCAGCCGACACTCTGCTGTCCGAGCTGTTCAGCCACAGAGGTGAACTTCTGCCTTCATCATCCTGATGGATCCAAGTATGATGGTGACTGAGGGAGCTGAGACTCCAAATCTGGGGGGGCTGTGGCTGCACTTCCTCTGCAACAGGGGCATCATCTCGTCTAGATTTTATGCATTAAGAAATGACTAAAACTTTTACTTCACTCAGACAGAACTCATCTTTAGAGACCCACTCCAATGAAAACCGCCTTTTTGGAGTTTTGAACAGGTTTTGGTGGGATTTTCCATTGATGGAGGACATCCTCCTGAGAACCAGCCCATTCATGGCTTCTGTAGGGGACATTTGGTTTGGAATCGGGTCCTTTGGCACTTCTGAATTTCTCTACTAAGACCTGATGTGCCTAAATCAGGACATCCTGGCCTTTCTAATGATGTGTTTGGGTGGGATAGTGGGGAGTTTGGATTTAAGGGGCTGTTTCTCAAGAGCTAAAGAAAATTAAGCTCAAAACTGCATTTCTGACTATTTTTTTTATTCAAATCACTGTGAATGAGGAGCAGATGAAAAGCTGACGGTGGAAAAAGCTTGTGCCAGGGATGTAGGTGCTGCAGTCAGGTTGGGGTTAAATCAAGAACTGAAGTCAAGCAGTTTTATTATGCTATAGCTGTGTTTTAAATTCATGAGCACATACACACACACGTGCACAGCTAGGCTGATAGGCTCCTCCCCTTTCTCAGTCTCCTGCTGTACATCCACTTCTGCGACCTTCTGAGCTCGCTTTAGTGCTCTGTCAGCGGCAGTTCAGTCTAATCTGTGTTCTCTTCCTGCTGTCAGGATCTGGAACCCTCTTTAAAAGTGGAGATCCCATTCACCGGTCAGTAGGTGTCACTCAAACACTGCTCCTCTGGGCTGCAAGCCTGAATTCATAGTCTGCTCTTGGCTTGGCTTGTGCAGGTACTCCTCTCTGGTTGGCATAGATGTGCAGCGCCTGCTGGCTCTCATCAACAAGTCCTTTGATAAAACTCTGAAGGAGGATTACTTCGACTCTCTGAAGGGGCGGCTGCGCGCCATCTACCTCTCTGAAGGGTGAGTCCAACAGCTGCAGGAACAGCTTCTTCTGCAGTGTGTTGAAGCCACATGAACTGTCGCTGGGTCCTTTCAGCTACAACGCAGCAGCCATCATCACAATGGAGCCGGTGAACGGCGGCACTCCTTATCTGGACAAGTTTGTGGTGAGCAGCAGTAAGCAGGGCCAGGGCATGAGCCACATCCTGTGGGAGTGCATCAGACATGACCAGGGCAAATTATTCTGGAGGTCGAAAGCTGCAAACAAAATCAACCCATGGTGAGAAACGCCTTTTCAGACGTGGACTGTTCCAACACAACCAGGTGTTGTGTTGGAACACAATGACTCTATTTCTAGATGAAGAGAAAAAGGAGCTGAAACATGACAGGAAGAGGGGCGGCACAAACAAACAACATCTGCTCTCATCAGAGAGTAGAAATATGGAGAAAAAAAAGACTTTTCTATTCAGTGGTCCCTCGTTCATCGCATGGTAAACGTTCCATAAATAACCTGCAATAGTTGAAATCTGGGACGCAGGATAGATGTTCAAAGGCTGCAAAACTCCTCACTACACACAGTCTACACTTTTCTCAGACAGACATTAACATTTTCAGACTTTTTCATAGAATAAAACAAAGATCTGATCACGGTCTGACATTTATGAAAATGTGACAAACTGAATGCATTCTGTCCAGGAGACGACAGGGAGAAGATTGATTGAAAAGGTTAACAGCCAATCGGGATGCAGAACTCGGCGGGCTGTAAAAACAAAACAAAAAACAAGAATGCAAAGTTACGCTGACAAGAAATCAGCGAAACAGTGAGACAAGATGGATGAACCATGAAATAGAAAGAGACCAACAGCAAAAAAAGAAAAGAGTACATGTGACATAAGATGGGGGGACAAAGTGTGGGAAGCCCCCAGTGCACCCCTTTGGGGGCTGCAGCCAACACACACCTGAACTGGACCAACTGACAAATGTTGTATACTTTTGGGCTGTGGGAGGAAGTTGATGTCCAGGAAAAAACAGTCGTGCACAGGAACAACATGCAGACTCCACACAGAAGGTCCCAGCGGGGGTTTGAATCACAGCCTTCCTGCTGTGAGACAAGAATGCTAACCACTACACCACCATGCAAGAGTACAGCCTCAGAGCATAGCTAGGATCTGCCGCCACCTTTGGGTGAAATACATCACTGTCGCTGAAGAAGGAGTCTTACCAAGACTGCCAGGCTTGGTAAGACTCCTCCAGACATGCGTCCATCCAGACATGCGTCCGTCCAGACATGCGTCCGTCCAGACATGCGTCCGTCCAGACATGCGTCCGTCCAGACATGCGTCCGTCCAGACATGCGTCCATCCAGACATGCGCCCATCCAGACATGCGTCCGTCCAGACATGCGTCCGTCCAGACATGCGTCCATCCAGACATGCGCCCATCCAGACATGCGTCCATCCAGACATGCGTCTGTCCAGACATGCGCCCATCCAGACCATTTACAAAAAGTTTGATCAGAAAACAAATCTATACCATTTTGTTGATTTACAAAGCACCTTTTCACTACCAGGGCTACACAAAAGCTGAAAAACCTAACTGGGATTACATAAAATATGCTGTTAGATAAACACATGGCATCAGTAACTGCAGAAATAGCAACAAATAAAACAGCCGATGGATGCAAACAAAACCCTTGGAACATCAGTTGCAGAGAAGAAAGGATCAGTTAGGCTTTTGAGGAGTGACAGAACAAAAAGCAGATGAAGATACAATCACAGACAAAAGAGAGACGTTCAGAACAGGAACAACAGAATGACTCATTTAACCTGATTTGTGTGTAATTGTAATTGAGATGGGAGTACAGGGTATGAGGGGGACTCTCTGTGCATAGTCTGGACCAATACCCACTCCAGACTATGCACAGAAGGGGGAGGAGTCAGTATACTGAAGTCAAGAATGGGATGAGCAGTCAACAAGTGTCGTGTTTCCCATCCAGCTACGTCTGACCTTCAGTAGACATGGAAGCCAATTCGGTCCAATTCGCTCTGGAACCAGAGGACCAGCATTTTTGTCTGCTGGTTGTGTCCTTGATGGGTCTAACAGTCTTGGGCTTGTGGTGGAGTGTCCGCCCTGAGACTGGAAGGTCACCAGTTCAAATCCAGGTTGAGTCATACCAAAGACTTGTCCCTCAGCATTAAGGTGTATGATGGAACCACCAAACGGTTCCTGAGTTTAGCTGTGTCAGACCCTCAGGTGCAGTTCAACTGGGACCAATCAGAGACTCAGATTTGCTTGGGATGTTTGGGTAACATTCTTTTTAAAAAGAAGCAACCATTTGCTTGGTTGCTCCGGTTGGCTTCCTCGGTCCCGTCAATGCCTGACCAGAGCTCTTCTACTTATTCATGCATTTGTCTCCAGTAGGTTAGACTACTGTAACGGCCTGCTCACCGGCCTCTCCAAACGAGCTGTAAAACAGCTTCAGTACATCCAGAATGCTGCTGCTCGAGTCCTGACCAGAACCAGGAAGTATGATCACATTAGTCCTGTGCTCAGGTCTCTGCACTGGCTCCCTGTACCTCAAAGAATAGACTTCAAAGCAGCTCTGCTTGTGTACAAGTCTCTCCATGGCCACGCACCAAAGTACATCTCTGACATGTTAGTGCCATATGAATCATCTCGTACTCTGAGGACCTCAGGGGCCGGCCTCCTGTTGATTCCCAGAGTCAGAACTAAACAAGGGGAATCAGCGTTTCAATATTCTGCAGCTAAAATCTGGAACAGCCTCCCTGAAGTCGTAAGACAGGCCTCTTCTGTGTTCATGTTCAAATCTAGACTTAAAACATTTCTGTTTAGCCGTGTATATGACTGAAAGGTCCTATCTGCACTTTTCTTTCCTTTCCTTCCTTTATTTTTAAATCAATTTTCAATTATTATTTTTTTTTTCTTTCTTTTCTTTTAAAGTAAATTTTACGTTGATTATTTCTATGATGTATTGTGATTTTAATGCATTTTTCTGTTTTGTGAAGCACCTTGAATTACTTTGTGTACGAATTGTGCTATACAAATAAACTTGCCTTGCCTTCTAGGGCCGGCGTTTGGGGGTGGGGGCCTGGGCTTGCTCCGGGGGGGCGACGCTTTCTGGCTCCTCTCCCTCTGTGTGGGGTGGGTGGTGCTGGGGCTGGGGTGTCGGCGCCTCCGGGGGTGGGGTCCCTGGGCTGGGTGGGACTGGCCCCTTTGCTGGGGGGGGGCTGGGGGACAGCTGTTTGACCACCGGGGGACAGTCTACCAGCTGTCCCCAACTTACCCCCTTCCTCATATAACCTCATATTAGGGTGAGGGGGTGGGGGGTCTAGCCTGCGATGCGCCTTGGGGGGGAGCTACTTGGCAGTGGCCCCCCTCCTATGGTTGCCATATGGAGTGGGCCCCCCCTCTTTCGGTTTTATTTGCACCTTAGACATGTAGGGTCCTTGGTAGGGGGGGTGCTTGGACATCACTGCAAGCAAGCAGCAAATGTCCTCCTGGCACCCTACCCGCCAATTTTAACCGCACCTTAGACATTTAGGGCCCCTTGGTGGGGAGGGTGAGGGGACATCACTGTGA
Organism: Oryzias latipes; assembly: GCF_053564925.1. Lineage (NCBI taxonomy): Eukaryota > Metazoa > Chordata > Actinopteri > Beloniformes > Adrianichthyidae > Oryzias > Oryzias latipes. The sequence continues at coordinate 556,882 of NC_136244.1, read as the reverse complement.
GTAATCAGGAGATGTCCCCTCAGTGCCCTACTTGCCAATTTTATCTGCACCCCCCTTAGTACACACACCCCTCCCCCCTCAATATATACATCCCAACATAAACACACACACATGCACACACACACCCTGTCAAACACACATACACGCACACACATTCTGCAAGGAAGGTGGGACCTAGGTCCATCTGTCCCCTACCCCTTCCCTGGTGGGGGGTGCGGGCCCCTTGGCGACGGCGGCCGTGTCCCCGGGGTGCCGGCTTCCTGGGCCCGACGGTGCTCTCTCCGCACGGTGGGGGGTTCACATTACACCTGAGCCGGGGGTGTTCGTGTCCCTGGGGGGTGGGTTCTGGTCCTTGCCCCTGAGCGCTGGGCCTCGCCAAACTTCCAACAGTGGCCGAGCCTGGTCGGGCCATATTTACAACACCCATTGTGGGCCCCCTTTTTTCCCCGGGGTTCCCCCCTCCCTGGCGGGGGGCGGCGGGCCCCTGCCTTGCTCCTCCCTGGACCAACCATGGGCCGGGTGGGTGGCTGCCTGGAGTGCGGAGCGGGTCTCTCTTGGGGGGTCTTGGCTCGTACCTGGGGTTGGGGCGGGGGGATGCCCGGAACTCCTGGGTGGTGATGGGGTGCTCGTCTGGGGCTGTGGGCGTCTTTCTCCGGTGGGGCCCTGCGTTGGGCTCTCCCGGCGCGGCGGGGGGGCTGCTTTCCTGGCTGGGCGGGGGCGGCGCTCTCTTTCCCTCCGCGCCTCCCTGCTCTCTGGCTCTGGGGGCCTCGCGGCGGTCCTGCTGGCCCTGGCCTGGGTGGCGGTCTTGGTCGCCCGGGGGGCGGTTGTTCCCTGCCGGTTCCCGTGTGGCGTTGGGGGGATTCCGGCTGCCGCTGCTGCTGCGGTGGGGGTCTGGGTGTGGGGGTGGCTGGGCGCTCCTCCTCCTTCTTTTCACGTTCCACCATCCATTTTAGAAGAACATAAACACTCACCTGAGCACTGGCGTTAGCTCACCTTTGCACTAACAGTTTGCATGATTGAATGAATGAAATATTTCACACTAGTTGGTTTGAAGGCATAAGTATGCGTGTGAACACTATCTGTTTTGTGTACATGTCGACATGTGAACATTTTTGCAGCTAGCAGGTGTGTTGATAACATTTGAGTGTGTGCGAACAGGCCCCGCCCTTTTTGTACTACATTTGAACCGTACCGTAATGATAAAGAACCAGTAAACCTGTCTGCTTTATGCTGCTTCATGGTCTTATCCCCCTTCCCCTCCTATTATCACCCCCTACCCCCCCTCTCTCTAGCGTCCCTCTCTCTTCTTCCCTTCTTTCCTTTTCCGTCCGGTCCAACACCAAAGATTTCCAAACATGATTGAAATTAATAAAGTTTGGCCTCAATTACAAAAGGGGTTTATTCAGACATACCTTTGGTTTGTCTGAAGATTAATAACCCCTCTTGTTAAAGTAAAATATGTCCAACACAAGAGGCCCTCAGCTCTCATCTGTCTGCCCAGCTGTTGGATAGGACAAGTTAAAAAAAAAAAAAAAGAAGCGACCATTTGAAAGTTGATCATCAAGGAGAAATGAATATTTGTGGTTTGTGTCTAGTTGGATATTTGACATTTTACACCGTGCCTCTTCCATCATTTGCTAGTACTGGCTAGCAACAGTCCGGTGTGAACACTGCACGCTAAAAGAGCGCCGACCAATGCCCATTTAATGCATGGCCACAGACACTCAGGTGCAGTCCAAACCCACTTGAACCCATGTTCTATCCACATGACATTGATAAATCAGCAGCTTTATTGCCTGCTAATGCTTCTCACATGCTAAGATTTCTCCAGGTGTCTCATGTTGGCGGTCTAACCAAGCATGATGCAGGAATTCTGATGGCTACCACAAAGACTCCGCCTTTCAAGGGTTTCCTCTCATTTTCTCTCCAGGTACTTCAAACACTGTGATGGCAGTTTTGTGAATGGACTTTGGACTGTCTTCTGGTTTGGACTGACAGACATCAGAGACTCCTACATGTTAGTGGAGCACGCCAAGAACCTCCCTGACTCCTTCCTCAGCTCCTCTTCAGCCTTGACCCTGCAGCCTCCCGCCACAGGATCCTGAACTGCTTCACAGCAGCTAATCAGCATTTAATACAGCAAGAACTAGATTACATTACAGTCATTAGCTGATCATTAAAATTTAATGAATGCTCTTCCATCATATTTAGAAACACGCTGCATCTGGCAAAGAAGACAAACATTTTTCAAAAACTGACCAAGAGGTTCGTTGGTCCTCTGCTCTCATGTCTGAGAAAAAGCATTCAGAGTGTTATTCCTTCAAAATGAAAGTCTGCAGCTGCGCTGATGCTTTGCCGCCTCCAGCTGGTTGGTTTTCTCCCAGGAACCAGTTTGTTTCTAACTTTACCCATAGTTCCACTGCTGTGAACATTCTGTTCAGTTTGCAGACAAAAAGTTGGACTTTTCCTAAAAAACTTCCACAGGCTTCGAAAAACACAAACCATGACGCTGGCATTTCAAAGTAAACATGGACGTGTGACCAACAGGAGGAAATCCATGAAATTATTTGACTTGTGCAGATCTTGGTGCCGGACAGGACAATGTCTGTCTCCTCGTCTGCCTGTCTTCTCGTCTACCTGTCTTCTCGTCTGCCTGTCTTCTCGTCTGCCTGTCCTCTCGTCTACCTGTCTTCTCGTCTGCCTGTCTGCCTGTCTTCTCGTCTACCTGTCTTCTCGTCTGCCTGTCTGCCTGTCTGCCTGTCTTCTCGTCTGCCTGTCTGCCTGTCTTCTCGTCTGCCTGTCTTCTCGTCTGCCTGTCTGCCTGTCTGCCTGTCTTCTCGTCTACCTGTCTTCTCGTCTGCCTGTCTGCCTGTCTTCTCGTCTGCCCGTCTTCTCGTCTGCCTGTCTGCCTGTCTTCTCGTCTACCTGTCTGCCTGTCTTCTCGTCTGCCTGTCTGCCTGTCTTCTCGTCTGTCTGTCTTCTCGTCTGCCTGTCTTCTCGTCTGTCTGTCTTCTCGTCTGCCTGTCTGCCTGTCTTCTCGTCTGCCTGTCCTCTCGTCTGCCTGTCTTTTCGTCTACCTGTCTTCTCGTCTGCCTGTCCTCTCGTCTGCCTGTCTTCTCGTCTGCCTGTCTGCCTGTCTTCTCGTCTACCTGTCTTCTCGTCTGCCTGTCTGCCTGTCTGCCTGTCTTCTCGTCTGCCTGTCTGCCTGTCTTCTCGTCTGCCTGTCTGCCTGTCTGCCTGTCTTCTCGTCTACCTGTCTTCTCGTCTGCCTGTCTGCCTGTCTTCTCGTCTGCCCGTCTTCTCGTCTGCCTGTCTTCTCGTCTACCTGTCTGCCTGTCTTCTCGTCTGCCTGTCTTCTCGTCTACCTGTCTTCTCGTCTGCCTGTCTGCCTGTCTTCTCGTCTGCCCGTCTTCTCGTCTGCCTGTCTGCCTGTCTGCCTGTCTTCTCGTCTACCTGTCTGCCTGTCTTCTCGTCTGCCTGTCTGCCTGTCTTCTCGTCTGTCTGTCTTCTCGTCTGCCTGTCTTCTCGTCTACCTGTCCTCTCGTCTGCCTGTCTGCCTGTCTTCTCGTCTGCCTGTCTGCCTGTCTTCTCGTCTGCCTGTCTTCTCGTCTGCCTGTCTGCCTGTCTTCTCGTCTACCTGTCTTCTCGTCTGCCTGTCTGCCTGTCTTCTCGTCTGCCCGTCTTCTCGTCTGCCTGTCTGCCTGTCTTCTCGTCTACCTGTCTGCCTGTCTTCTCGTCTGCCTGTCTGCCTGTCTTCTCGTCTGTCTGTCTTCTCGTCTGCCTGTCTTCTCGTCTGTCTGTCTTCTCGTCTGCCTGTCTGCCTGTCTTCTCGTCTGCCTGTCCTCTCGTCTGCCTGTCTTTTCGTCTACCTGTCTTCTCGTCTGCCTGTCCTCTCGTCTGCCTGTCTTCTCGTCTGCCTGTCTGCCTGTCTTCTCGTCTACCTGTCTTCTCGTCTACCTGTCTGCCTGTCTGCCTGTCTTCTCGTCTGCCTGTCTGCCTGTCTTCTCGTCTGCCTGTCTGCCTGTCTGCCTGTCTTCTCGTCTACCTGTCTTCTCGTCTGCCTGTCTGCCTGTCTTCTCGTCTGCCCGTCTTCTCGTCTGCCTGTCTTCTCGTCTACCTGTCTGCCTGTCTTCTCGTCTGCCTGTCTTCTCGTCTACCTGTCTTCTCGTCTGCCTGTCTGCCTGTCTTCTCGTCTGCCCGTCTTCTCGTCTGCCTGTCTGCCTGTCTGCCTGTCTTCTCGTCTACCTGTCTGCCTGTCTTCTCGTCTGCCTGTCTGCCTGTCTTCTCGTCTGTCTGTCTTCTCGTCTGCCTGTCTTCTCGTCTACCTGTCCTCTCGTCTGCCTGTCTGCCTGTCTTCTCGTCTGCCTGTCTTCTCGTCTACCTGTCTTTTCGTCTGCCTGTCTTCTGCTCTCAGCTTCCTGCTGCTACAGCCGTTGTCCGCTCCTGTTTCCCTTCCACACCATTCTGAGCCTCGTAAATCCCCACTCCTCTGTCATTTTTGGAGCTGTTTCCCAGAGAGCCTTCTGGAGATGATTTGGATTGCAAAAAGGTGTTGTGACTGAGCCCCAGACTCCGGACTTCTACCACACTCCAACGATTGTCTTTCTCTGTCTTGACTTCTGTGTCTGTTGGGACCTCCATCCACTTCCTGTACCGAGGACTCCGCCCCTCTGTTCTACCTGCAGGTCACACTCCTCATCCCAGTAAGCCTGTCTTTGCTCAGACGTCTCCAGATCATTTCCCATCACTAATCCTCTCCTATCTCCTTAGCATCCGTACATTGGCTGGATTTCTCCAGGACCTGGGCTCCTTCACGTTAAAGAATAAAAATAAATCTGGTTTCTTGCAATCCTGAGTTTGTCCAATTTTTGGGTCCGGGAAACAATTCGTGACAAAGTGGATCCCCCCACCCCTCGGCTGCTGATTTAAGAGGCAAAATAGACCAGAAAAATATCTCTTTAAAGACAAAAAATCAACCTCATCTCAAAGCATCTCAGATCTATATGATCTATTTCTGCAGTGATGTGGTCCAGCTCAGAAGTCGTGCCGGACAGCAACAGAACTGTGGTGCTTCTTCCTGGATTTGGTTGGAAAGAAAAACGTGGGCAGCCTTTCTGATAACAAGATGCATGGTAGAATCTGTATTTTCTTCATTTTGAGAGAAGAAATGACTCAAATGTACCGGTGATCTTTACTTAGAAGATTTTATTCACATTCAGCCTCCTTTTATTTTATTTGTTTCAGTGCTGGAAAGTTATTTTTCCTGAATCCAAATTGTATTTTTATGAGCCTAAAGTCCGTTTATGTCATAGTTTTTCATCTTTACTAAACCTTTGCACGCTTTGTGCGTTTAGTTTCTACATAGATATTTCAATGCTTTCTCTGTGTGCAAGCCCACCCCCACTCTAATTATTGGTGCTAATTTATCACTGAGAAAAATTATGCTTTAGGTCATTCCTATATAGGATTAGAATTTTCCATTGATAAGCCGTAAACACGTGTGTTTTTTTCAAGCACCAGTTGGAGCTACTGGTGCTGGAAATATTCATGTTTTCTTTGTTTGATTCTGACAAGCGCGTAAATACTTGCTCTCTTCTTCTGAGTGAAAAGCGACTTTAAGAAGCCTAAAGTTGCGCAGCGCCACCTTGTGTACAGGAGTATTTCTGTTTACATTAAGCGCCATCTAATGTCAGGGAATGAAATTGCATGTTCGCTCGGCTCATCGTCAGCGAAAATCGCCTGGGTGTGAACACAAAAAACGTGTTGAAAGACGCTGGCGAATAACGCCTGGCGAATATTCGTCCCGGTGTGTACAAGCCTTAACGCTTCCACCTTGGCCCCTCCCTGGAAAAGGGGTCTGATTATAACATTTAATTAGCACCTATTGACTCAAAACCAGCTAAATCATCCAAATTCATCAAGTGAGTTTAAAGTGACGCTAAAAGCTCACTGTTTGTGACTTTTCTAAAGGATAAGTTAAACTACAAAAATGCTCCTCATTTACAGCAATCATCCACCAGTTACTCCTCTACTGAGTCATTAAGATTTTTCAATTAAGGTATAAAAACAAATTTTAAATTTGAAGCCTGGCTGACGTGTGCAGTACATCCACGGAACACCAGAGGGAGCCCTTAATGCCTTATAATGTAAACTGTTTCAACCAGAAAGTATTTCTTCATCAAAGGAGCAGGTAGAGGTAAGCCACGCCCCCTGTGATTTTGGAAATCCCACCTGACCATCCATTGTCCTCAGCAGGTATGATTGCACAAAAAATATGATTATGAAATTTTACATCTGATGATTGAGAATTAAGGGCCTCACGGGGGTGTAGTGGTTAGCAGTCTTTGCTCACAGCAAGGAGATCCTGGTTCAAATCCTGGCTGGGACATGTGTGTGTGTAGTCTGCCTGTTCTCCTGAGTTATTCATTCAGTATGAATGTGAACATGTGTGGTTGTCTGTCTATGTGTCATACTGCGATGGACTGTCCAGCGTCTACCCCACCTTCAGCCGAGATAGGCTCCAGCAACCATGTGACCCCAAACAGGAATACAGCAGTTTGGAAAATGAATGAATAAACTTGGAATGAACACATGCCCATGATCAGAACCAGAATCGGATTTATTGTCATTTGCACAGCTTACACTGACATACGACATTTCATTGCAGTACAACTGGGACAAAGTCAGACATACAACAGAAATACACACATACTCAGAACACCTGGGTGGTGGTGGGCTGCTCGTCTGGGGGTGGGGGTGCTCTCCTGGGGCGGGGCCCCGTATTGGGCCCTCCCGGCGCGGCTGGAGGAAATCAGAAACACTTGAGCACAGGTGCTGTCTCACCTTTACACAAACAGTTTGCGTGACTGAATGAAGGGTCACGTGTGTTGGTCTGAAGGCATAAGTATGCGTGTGTGAACGTTAGTTGTTTTGTGTACATGTTGACATGTTTGTATGTGAACATTTTTGGAGACAACAGGTATGTTTGTAACATGTTAGTGTGTGTGTGGACAGGCCCCGCCCCTCTTAGATTAGTTTTACATCTGAACCTCACTGTAATGATTCGAAACATCCCGAAAGTTGTTGTTCTGTGCTGCTTCATGGTTTTACACCCCCCCCCCCTTCTATAGTACCCCCCCCCCCAATATCTCTGTCTTCTTCCCTCATTTTCCTTTTTGTCCGGTCCAACACTAAATGTTACAAATATAAGTGAGATGAATAAAGGTTGGTCTAGATTACAGGAGGGGTTTATTCAAATATACACCTACTGTTTAACATATTATGAGCCCCGTTGTAACAGTAAAATCTGAGGTTCAACTCTTATCTGTCTGCTCAGCTGTTGGACAGGACATTTCAAACACACACACATCCAGTTCAAAGTTGACTGAGGCGCGTTGTGCTTAGCGTGGGTGTAGATGGATTACAGTATTGGGGGGGGCACGTCTCAACACTGTTTATCTACAATGTGTAGATACAAGAAAAAAAACGATTCCATTGAAACACAGAAGCTCTAATGCAGACAGCACAGCAGTAGTGAAGCTCCGGGTGTGTGTTTGTGTTTCGTTGTGTGTTTGTGGACACGCCTCACTGTAGAAAGGCGTTTCCTTAGAGACCGTGGGGTCACTCTCTCTTGTTCCTTCTCCACCTATAAAGTCAGATGAGTGAGGAAGAAACCCCAAAAATGATGGCGTGCGGACATGGAGAGGATTCTGAGACAGGAACTGCAGGATCCAAACTCACTTTAGCTTCATGGTGGTCGTCATGACAACGTGAAGAACAGGTCATCATGCTTTTTGTCCTGGTTCGGTTTGACGTGTAACACAAAGGGGCAGGTTTCTCTGTCTTATGAACCTTTTCTCCTTTTCTGCAGACACAAAGCTGCGACATGTTCAACTCCCAGTCACTGACCTTTGACCTTTCACAGCTCTACCGCCATGATTTCAAAATAAGGTTATAGGACCACAGTCTGCTGCAGTGTCTGCCACCTGAACCACAGTCTGGTCTCTTTTCCTGCACACATAGGAATGATTTAACTTCAACCGCTTTCTCCTGATTAACCTGGCAGACAGGTCCCCCCCGCCCTCCACACGCCCCTCCCTCACCTCACACCCCTGAAAACAATGTGTTTGGACCTGCAGGCATTGTCACTGACGGACAGATGCTGTGAGGATAGCCAGCCCCTCCCACCTGTGGGTCCCACCTGCCAGTGGAATCTGAATTATGCACCTTTCTAGGCATGGCTCCTCATACGTGCCTGCAGACTCACCTGCACTGTCAGCACAACACAAACACCAGCATTTCACCTGCTACCATGGCAACAGCAGGAACTGTCACCTAAACATTCTGAGCAAAATCCTTTAAAACGGGGTTTAGTGACAAACAGGGAAGGAATTGTTTTAAAGGTGCTCCTGCTGCTTGTTCGTGTCTGTGTGAGTCTTTGCTGGAATGTGAGATGATGCCTTGCTCAACAGGGCAGAGTGCTTGAACCGGCACAGAAAGGGAGGAAACTTTCTGCTCTGATGCAGGAAAGCAGCAGCCTCCCAGACGTGACCATCAGGAGAACCTCACAGTGGCGTTTATCACCACCGTTTCTACTTTCTATGACCACCCCCCAGCCCCCATGCTCTCCAACGGAAGACCTCGCCCCCCGCCCCCCATGCCAGGACCCTCCACAGCCAGCATGCGCCCTGTTCAGACTGCTGTGAACACGCGGTCCTCTCTGAGCTGCACGCGTGCTGGCAGGGTTATCATGCAGTTAATATGTAAGGACATGAGACATTGCACCCTGCCCTGATCCCCCGCCCCACCCAGCCTCCCCCCCCTCAGTGGGAGGTAGAAGAATGCAGTGACAGCTTGCTGTGTACACTATCACCTTTGCTTTGACGCCAGGGTGTGGTCCAGTTTCCACAAGAACAGGTGGAATTCAGCCTGAGTGACGTTGATCCTCCAGAACTAGTTCTCTGACATTTTAGAGCGGAGACTTTTGGAGTTTAGCCTTAAAGTTCATGTCAGGAAGAAACGGGAGCTCTTCAATCAGAAGGGACTGTGAGCAAAAAGAAATCAAAAGTAACAGGCATGATCAACTCCACAGAGAAAACTAAATGTAAAACAGGAATCTATGACAAACAATACTGCTCCTGTTTGAAACATGAGAACGTTTCCAAAGGCAAAACCTTTCAACCAGCAACAGAACAGGAGGAAGACTGTCCTGCTGAACCGCTTTCATTTTCTCACATCAGTTGAAATCCGTTGGTATTTGAAGGTTGGCACCGGCGTCGACTTTCCACAGACGGATTTATGAAGACATGAGAGCTCGTTCTGCGTTTGGGGTCATTGATACGTCTCTATGAATGGATCACTGCTGATTGGTCATTATTCTTGCTTTGATTGCTTGAAATAAAACACTTCAAATCAAATCAAATTCAGAATCATGCAGCGTTTCATACAAAGTTGTTGTGGTTTCAGGCGTTTCTCTTCCTGCTTCACGGATGGATTTCAGTCCTTTTCAGGTTGTTTTTGATCAACCAATCCCATCATCCTTTTGCATCCTTAGAATCTGTGCTTGGAATCTGTTTTCCAGTAACACTGAAGAGGCAGGAGCCGATCATTCTGTTTTAATGACAGTCCCACACTTTGTTTTTTAACTTGTCCTGTCCAACAGCTGGGCAGACAGAAGAGGACTGAGGGCCTCTTGTGTTGGACATATTTTACTTTAACAAGAGGGGTTATGAACCTACAGACAAACCAGAGGTATGTCTGAATAAACCCCCTTTTGGAATCCAGGCCAAACTTTATTCAGTTTAATCATATTTGAAGAATGTTTGTGTGACGGAAAAGGAAAGGAGGGAAGAAGAGTTTTTCTCCCAGATCCATCCCTCTGTAAATGCTGGAGATGGTGTGTTCCTGGAGGTCAGAGGTCAGAGAAAGCATTTCCTTAAGCTGTTGTTTAATTCAAATGTCATAAATTGGTTTCACGACCAAATTCAGCAAATTCCCAAAAAACAGACACTTTGTCTTAACTGTAAAAACAGAACAGCCCATAGAGGCGACAGGCACGTGACACGGAAGGCTTTTCCATGAAAGAACTCCCGCCTTCTGCGGCTTCAGGTGAGGCTGAAACCTTTCAGAGAATCTCTGATCTCTGCTGCGTTCTGACCGCAGGTGAAACAGGACAGACCGCAGTCCTGACGGTCACACCTCATCCATGCACGCGCGCGCGCACAGGACAGACCACAGTCCTGACGGTCACACCTCATCCATGCACGCGCGCGCGCACAGGCGTGTTCTGCCCGCCCATCCGTCCCGGTGCTACAGGTATGTTGAAGTTGTTTCGGGGCGTGGCTTGTCACTGTTGGCAGCCAGGTGTGCGCGTCGCGCCTGCGCCTCGGTGACATTGATTGTGAAGGACGCGCAGACACGCCCCTCAAACAACACCTGCGGCGCGAGCGCAGCGCACCTCATTCTGTCTCACCTGGATCCCGCGAGCGGCTGGTTGTAGGAGCTTACAGGTGATCCGCCATGCTGAAGAAGAAGAGCAAGTCCTCGGCGGTCACGCCGCCCAAACCCACGTGAGTCTTGCGCGTGTTAGTCTGGGAGATTTTTGTCCTGGTTGTGGGTTCAAACCTCTGGAATCGAGGGCCGCGTGCACGCTCCTGCAGCTGGAGGAACAGCTGAGGTGCGCGCGCCGATCCTGTGATTCTCCGTCATCAGGTCATGTTCTCCTGGGTTCTGTTGTTCAGCAGTTCTGGTGTTTAGAGAAGGTTCTCCATTTGGACTCTGATGTCTTCCTGGAGTCCAGAGTGGGACTTTATGGCAGTCCAAGGAGATCCACTGTCCTGCTGCCGAGTCCTGGGCTGATGGACCCGTTCTGGGGTCTGTGTCAGGGGTTCCATGTGAACACAGATGTTTCTTTGCCTTCAGCAAAGTCCTGCAGGGACTGAGGCAGTGTTCCTGTGGATCTTTCCGTGCTGTGGTGGAGTGGATCCCTGTGAAATCCACCCTGCTCCTGCTGCCACGCCCTCTTCTCAGGACAGAGCTCTCAGCCGCTGCACGATTCCCAGACCCATCGAATGTGTAGGACTTCAACAGGAGGCGTGTCGTTGCAGAAGAGTCCAGACAGGGAGCTTCCTGTCCCTGAAAAGAGGGAAAATGGGGTGGGGGGTGGCATGGGGGGCTTTAGAGCTACTGACTTTGAGTTGGAAGGTTTCAAACCTTTCTGCCATCAGCAGAGAGCAACTGAACCAGGTTGTGGTTCTCAGCAGACCTTTGGTGTCTGTTGGAACGCCGAATCCTTCATCAACCTTGGCAGATCAGCTTTGTGTGAAAGGAGCCCCCCCCCCTTGGATGAAGCTACACAAACGTTCTGCCAGCGGCTTCCACAGCACTCGGCACCTGTTCAAACTCGTCTCTGAGTGCCAAGCGTTGAATGACGGCGTTTGTGCTCACCTGCTGGAGGGAACGGGCCGCTCTGCTTCTCAATAGGCGCCCTGTCTGTTTTTCATGAGGCGCAGACGAGTGCACGCCATCTGCACGGCCTCATGGTTACCAGTGTGGTTGGCCGACGGTGGCATGAAGAACAGAAGGTCCAGTCTCAGCCCTTTGACCTGCATGTGATCCATGACTGGAGGTGTGAACATGTGTGACCTTCAGCATTTTCATTTCTGAAGTTTGGTTTGTGAGACGCACCGTCCGGCCTGACAGGGGAATGTGGGGGAATCAGACGTGTTGTCATCTCACAGCGCCACACCAAACCTGCTGCCACTCCATGTATTGTATACTTTAGCCCCCCCCCCCCCCCCCCCCCCCCCCCCCCCCAGCTGGCGGAGTTAAGTCGGTGCAAATGACTTCAAAGTCAACACGCTTTTATTTTGAAAGCAACACATTAGTTCTTCATCCAACCCTGCAGCAGAAAACAAACCGGATGCAGCGGCTGTTCTTCATTTTGTTTCAATTCACGACGTCTAGAAGTTTTTTGCAGTTTGGGGGGGGGGGCTATGTCTTCAACAAACATTGGGCCCCTTTGTGGAAGAACTCTGTTCTTCTGTCTTCTAACGCCGCCTCTCAGCGCTGAAGGCAGAAAAACTCGGGTTGTTTTTAGTCGATCTGTCAGTTTGGCTGTAGACAGTTGGGCTCCGTGCACAACGTGCACGTGCAGGCTCAACAGACCTGTTCTGTGGGTTTCTACAGGAGGTGCATGTTGTGAGTCAACGTGCACGCTCATTGTGTGGCCTGACAGGGAGTGTCTGCTGGGTGGCATTACGAAGCAACCTGAAGGGCCAGATTCCTTCACATGTCAGCTGTAACCTTCCCCGGCCACGCCCTCCTGGAGGCTGTGGTCTGAACTGTGGGTCTGCAGGGCATGAAGCGTGAAAGTGGCTTCCAGCTGATCTCTGCTGCTTGAAAAGCCTAAATAATCCGCATGTGTGTCTGTCTTGAAGTGCCGCCCCCACGGAGCTGAGCGTTCTGGTCGAGAAGCTGCAGAAGAACGCCGACAAAGTGGAGAGGAACATCATGGAGATCGAGCAGAACCTGAACAAGGTACAAAGGAGGGTCCAGGACGCCGATGTTTGAGATCCTCAACCAGACTGTTGGTTCTGGGCTGGTTCTAAGAACCAGAGCACAGCTGGTCTTGAACAATGTGACCATAGAACAGAATCCCTCACTCTTTAGACTTCAATGACATGTCTGTGGAAATGGTGAATGATGAACACTTGTATAGTGCTTGTCTACCCAAAGGCCCAAAGTGCTTTACAGTCACATTCACACACTCATGGCAGCCTTCATTTTCCAGGAAAGAAAAACAAAAATCCATCAGATTGAGTTGCAACTAATTTGGTAGCAGTGATGGCTCTGACGTCATTGTCGAGCTGGACCGCCTGGCAGACGTGCACCACAGTACCTTTACCCAGATCTGAAGACAGTTGTGCTGTACCAGAGAAGGTCACGAGGTCAACGTTCTGTCAGTCTTCTAATCTGACAAAACGGGGAACATTTGCTTCATTCAAACATGAAGGCTGGTCCGTCTAGTCTGTAGTTGAGTGTCTGCTGGAAATGTAGACGAACCAAAGTCTGCTTGACCAAACGCATTCAAACCCAACTCTCTCAGCAGTTATGTCATTAACATGAGGACAAAAATGTCTGCCAAAAGGAAATAAAAACTTTGACTTGGTGGTGTAGACTAGTCATGAGACTCTGACGCGAGTAAACGCTCCAGCACAGCATCATGTCTTGTATCTAGGTCCAGTACAGAACGATTCGTTTGAAAGTAGCCATCTTGGTTTTCTGCAGGACGTGTGTAAGATCAACGAAGGCAAACAGCCGCTGTACCAGGACGACACCAACAAGAGGATCCTCAACTCCCTGGAGCTGCTGGACGCCCTGGATGAGGACGCCGTGAACACCAAGCGCCTCCTCCACCCGCAGGCTGAGATGATCCAGCAGGAGTGAGTTCTTCATGCGTGTTCTGGGACGCTAGCATGTGGGTTCAGACCCTTCCTCAGGAAGAGGAGGAGAATCCTGAGGAAGGGTCTTCCAGACAGAAATGCAGCTTTTTGACCGTCACCATTACAGATTACGATGGTTACAGACTTAATAATTAATATACACTGAATAATGTGACAGTGTGTGTTGTGACTACACATTTACGCTAACATTCTAAGAGAGGAATTGCATCATTCATCAGGATTAAATGGATTTTCTGCACGTGAAGCTGCGTGTTTCCTAAAGGATGTCTGTGTGTTCAGCATGAAGCAGCTGCGTGAGAGGGTGATGAAGCTGAAGGAGGACCACTACCACATTTACCAGCTGATCCGCTCAGAGGGGGTGCCCACCATCAACTGGGGAAACATGATGGATGAGAAGCTGGTGAGACGCTGAAGAGGGTTTCCTGAAAGGTTCATGTGAAGAGCTCACATCTCCATCAGTGAGCAGAACTGCATGACAGACACCAACCCCAGGTTTCTTCCTCAGGAAAAACTGGACTCTAAAGGCTTTGGCCAGGACCTGCCAACTGTGGAGGCCGAGGTGGTGGAGCATAACATCTTCCATGGGGAGGTGGAGGCTCTGGCCCCTCACATCTCTGCCAGCGGAGACAAGGTGGGATGAGTTCCCTTCCTCCCGATCCCCTTCAGACAATCGACTGAGCTCCTTCTGACAGTCTCAATAGTTCATAGTTCCACGAACCAAATGCAAAGAGCAGACATGTTTATTCTGTTTAAGAGCAATAACTGAACTATTTACTGGTGTATTTAAACCTATGTGTGATTTGCAACCAGTTTTTATGGCTGACTGTCCTATGTTTGATGAATCTTTGTATAGATCACGTTTAAGTTTTGATATCATTTCTGCTTTGATTGCTTAAAATAAACCAAAGGTGGATGCAAATTCTGGACAGCTGCAGTCAGCTGTTTGCAGAACATAGTTTGGGGGGTGTCCACCTCCATGTCCTGGTGGTCCTGGCTGCTGTTACCTGGATCAGGTGGATTCCTGCTGTAGTTCAGAAAAGGAGCGGGACAGCGGCCCTGGGGGCCCGGACCTGTGTAATCCAGCTTTGTGATGAAGGGACCTCTCTGTGTTTCTGCAGGAATATGTCAGCAGTCTGCAGATGAAGTACAACAAGCTGCTGGTGAGAAACGGTTTCCACTCATCCCTTCAGTTCAGTTTATGAATCCGTCTCAGAGCAGGAAGGAACGATCAGAGCTCTGAAGGTCTCTCTGTGTCACACGCTCCTTTCAACATGCTAGCAGCTGTAGGATTCAGCCTGGGACACGGAGGCGTCAGTGCTTTCACCCACTCTTGCGCTCCCTGAGCCCTCCAAATGTGTTCCTGTCTGATCTAGACCAGCTCCAGCGCTCGCCAGCGAGACCTGCTGAGTCTGCGCGACTACATGCTGCGCTGCACCAACGAGCTGTACTGGATGGACCAGCAGGCGGAGGAGAGGATCAACTATGACTGGAGCGACCTCAACCTGGACTACCCAGCCCGCAAGAGGCACTATGAGGTAGCTAGAGTCTTTTAGGACACCAAGTCCCTCCAAAAGGGATTCCAAGTGATTAATGAAACGCCATCTCACTCTTCAGAACTTCATCAGCAGATGTTTGGAGTCTAAAGAAATCGGTATAACGGCTCTGAACAATGATGGAGAAAAGCTGATTAGTGACCAGCATCCAGGGAAGGCTGTCATTGAGGTACGTTCAGAGCGTCAGCATCTGACTCCCATGATGCTTCAGTGGAGATCTCACCCACTAGTGGACCTTAATGTTCAAACTTCTGACTGACCTGCAGCAGTTAGCAGCACGCAGGCTGTTGCTGTGACTGTTGCTGACAAATCCTCTGTTTCACTGAACGTTTTCTTTTGGGGTGAGCTGGCGGCCTGTCTGCAGTGAACAGGGCATTGTGTTCTGCATCCTGATTGGCTGCAGATCATTGTTAATCTTCTCTGCGCTGCGTCTCCCCACAGAATGTGTTTAGTTTGTCAGTTTTACAGCCTTAAAACATCTGGAATCCTTCCTCACAGATTTCATCCATCGCAGGTTATTTTTCGATCATGACCCCACGTTAAACGGTCGACCGCTGCACAGATGGATGGATAACGTTTACATTTAGTCATCCTCCACTGTGAGGACCAACCGGTGGCTTAACAAGCACTTAAAGGACTGATGCGTTTGTTCATCGCCTAGTGGCTACGGCGTGCCGATGGCCCCCTTTACATCGTTATCAGAGCTGTTTTTTATGGCGGTTTGATGTTCGAACCCGGCTGGCCCATGTCTTCCAGACGTGACTGTTTTGTTCTCTGATTTAGGCTCATATGGAAGCAGTTCATGCTGACTGGAAGGAGTACCTAAACCTGCTTATTTGTGAAGAAAACCACCTGAAGCACATGGACGAATACCACCAGGTAAGACATGACATGAAGTGCTTTGACTGCCGTATTTACAGGCAGGTGAGGCTCACCTGTTTCTCTATGCAGTTCAACAAGGAGGCACGTGACACCCAGGACCTACTGAAACGGCTGGAAACCGAGATCAGCCAGAAGTACAACCCCGAATTTAAGGATGTTTATCAGATGGAAGGCCTCATCAGTGAGCTGGACGTAGGTGTTCTGCAGTCCAGACTGCAGCTGACCTGTGCAGAGCTGAAGCTAAGACGTCCTGCTTCTGTGTCTGCAGGATCAAGCTAAGGCAATGGACCATCTGGATGAACGGGTCAAGGCTCTGCAGAAGCGAAGCCTGCAGGTTCTCCCTCTGAGGTACCGCAGGGAAACGCTCCAGAAGCTGCTGCCCATTGAAGCTCTGTGCGAGTATGACACCGACGAGGTACGCGCCACGTTCACTGCAGCTGCTGCTTCAGGGTTTGCTGTTTGGTTTGTGTTGCACTTTCATGACAAGAGAGGCTACACTGCTGCAGATGAGTACTATGGATACTGTTACTTTCAGAAAACGGCTTTATGGGTATTTTCAGCATAAAGCAGGTACAAAGTCTGAGAGGAACTGAAGAACACTTCTCATTATCCACTCTCTATAACAACCCCTGCCCAAAACCAGGAACAAGCCTTACATAATTAGCCAGATTTCTTTCCGTCAGGACATTTGGAAGCAGTTCTGTTGCTGTGACTGGAATGCATCAGTCAGGACGCAGGGGGCGATGCAGCAGCAACTTGCTCCATTTTCTCAACAATTATCTGTTGAAACGTGTGTCTGCTGCGCTGATAAAAAGGAGAAACGTAATATTTGTTGGATTTATGATGATGCTGAAGAAGTGTGAAGAAGAGCAGAGATGTTTCTGGTTCACCAAGGATCTGTAGAGCAGGTTGCAGTGGAAACAGTTTATTTTTCTATGACTATGGAGGTGTGGCTTATTTGGACTGTTTTGTAAAGGACACATTCTTTAATAAAACAGCTTTTGTCACAAATCTCAGTTTGAACGCTGTACTTTAGGCCTTTAGTAGATAGAACGCCGTCAGAGGGTCGCAGACAGCATCTTCCGTGTTCCTAGCCAACAAAGTGAAGGAGCAGCAAAATATTTTGGAACAGAGACATGGATAGTCTGAAGGAAACGTCAGCTTCTGCACCCAGACTGGTTTAAGGGGGGGGGGGGGGGGGGGCTTCCAAAAACCGGGACGAATGCTGCTCATTCACACACAAATCGTTGACGGTTCTAATGGAGCCGGCTCAAACGATGCCGGTGGCTCCAAGATCCATGCTATTAAGGTCTTTGGCTAAATCTAGTTTATCATGACAAATACAGGTAAACATAGTGATTCACCCCACAGAACAAAAACCAAAATGAGCCTGTTATCTTCTCAATGGTTCCCTTTTTTGTCTGGGTTAGAGGAGAGCAGGTTTCATCACTTTTACCTGAAAGGAGGCAGCATCCTTTTTATTCCTTAGGAGAACTTCTGTGTTCTTCTGCACTCTTGAGTCTTGAGGAGAAGATGTCATCTGCAGCCAAAATGACCACATTGAATTTGTTCAGGGCCAGATCCAGCGTGGGGAGAGGTACACTCTTCTGAGGAACAACGGCACACGGTGGGACGTGAAGGATGCAGCTGGACGTAAACTGACCGCCCCTGCAGTCTGCTTTTTGATCCCTCCCACCGACCCGGAGGCTGTGGCTGTGTCTGACAAGTAGGTCACCTTTCCTCACCCTAATGATCTAAAGCATTAAACAGGAGGAACACAGCTGAGGAGCCCACAGGAAGATCAGCCCACACCTGTAAATGCTGCTCTCCAAAGAGTAGAAACTGTTTTAAAAAGCTTAAAGAGCTTAATCTCAGCGTTTGTGCTCACAGACTGGTCAGCCAGCAGAAGGCTGTCAAGCAGAAAACAGCCAGCTGCAAAGCGTCTCTGCAGAAGCGCTTTAATGAGCTGCAGAAGGAGATTGGAGCTGGGACAGGTAAAGCACAGACTGACTGTTGCAGTAAACATCACAAAGCATCTCCGTCCTCAGCGGGCTCAGACCTCAGCTTTGTTTCTACTCTGACTGTAGACAAGGAGGAGCAGCAGTGCCGCCAGCTGATGGCCGGTTTGGATAAAGTCGTCACCGACTTAGACAAACAGGAAAAAGCTATTTATGCACGAGTGCGCCCACCGCTGGAACAAAGCCGGCCACTGCAAGACGGCGCTGACCGCCTGCAGGACATGAAGGTAAGGGTCCTCATTGATCCTGCTGGTAGACACTTCCAGCTTTAACAGACTCATTCACGCTCTTCCAATGCTTTCCTGCAGGACATCTCTGCAGCTGTTGACAAGATTAAACCAGAAAAGTCCTCCAAGGTGGAAGAGGCCAGACGCTTCCTGGTCTCTAATTCCAAGTGTGCCAGTGCCCCTCAGCTCCACAGCAAGGCGGATGAGACGGAGAAGAAGTGTGCCAAGGTGGAGCAGCTTCTACAGTGCTCCCAGGAGAAGTATGGCATGTTTTTGGCTTTTCAAGTCCCAACTCAGACAGTCTCTGCCCAAGGTTTGCTTCACTGCATTCATCTAAAACGTGACATTTCTTTAGGCTAAAAAATTCCCACCAGCTGGAGATGTCTATTCAAAATGGAAAAGCTTTAATATCCACATATGAGAACAAACTGGCCAGGGAGGAAGTTGCCCCACGGGACATGTCCTCATTGGAAAAAACTCAGCGAGAACTTGCTGTAAGTTCCATTCGTGGATGTTCAGCTGGCATCACAGCGAGCCACAGATTTTCATCACATTCTCATGCTGCTCCTCCAGAGTATGGCTTCAGATCTGAGGTCCAAGAGCTCAGTGATGGCGGAGTTGGAAGAAAACCTGCGTTCAGCCAGAAACAGTTGCAACAACATGACCTCCAGGTTTCATGAGCACTGTCCAGACATTGAACGACAGGAAGCGGATGTGCAGAAACTCAACAAGCGTTTCAACAACCTCAACAGGCAGATCGATGCCAGGTGAGTCAGTGAGAAAGAGGAACTGCAGCTATCCAGGCCTACAGTCTCCACAGCCGATTTCTCTGCTGCCCCCCACAGGTCCCAGAGCTTGCAGAGAGCCAAAATGGCATACAACAACTACCAGAACGACTACGACAACTTGAACAGCTGGCTGTCTCGTGTCCCAAACTATGAGCCCAGAGAAACTGATGATCTCAGACAGGTGGAGACTAAGCTGAAGAACCAGAGGGTGAGATCACCACCTTTACACGAGCTGTGCTGTGGAAGAATACAGTCACTGAAACATGTGTTGACTCCAGCAAAACTCCTTTTCTGCAGAACTTGCTCTCTGACATCACAAGGAAGGAGTCAGACTTGAACAACGTCTCCAAAAATGCCAAGCTGTACCAACAGGCTGTGAAGGTACAGATATCCCTCTGACTCCCTAAACTAAACTAAACTGAAGTGAGGTGGAGGTCAAATGTTTACAAGTTTTGTCTGCAGGACTATGAGGCTGAAACAGAGAAGTTCAAGTCAGTCTTGGATCTTGAGGATGGTCTTGTACCTCAGAGCTACAAGAGAAGCAGACTGGAATCACCTGCAGTGAAAGTCAAAGAAGATGTGAGGCGCTGCCGTCAATGACACTGCTCTCTCTCTTTCATCTGATTCAGCCTTCGTGATTGGCTGTCAGACACCACCACCTAATCCAGACGTTTCCTTTAATTCTGCGTCTGTGCTTTTTCTCAGTGAAAGCAGAAAGGGAACCGCTGTGATGGCTGTCAATCATTGTTGAAACAAAGATGTCTTCTTCTAACACTTTCAGGAAGCTGAAATTGAGTCCAAGTTCACAGAAGTGAACGCCGTAAACAAGCAGAGGCTCCAGAATCTTGAATTTGCACAAAGCCTTTTAAAACAGGTAACATTATTTACCACGTTTGTAGCATCTGCACGCAAACCAAACAAATCTATGCCGATGATATAATATTCTCACTCTTCATTCAGCAACCCGAGGTCCCTATGATCCAGTCTACAAATGTGCAGTCTGTCCATGCCGCTCCTCCAGGGGAGGAGCCTTGGAGAATCAGGAAGCAGCTGGAAGATGAGACTCAGAGGAGAGAACAACTTGAGAAGGAAATCAAGAGCATCCAGACCAACATTTATGAACTGGAAGGACAAAAGCCCCAGGACACCATCGTGAAGAAGGAACTAATCAAAAATGTTCCAGACCCACAGCTGGAGGAAGAGGTTCATAAGGTCCAGCAGAAGCTGTCAGAGGAGCGCCGCAACACCCATGTCCTGGAAAACGACTTGGAGGTGCTGAGGCTTAAGTTGCGTGGCCTGGAGACCGAGCTCAAAGAGGGGGCGCAGCAGTACACTGTAAAGGAGGTGCTACGTATCGAGAGGGACAGGGGGCAGGAAGAGGAGGTCCGCAAACTTCGCGATGAGCTGGAAGAGCTTAGAAGGCAGAAGATGATGAAAGACAATGAGCTGACTCAGATAAAAAAGCAAGTGACCCTCCTGGCTGAGGAGAAAAACAAAGAACAGGAGGTGATCACCGAGGAGCAAGTGATCAAAGTTCAGAATGACCCCCAGCTTCAGTCTGAGTACCGGCTCCTGCTTGAAAGGAAGCAAAAAGAGACGGATAGTAGAAAAGAGCTGGAAGACGAACTGAAGTTTCTCCAGGAGAAGCTCCGAAGGCTGGAGAAGGAGAAGGCCATGGCAGAGGAGAAGATTTCCATCAAGGAGGTGCTTAAAGTAGAGAAAGATATGGCTCTGGAAAGGGAGGTAGAAAACCTCCGGAGACAGTATGAGGATGAGAAGTCCAAACGCAGATCCTCTCAGCGGGAAAAGTCTGACCTCCAGAGAAAAATTACAAGCCTGGAGGAGGAGAAGAACAGGGTTGTGGTCCAGGAAAAAGTTAGGGAGATTGTCCGTCCCGATCCAAAGGCGGAGAGTGAGGTCGCCAATCTCCGTCTTGAGCTTGTAGAACAACAGAGGCGCTTCAAGGATGCAGAACTTCAGTTGAAGTCTCTGCAGGATGAACTGACCATGCTGAGGAACCGAGGACCTCAGGTGGAGGTCAAAGAGATGATCAAAGAAGTCATCAAGTACAAAACAGACCCACAGACCGAGAAAGAGCTGGAAGGTCTTCGTGAAGAGATCGTTGATAAAACACACCAAATTGAGAAATCAGAGATGGAAATCCGCCAACTTCGTGACGAAATTCAACGATGGAAGGAGACAAAGCCTCAGGTCCAAACTAAAGAGGTGGTCAATGAAGTGCTGCAGTACAGAGAGGATCCCAAGACCATGGAAGAGATTGAGATTCTAAAAAGAAAGCTGGCTGATGAGCAAAAGAAACGCCTTGATCTGGAGAGAGAAAAGTCTGCCCAGGAGGAAAAGATCAGGCTAAAGAAGTTGGATCTGTCTCAGGTCAGAGAGAAGATTGTTGAGGAAATAGTGGTCGAGATGGTAGAAGATCCTATCCTCAAATCAGAATGTGAGAACTACGTCCAGACCATCAACAAGGAGCAAGAACTGAAGGAGAGCTTAAAAGCAGAACTCTCAAGGCTGCAACGACAGATCGCTGACTTAGACCTACAGTTGGAAGAACTGGAGCGGGAGCGAAAGGCAAGACGTGAGGCGGAACTGGAGATTCAGAGGCTTCGGATCAGGCTGAATGAGCTGGAAATCCGGGACAAAGAAAATCGCGAGAAGGTGACAGTCAAGCAAAAAGTGGTGCTGCAGCAGGATCCCCAGCAGGAGAAGGAACACTCTATCCTGAAGCTCCAGCTCGATGAAGAGCGGCACAAGCGTACCTTGCTGGAGAAGAGGCTGGACGCCCTCAAGCAGCAGCAGCTAACCTTGGAAAGAATGGACGTGAAGGAAAGAGTCGTCCGCACTGAGAAGGTCCAAGTTGAAAGGGACCCAGAAGCCGAGATGGAGATTGATGACCTCCGGAGAACTTTAGACGAAGAAAAAAGGAGAAGGCGTGACCTTGATCAAGAGCTCGCCAGCCTTACTTCCAGGCTCTCAGATATGGAGTTTCATCAAACTAAGTCTACCAAAGAACTGGACTACATCAGAGACGAGAGCAACCGTCTGCAGCAGGAAAACCAGAGGCTGCAGAATGAGATCCGCAGACTTCGGTCCGAGATTGACATTACTAGCAACGAGACAAAGCTTATCACCGAGTCTGCACCAAGGGATGACGGGAAGAACTTGGAGATGAGACTTGATGCTTTGCAGAAAGAGCTTGCAGAGCTCAAACGCATAACAGTCCAGAAGGATGAAGAGATTGAAAAGCTGCAGAAGAATCTTGGGTCAGTTAGTATCAAGAGGGAACAAAGAGAGAGCCACCTTCGGCGCTCTATCGTCATCATCGATCCAGACTCAGGCAAAGAGATGCGACCGGAGGAGGCCTACAAACTGGGCCTGATCGACTGGAAGATGTTTGTGAACCTGCAGGGTCAGGAGTGTGACTGGGAGGAGATCTCGGTCAAAAGTCCTTCAGGGGAGTCCACCGTGCTCCACGACAGGAAGTCTGGAAAGAAGTTCTCCATCGACGATGCGCTGCGAGCTGGCCGCATCACTGATAGGCATCTTCAGCAGTACAACAACAAGGAAATCTCCATTCAGGAGTTTGGCTTGATGGTATCAGGCAAGACCAAGTGAGCAGGTCAAGATAAGGGTTTGGGGTTCAATGCTCAGATTCCTGTTTCAGCTTTGGTTAAAGAAATCCTTTTTATAGTTTGCTCTCAACACTGTGGGAACTGGGCCTTTAGCTGTTTGTTTTTTAATCCATTTAATTATAATGGGCTTCTCGTCTCCTCTGTGTCCGCTGTGCAAAGATTGAAACTCCTGCCCTAACATAATCCACTCTGAGCCTGTACTGGGGTTAATGACCTATGACCTAGCTACTATTACTGCTTTACGGGGTTGAACTTATACATTCTGGAAATCAAGCTGTGAAAGCTGAAATTAAAGATGAATCAAACTGGGAATCCTGAATCTTGTTGTGTAATTTCTGTTAAATGCACCTCATAAACACCTCCAATCACCTTTAGTAACCGGTCCGTCTCGAAACCGGAGCCCCACATGTTGATGAAGGTTCTCATCATCCAGGTGACCTCTTGGATTGAGTCATGATCTGGATGGATGAAGCAACTTAATGAAACGTTGCAAGAAAGAGACTTGAAGTCCAGATGCCAAGACTTTAAGTGCTAATTATTAATCACCTTCTTTGACTTATGGCTGCTCCATTCTTGGTTGGTCACATCAAATCATCTTCCTCCATCTAACCATATCCTGTGCATCTTCTTCACTCACACCAACCACTCTCATGTCCTCCCCTTCTGCATCCATGAGCCTCCCCTTTGGTCTTCCTCTCCTGGATCTCCAACCTCAGCATCCTTTCACCATCATCATCACTGTTCCTCCTGTCAAACATCTCCATCTGCTTCCCTGCATGGATCTCCAGAACATCCATGATCTGATCCTCTGATGGATTCATTCCTGGTCCATCCTGGTCCCAAAGAGAAGCTCAGCATCTTCACCTCTGCCTCCTCCAGCTCTGCATCAGAGTCTCTGAACCAGGGTGTCAAACTCCATCGCAAGGGGGCCGAAATTCTAAACACACTGTAGGTCGTGGGTCAAACAGAATAAAAGTATATTTTAAATCTTTAAAATTTAACTAACTGAACATAAATATGAATTAAAAAAAGGGATTTTATTCCCACTCTGTGCGCTGCTTCCGCCTAACAAGCAAAATACAGAGATTTTAAGGATACACATGATTAAAGTCATTCATATAGATTGCATTTATATATAAAGAAAGTTCCATGAAATTAAATTTATTTTTGCTGCCTTTTTCTGTCCTTGAGCCCCGGCCCCTCAGAAATCCTGCGCACGTCTCTGTCCCCAAACTCCAAAGGGTTTCCTCTCTTCTCTCCATTCACAGCTCACATTCTCATTTAGATCATTTATCATGCAGCAAATCTCTTTTAAAGGACATGAAAGGCCTCAAAATGCATCCAATAATTATCATTGATTATTCAGTCCTTTCTGTAAACATTATTAGATATATACTCCACTTTACAACATGAAACACATCAGTGAAAGCTCCCAGAGGGAACAGACACACACGGTTGTGTCAGCATCATTGTGTTGCAGACACAATACAGATTCAGGTCACAATTTTCTACACAGTGCCATTTACTGAGCGAACTGAAAGATCACGGTGATAACAAAGACTGAAAACACTGATAACAAACAACATACAGTTGGAATGTTCATTGACCTGCAAAAGCATCTGATGGAATAAATCCTGACCTGCTTTGGTCTCAATGCTCCTCATACGGCATTAGGGGTCTGTTATTCCAGTGGCTTAAGAGTTATTTAACTAACCAACAGCAGTTTGTCCAAGTTAATGGACATAATTTGGAATACCAAAATGTAGTTACCAGAGTTCCCCAAGGATCGCTTTGGGGTTCTTTACTTTTTACTTTGTTAATCAATGACATCTGCAAAGATTCTAAAAGAGTTCAGTTCCTGTTGTTTGCAGACGACACAACTATCTACCTCTCTGGAACAAGTCTAAATGAACTAACAGAGACAGTAAAAGTGGAAATGATGAAGGTGAAAAATTGGGTTCATGACAGTAAATCATTTTTCAATTGAGATAAAACAAAGTGTAGTGTATTTTCAGTAAGATGAACATTTAATATTAAACATTGACCAAGTTAACGTATGTAAAGTGAACGAGATAAAAGTTCTTGGAGTTGGAGGAAAAGTTGAAATGGAAATTATCTCAGAAAAACATTGGAATTCTGTATGGACTAAGAGATTTACATACATGTAGCTCCAAACTAAATGTTTAGTTAAAAGCTAAATATTTAATTTGTACTTATATATTTATTTAACAAATTGTATTTAACAAAGCTGAAATGTTTCGTTTAGAAAATAAATATTTCGGTCAGATCTAAATATTTAATTTGCAAACTAAATGTTTGCTTTAATCAAATTCAATTCAATTCAATTTTATTTGTATAGCCCAAAATCACAACAACAGTCGTCTCGATGGGCTTCGAAGTAAAACATGAAATCAAAAGGATCACGAATACAAAGAGTTCAATAGGAAAATACTAAAATGAACTAACAAACTGACTAAGCTATACTGGCATCCCTGCCCTTAGACCCCCCTTCGCGGTAAGGAAAAACTCCCAAAAAAAACGGATTCCGGAAAAAACGAAGAAACCTCAGGGGTGTCCACATGAAGGAGGGATCCTCCCCCAGGACGGACAGGCGATTTACCAGAACTCTTAGAGAAGAATTAACTTATCTAAATCTACAACTACATATATAAAAGTCCAGCAGACGAGCTTCATCCAGCCGTGGTTGGGGGGACAGTCAAGGGCGCGAGTCGAGCCAGAGACAGGAACCACAGCCAGGTGTAGGAGCAGGAGCAGAGACGAGGTAAACTAAATATTTAATTTTAATCAAATTAAATATTTAGTTTACAAACTAAACATTCTAATTCCAGAAAATATTAAACTTTAAAAATCAATATTTAATTTGTAAATGTAACATTGAGAAATACATGAATTACAGGTGAAAATACGCATTTGAACATAAACCTTTCTTCCCTCTGACTAAATAAGCAAAAGTATCGCAGGTCATCTGACGGAACTGTTCCTCCCATGATGCTCTTCTCTGCGGTCGGTCGGTTTTATTGTAGAAGGTCTCCGGAAGTGGCGGTGCGCAGTGACGTCATCACCGTGAGTGACGCCTGGAACAAACGCACAACAACAGGAGCGCGAGGCGGCTTTGTATCATCGCGGACGGCGGGTGAGCTATTCCAAAGATGCACGTGAACCTTTTCTCTGAATTCTGCGCTCGTTCACTGACCGGGTGCGCGTGCGCGAGCTTTGAGAAAAGCTGTTTTAGTTCATAATTCTCTTGAACGTTGGCCTCCCTGCTGGTGCGTGCGCGCGTGAGTGTGGTTCGCTTTGTTTTGTGTCAGCATTAGGAATAACCAGCGTGCGCGCGTGCGCCTCCGCTTCTTGATTTATAACTGATGGAGAAGATGCCCGTGCACGCGAGCGCGTGGCAGAGTGAAGATGGAGAATTAGTGGCTTTGAAAGGCTTGAACCTTAAATCTGGATTCTGATTGAGGCAGAGACGCAGAAAAGGAGCCCCCCCCTCCCCCCCATGTGTGACGTATCTATTCTATTTATTAGATTATAAATTAATTCAATCCATTGTGTGATAACTAACCCCTCCCCCTCCAAACAGCAAGGACCCGCTGGTTCCAAGACGGCAGAATCCCACAGACTTTCTTTAAAATGTCACAAGATCCATTCTGGCTCTGCTACTGTTTTGTTCTTCATGACCTTAATGTTTTTATTTTTTAATTTTATTTCTACAAGTTCTTCAAGTCATGAACTGACCAATCAGATGTCTCCATAGAAGCAGGTAGTCTCAGGTGGTTTGGAACATTTGATTGAAAACACCCAAACTTTGCTTCCACTCATAGCTAGTGGTTGGATGAAACCATTTCCTGTCAATAGATTCTCTTTGAAATCCTAATGACAGCAGAAACTTCCCAGACGACCCGGTTCTACAGGTCTTCCTCCCTGGTTCCTCCTTTTGCATCAGCTTGGCGTCTCTGGTGGTCGTTGTGGACGAGCTCCTTCCTGTTCTCTAACGCTGAAGCAGCCGTTCTTCTCTGCAGAAAACCTTTCATTCTAGCTAAACGGCCCGTTTCAGATCTCTGAGCCCCTCAGGAGACGGTCACTCCAGAACCTTCACCGGGTTCTGGTGGAACCAATGACAGGTGGACCCGGCCTTGTGTTTTGGACCATCGTCGTGCTGACGTGTCCTGGTGTGTCCCATGAACAGCCTTCAAGCTGAAGAGAAACAGTGAAAGAATTTCAAGTTGGAAATTCTGACATCTCCTGATTCTCTAAAATTTTTAAATATACTTTTGTTGATTTCATCCTAATGTACGGCGTTTCTATGACAATAAGATAAAGCAGCTGCTTCATGTAGGCGTCCTGAGCATTTTAGTACAGTATATATAGTAATATTTTGTTTTTATAAATAGGCCTTCATAAGAAAATGGTTCCATGTGATATTTGTGTGTTTTAAGGTACTTTATATTTGTTTTATTAAATATATGACCCGATGTGAACCGAGACCCGATGTGAACCGAGACCCGATGTGAACCGTGACCCGATGTGAACCGAGACCCAATGTGAACCGGGACCCGATGTGAACCGTGAGAACCGTGACCCGATGTGAACCGGGACCCGATGTGAACCGAGAGCCGATGTGAACCGGGACCCGATGTGAACCGAGAGCCGATGTGAACCGAGACCCGATGTGAACCGTGACCCGATGTGAACCGAGACCCAATGTGAACCGGGACCCGATGTGAACCGTGAGAACCGTGACCCGATGTGAACCGGGACCCGATGTGAACCGAGAGCCGATGTGAACCGGGACCCGATGTGAACCGAGAGCCGATGTGAACCGAGACCCGATGTGAACCGTGAGAACCGAGACCCGATGTGAACCGAGACCCAATATGAACCGTGACCCGATGTGAACCGTGAGAACCGTGACCCGATGTGAACTGTGACCCGATGTGAACCGTGACGCGATGTGAACCGGGACCCGATGTGAACCGGGACCCGATGTGAACCGAGACCCGATGTGAACCGGGACCAGATGTGAACCGGGACCCGATGTGAACCGTGACCCGATGTGAACCGTGACCCGATGTGAACCGTGACCCAATGTGAACCGAGACCCAATATGAACCGTGACCCGATGTGAACCGTGAGAACCGTGACCCGATGTGAACTGTGACCCGATGTGAACCGTGACGCGATGTGAACCGGGACCCGATGTGAACCGAGACCCGATGTGAACCGGGACCCGATGTGAACCGGGACCCGATGTGAACCGTGACCCGATGTGAACCGAGACCCGATGTGAACCGGGACCCGATGTGAACCGGGACCCGATGTGAACCGTGACCCGATGTGAACCGAGACCCGATGTGAACTGTGACCCGATGTGAACCGGGACCCGATGTGAACCGGGACCCGATGTGAACCGTGACCCGATGTGAACCGTGACCCGATGTGAACCGAGACCCGATGTGAACCGTGACCCGATTTGAACCGTGATCCGATGTGAACCGTGACCCGATGTGAACCGTGACCCGATGTGAACCGTGACCCAATGTGAACCGTGAGAACCGTGACCCGATGTGAACTGTGACCCGATGTGAACTGTGACCCGATGTGAACTGTGACCCGATGTGAACCGAGACCCGATGTGAACCGAGACCTAATGTGAACCGTGACCCGATGTGAACCGGGACCCGATGTGAACCGGGACTTTTGGGATCCATTTAAACCCTCTCTTTTTATGTGAATTTGGTTTCAAAGACTTCAGTTGGAAAATTCTCCATTTTCTGAACAGTTTTACAGGAGATGGAACATTTTTCAGCTTTCTGCTAGGAAAAGCTTTACTTTGCTCTTTAAGGTTTTGATTCTCTTAGAAGGTTCTAGATTCGGTAACCTAACCAACCACTGACCTTATCTAGACTTTCTACGACATTCCATAGAACAGGAACTAATGAAAAGGTCAGACAGTCCCAACTTGTTGGTAGATCTTCCCACAGCAGTTGATCGAATAGACAACAAGAAAAGGACGTTTTTACAAATATTCCATATTCTTTCTTCTTTGTCATGAATGCACTCATTCTTGTTTTGCTTTGTCTCACAGACTGACTACAGCTGAGCCATGCCTGTTGCCTCCCCCAGGATAGAACCTGGTAAGAGTTGATGCTGTTTCTTGACTTCAGCTAATTCTGCGAGTTGTGTTTTGTAAATCTGGTTAACGTTTGGTAAAAACGTCTCAGATGTGTCAGGCGTCGGCTTGTTCCCCGTGGTTTCCTCTGCCGTCTCCACTTGTTCAGTGCATTAACCATTTGAGTCTGTATAAAATTACACATGCTAACATATTCACATAATTACAGCAGTCCCATGCAAAGCAGCTAAGGTAATTCCTAACAAAATGTTTAGCTAGTGGTGCGACTGCTGTTTAGAAAGCATAGAGCAGGAATTTAACTTCTTCCGCATCATAAAGAAGCATTGTAGTTATTAATTGACAGAGTAAGGACATAATCTATTCTTAGTCTGAGTCTTAGGGTGTATTCAGACTGGACACATTTTGTCCACTTTAAGTCAATCAGAGTTCGTGTTCCCAGATAATCCGTAACTAATTTTTAGTCTGAATACACCCAAGTGGACCCTGATCTGGGACCAGGAACCGCTCTCAGGGCCATCTTTGGAGTTGGTCTTGGTTTGTTTCCAATTGGACTGAGCTTCGGTTCGCTCTGAAATTCCTCCTTCTGAATACAATTCGTCCTCGGAGTGGAGCAACTGGACCAAAACGGCCACATTAGCGGGTGGTCACGTGATCTTAGGCTACGTTCACACTGCAGGCTGAAATGACCCAATTCCGATTTTTTTGCCCCTATGCGACCTGTATCTGATCTTTTCATGACAGTCTGAACGACACAGATCCGATCTTTTCAAATGCGACCCAGGCCACTGGGGTATGGAGTTAATTCAGTCTCAATAATCAGAAATGCACACAACCTGTTTTACAAATGCACACGCTCCGATTCACAAATGTCATTTTATGCAAACGTGAAAAATAAATTCGGAAATACACACCCTGTGTTTCACAAACACACAGATTGTGTTTCACAAATGCACACTAAATGTTTTACAAATGCACAATAAGTGTTTCTCACAAATGTGCACACTGTTTTTCACAAAAACATTTTAGAAATTCACAATAAATGTATCAGAAATGCACAGTAAGTGCTTCACAAACGTGATTTTTAGTTACACATGTGATGTGAACTCACAGATCATTCGAACTGCAGACTGTGCATTCAAAATCCCGTTCTCGTTTGTGAATCTCCCCGTGTGTGTGAGAGATTTTTCTACGGTGAATATTGAGACTCATCTGACGGAGCGGGTCGACTAATCTCACCATTGGCTAGTGAATCTGTCAATCAAACTCATCGGCAAAGCAGGCGGGTTCGCTTTTAGCCAATCGAATGGCCCCTTACACTCCTCACTTTCAAAGTGACGAGGGAGGGAGCTGTTCAGCACAGCAGTTGGGAGGACGCGGGCGGCAAACATGGCGGAGAGGTCTTCTGAACGGGATCAGTCTCAGCCCGTAAGTAATGCATTTATTTGATCATTCCCTCGTTGTACGTCCTGTAATGTTATTGAATACTAAGTTGAAGCGTTCTCCTTTGCCAAGTGACATGTGTGAATGCTTTATGAACACTGCAGCCGAGTCGTTTGCAGAGTACCCCCACCGCTAATTAGCTCAGCTTTGTTTTGCTTAGCCTGTGCAAGTTGTGTCTGCCTGTGAGTGTGAGTGAAGTTCAAGCCGGTGTCGGTTCAAGCTAGCGTCTATAGCCAATGATCTGTAGGTTCTTAACATGATTCAGATAGAACTGAGGGGAAAAGCATGCCGGATTTACAGCAGCAAAGAAAGTTTAATAAAAAGTATTGATTTGGAGACGGCGATTTGTTTAAACACTGATGCTATGCTATGCTAACTAGCTAGTTGTTCCGTGTGCTGCCTTTATGTAAACGCGATCCGGGTTAAAGTTAGACACAGCATTTTCACAGCCCAGACTTTAAGACGGGGTGGACTGTGCAACAAAGTTAATTCATATGACATTCATGAAAACGGCATTTTTTAAATATAACAGACAGGAATCCACTGTTGAATGAAAGAAGCCTCATTAAGTTTCTAACGTTAGAACCCGTATTGTGCTGAAAAGCCCTGTGAGATTGTGTCAGAGTGTCAGCCACTAAATTCCCCGTATCTTTACTTCCAATGACGTAATGACAAGAATCCCAAACATTATGTTTTTAGGCTGTTTTGTAGTCGATAAGTAGTCACAGAAAGGGTGGATGGGAGAAATCAGCTGTCAACAGTGATTAGAGTAGAAGTTACTGTAAGTATTACACACAGGCTTTCTGTGATCAGTGTCTTGTCTCTGATTTTTTTTAAAGGTGTTCTTTACTACAAGCTCAAGTAATCATAGCAAGAGTGTTTTAAAAAATTCCCCTTTCATATATTTGAAAATTATGTAATTTAAGATCAGACAGCTAAATGATCTAATCCATGTTTGTTGTGTTTTTATTTATTCTCTAGGAATTACTGAAGCGTGACAGCGTGACAATCTTTTGTTCCTCGTGCCATCAGGCAATACAACTCTCTGGCAGGGCATCTTACAAGTAATTTCTTTTAATTTTACCCACTGATTTTCCAATTATTTACCTTTTTTATCAATCTCTTTATTTTGTGATATTTCTATTTGTAATGCATGTGTGTTTATGTGTTTTTTTAAGATGGCCATTTTTAAAAAATTTTCTCAGGGATTATTAAATACCCTTCTATTCTATTCTATTTCATATTTTATCATCCTGTTGTATTACTGTTTTACCTGTCAATTGGGAATTTAGCATTTTTGCCGCCGTAAACATCTGTCAGTTGAAAGTATTTGTACTTGTATTCCATGTATCCTGTACCTGAAGATAGCAGACAACAACTGTGCAGACACCCACTTGGCCTTCTTCAGTGACGCTGTGAACGTTTATGGCTTTCCTCTGAGGTATTCATGTTATTCATAAAGACATCTTTTATTCACATATCAGGCAGTATAAGCACTTGGTTATTTGTACAAAAATAAATTACTTTTTTTAGACTCCTCTCCATAAACAAAGGCAATTCTAAAACTTTCCCCTCATGAATAACATTTTACCCCCCCCCCCCCCCCCCTCAGTCTCTCGCCTTAATTTTTCCCCCAGTGATACATGTAACCCACTCCAGCAATTTTTTTAACCTAGAAATTCTACTTATTGGCAACATGCATAAGAACATTACATTTTAAACTGATGTGTTCCGTATTGGCGATGCATTTGTAATTATGTGTTTGAGACATGATTTTCATGTTATTGTCAGGGTGAGAGGAGATCACGGAGGAGAAAATGTGGGCATAGTTAATGCTCACAGTACGTACAACTGACACAAACGGCTTCACTGTGGGAAAAGTGTACACACAATCAACAGTGAGTTGAACCTAGTTTTAGAAGCTTTAATATATACACAGGGCTCCAGACTGCGTCCATTTGGTCGCATTTTGCGACCAAAATTTGAGAGTGTGCGACTGAATTTTACACCCAGTCGCACATGTGCTACCAGTAAATTTGCCTCCTCCACCCTCCGTATTTTTTATACATTAAACATGAAAGGAGCACGTCAATGATCGATGAAATGAGAGATGAAATCATCAATGAGACGCGAGCGCACATGCACGCAGGCAGACACACACACTGGCGCGAATACTCATGAGACTGGAGCACACGCGAGCACACACTCGCGTTTCATTGAGTGATGCCTGAGGCGGCCAATGCGCGTGAGAAGAATAGGGAAAGTCATTGCAAGTGGCTAAAATATGTGGAGGGGCGGGGCCTAAAGATAATCGAGCGCGCGTAAACATCAGTGGGAAGGAAACGGAGACAAATATCATCACAACCTGATATGTGCGTCTGAGCTATGAGCAAGCGAACTATTGATTCGTTCTTCCGACCTGCAGCTAGTGTACCAGTGACAGAGTGTACAGCAGGGGTCTCAAACTCGCATGAAATCGAAGCTGCAGCGAGACTGAAAGAGACCAGGAATTAGGAGTTGTCCTTAACATTCAATTTCGTTTTAATATGCCTCTCCCCCTAAGTATGAGCTGTGATATTACATCTTTTATAATTATTTTAATGTTTTGTAATGGATGTAGCCTTTTTTTTAATCAGTTGGTATTTTAAATTATTTTAATTGAACAGTGAACTACAAAAAACCCATCAGGAAGCATGTCCCATAATGCATTGTTTTGTAGTCTGTAGGGCAGCTTTTAGTCCAATACTAAATTTCCAGCTGCGTTCACTCTGATTGGTGTCTTGCTCTCACCCCTTTCTCGTGATATTTTTGTTTTGATTGACAGGTGATGTTGGAGCAAAAACAAAAATATACGTCACACACCAGGTGATCTGTGCAGTGTTGCGTCCATCTGGGTGATCTCAAACACGCTTATTGTGCATCTTGGCTGAACCTATTTGGTGTCGCCAACATGAATTTCCATCCTCTAATATTTACATACATTTAAGTATTGTTTGAAACTGTGAAATTACGAAAGGTTACTACGGTAATCACTTGTTACTAAAAACTTTTTTTTATTCTAAAAGTATGGTATTTTTTTACTATTTTTACTTAGTTGTACTGTCGTGACAGCGATGGTGCTGTCAGTTTACCTTCATGTTGCATCTTCAAAAGTGCAGAATCCTCTCCTGAGGACCAAGACTTGCTCAATATCAGTCACATCACGTATTCTGCAGCCATTACATTTTTCTACCACGCATTCAGGCCAGTTTGGATGTCTTTAGTGACGCGTGGGACAGCCAATCAGGACGGAGCAAAGCATGACACCAAATCAGCTGTGGCAGTTGGGCTTGACCCAGAACCCTGTTTCTGATCCCCGGGTAAATGCTTTATTTAATCTCACTGTACTGGACAACTGATTTGTGTGCAGTTTGACTAAAGTGGAAAGTATCAAGAAGAGTATCATGAAATCATAATGACTACAGTGAATTTTCATCGAAAATGAATGAAAAGGATTATTGTTGTGTGGTGCAAACAATTTCCCTAAATTGTTTGTTTGTAGGAAGAATAGCACATCTGCAAGTTCAAAATGCATCACAATGCATGGCATTATGAGCCATCAGCTGTACTAATCTCACTACTTTGTTAAGGTTCACTTATTTGCAAATTATAAACAGTTATGGAGATATGAAGTCTGCCTGCCAGCAACAATATAAGTTATTATTAGTCGGTCACTGTTCCTACATAATCTAAAACACAAAAAAAACAGTGCTGTTCATAAACAGTATCTTTTTTTTTTTTTTGTCAGGGTAT
Organism: Oryzias latipes; assembly: GCF_053564925.1. Taxonomy (NCBI): domain Eukaryota; kingdom Metazoa; phylum Chordata; class Actinopteri; order Beloniformes; family Adrianichthyidae; genus Oryzias; species Oryzias latipes. The sequence goes on along the minus strand of NC_136244.1, from coordinate 522,918 downwards.
GCTGGTTCCAGAGATTGAATGGGAGGAGAGTGGATCCATGACTGAACCTCATCCTGGGATCAATGTCCCGGTATGGGACAGTCCTCTTTTGGGTCCACAAATGTTGGAACTGCAAGACGACATCAATCCATTGTGGAATTCAGACCGTTTGGGAGTTGACCTACATCTTTACTGTCCAGTGTGTTTAGAACTTAATTTAGGCGACATAATTACATACAGAAGAAGAGAGACTGAGGGGAGCAAGACAAAGTTCAAATCAATACTGCTGTATTGTTCAAGGGACTTCATTGTATGTAAGGATGTTATGAAAATTAGTTCCAGTTTAAATAAAATTCAAATCAGTAGAGATCCCACATTTGCTTAAATTTTGATGTTTTAATCTGTCCATGTTTTCTCTGAATTTTACTCTGCAATAAAGGGTGAATGTTTGCACTTTGTTGTTCTATGACCATCTTTTGTTGTGTAGTATTTACCCAGCTATAAAACACAGAGAGATGAGGATCTTTTTTGCAAGGGTGACCTGGCCAAGAGGTGTATATGTATATGGTTACAATATAAAATCAATGACATTTGAGTTATTAAAAAAATAAAATTAAGGTCAAGCAAAGTGACTTCGGGCTGAGCAGGGGATGTGTATTGGGTATCTGTGATTGACAGTGAGATGAACTTGAGGTAATGTAGTCCCATGTGGTACGGAGCAAAGTGATGCCAGTTTCTCCACAGAACCTACTGTGGAAGTTGCAGATTTTTCTCCTCCACCTTCATATCATCAAAACCGTGTCTGAGTGTTGAAATGACGCTAGCATGAAAGCTAAGAGAATAACGTACAAACAATCCCGAGTGAAACATTCATTTTAAATCTCATGACCAGTACAGAGTTCGATGGATTCAATGTCAACTGCATTCAACCACTGTTGCCTTGCTTCCAGGTCCACTGAAAAGTTGCACAAGCCAGTAATTTTTGACAACCGAAGGCAATAAACCGACAAGCCATGCTAAGGCTAACACGCTAACGTCCGACTGGTACAGAATCAAATATGGGCGGGGCTTTTGCCACCCGCAGAAAGCGTAGAGAAAGTGTAAGGGGCCATACGATTGGCTAAAAGCGAACCCGCCTGCTTTCCCGATGAGTTTGATTGACAGATTCACTAGCCAATGGTGACATTAGTTGACCTGCTCCGTCAGATGAGTCTCAATATTCACCGTAGAAAAATCTCTCACACACACGGGGAGATTCACAAATGAGAACGGGATTTTGAATGCACAGTCTGCAGTTCGAATGATCTGTGAGTTCACATCACATGTGTGCCTAAAAATCATGTTTGTGAAGCACTTACTGTGTATTTCTGATACATTTATTGTGAATTTCTAAAATGTTTTTTGTGAAACACAGTGTGCACATTTGTGAGAAACACTTATTGTGCATTTGTAAAACATTTAGTGTGCATTTGTGAAACACAATGTGTGTGTTTGTGAAACACAGGGTGTGTATTTCCGAATTTATTTTTCACGTTTGCATAAAATGACATTTGTGAATCGGAGCGTGTGCATTTGTAAAACAGGTTGTGTGCATTTCTGATTATTGAGACTGAATTAACTCCATACTGGGGTATGTGGTCCTGAATCCGACACGTATCCCATCTTTTCAAATGCGACCTCCGTCTGACCAGGCCACATGTATCCTGTACGTCATCGATACGCTACAAAAGTCATAATTCTGCATTGAAGTAGGCGGGAACTAGAACATAAACATCAACCAATGTGGACGATGCTGCTGAGACCAGTCAGTGGAAGGGAAGTGAGGTCAGCGATTGGATTCATATTTGGGGTGACAGCTCTACTCAGGCCAAACTCCAGGGCTCTGATCGCAACCGGGCGTTTTTTGAAAATATTTCCAGCGAAATAGTCGAGCGTGGTGTTGAACCTTTCCTAGAGTTACTTTTTTTCTCCCTTTCCGACCGTGGTCAGAAGCGCGGGGGACCAAAGGCGGATCCTCCTTCGAGGTTCACTTCCCCGTTGGGACCCTCAGATTCTCCAGGGCGGGTGAATAAAGAGTCAATAGCATTTATTCTGGGGGAAACCTTCTTTAATTACTGTTCTCCTTCCTCCATAACACACAACATGAATGCGCGCCCTCACTACCCCCCTGTCACTCCCTCCTACGCTGCACGCGCTCTCTCCTCTCTCTCACACACGCACGCGCGTGGCCCCAGCACATACACATCCTCATTCCACAACAGTGGGTCCAGACCATCCTGGCTCCAATGCCTTCTTAAAATGAGAAGATTGTAATTGTGCTGCTCCTTTGTGAAAATGAATGTAATAATGCAAAAAGAGCTCCGCTGTTGACAACACTGTTGTTGACATCCATTGCTAACGTTAGCTACTTCCACAAACAACAGTGACGTCGTTCACCGTTGAGGACTCTTTTGCACATGCAGGTCACTTCTGGGTCATGTCACGGTCACACAGGAGATCACAAAAGTTCCATATAATTGGAAATGTAAACGGCCTTGCAAAAAAAAAATACAGATTTTTTCAAAAAATCGGAATTGAGCATTAAGCCCTGCAGTGTGAACGTAGCCTTAGAGTCAACATGTACCAACAGATGATCCGCGGACAAATTTAAAGCAACTATTGTCGTGTTATCAGATGGAAAAAAGAGTCCAGCTGTTTATTTGTTTACTTCTTACAGGCTTTTCTGAGTCTGATTACGCGGCACGCGCCCGACAGGCACTGCTGTGACATCCTAACAGCTACCTTGTAGTTCCTTAGAAGAAATCTTAAAAACAATGTCCTGACACCACAACCATGAGACACAGCAACTCATTGAAATGTGGGTGGATGAATGCAGGCTCATTAAAAAAACTTTTAACGTGATCCACATCACTACTCACTGTTTTCCTGACAATCTATATGTCATAAACATTTATCACAACCTTCTTAGCCGTCGTCTCTTCAGTAACCGCCTTGCAGCACGTCTCCACCGGACCAAAGTAAAAAGTATTGAACCTGACATGGATACAGACGTTTAGAATTGATCAGCAAAATATAAAGTTTGAATGAACTATCCTGACAAGGACTGCAGAGAGCAGGACTTCCAGAATTTCTGTCTGTAGTTGCTTTGCCCCACCCTCGTCATTCCTGGCCAGTGAGTGAAGAGATCTTTAGTCATGTGGTTTTGTTTACAAGCTTTGGTTTGAATCAGGAAAGGTCGCTTGACGGCAGTCTGAATACAGACCAAACACAAGGTTCAGGACTCGATCCAGAACAGATCAAGCAGACTGGGTCCGGAACAAACGCTTTTCCCACTCTGAACACATCCTTGAAGTCTTTAACCATGGAATTCCTTCACACCCATTTCTGTGTTTTGTCAAACACATGAAAAAATCTGATTTACTGGGTCATTTGCGCCCTCCTGAATAGTGGTTTTTCATTTATCAACAGCCAGCTCTGAGAACCGTTTAGAACAAAACCTGACAGGTGTGTTGCTGTACAGAAAACATTTAAAATGTCTCCTTTTTGTGTTCAACAATACAGCTGTGCTTTATAGACAAAACTCACTTTTTGGGCTTCTTCGCTGTAGTTAGGAAACTTGCTTTGGACACTGGAACCCCCAACCTGGTCTGACAGGCCTGCCACAGAGTATTTACACTATCCCCAAAAGTATTGGCTCCCCCACCCAGATGAGCAGAATCAGGTGTCCTGATCACCTGGTCACAGGTGTATCAAATCAAACACCGTTTTCACAAACATTTGTGACAGAATGGCCGTTCTCAGGTGATACGTGAATTCCAGCGTGGAACTGTCAGAGGACGCCACTGTGCATCAAATCCAGTTTCCTCTCTCCTAAATCTTCCACAGTCAGCTCTGTCAGAGCAAAGGAAGAGTTTGGGAGCAACAGCAGCTCAGCCTCCAAGTGGTCGACCACTAACCTGATGGGGAGGGGTCAGAGGATGCTGAAGGTCAAAGAGGTCACCCACTTTCTGCACTCAGTTGCTGCAGAGCTCCAGACGTCATGTGACCTTCAGATTACAAATCCATCTTCATGGAACTGGTTTCCATGGCGAGCAGCTGCATCCATCCACACATCACCAGGTGAACGCAAAGCGTGGATGCAGCGGTGGAAAGCACGCCGCCACTGGACGCCAGAGCAGCGAGACGCCTTCTCTGGAGACATGGATCACACTTTTCCATCTGGAAATCTGATGGACCAGTCTGGGTTTGGAGGTTGCCAGGACAACGGTACATTTGGGACGCCATTGTGCCGAGTGTAAAGTTTGGTGGAGGAGGTATTATGGTGTGGGCTTGTTTTTTTGGGCTTGACCCTTTAGTTCCAGTGAAAGGAACTCTGAATGCTTCAGGACTCCAAAACATTCTGGACAATTCCATGATCCCAACCTGGAAGGAACAGTTTGGAGCGGCCCCTTCCTCTTCCACCATGACTGAGCAGCAGTGACCAAAGGTCAAAGGTCCATGAAGACATGGAGGACAGAGTCTGATGATGAACTGGACAGAGTCCTGACCTGAACCCCATAGAAGACCTTTGGGAGGAATTAGAGCAGAGACTGATCCAGGCCTTCTCCACCAACATCAGTGTGTGACCTCACCAATGACCTTCTGGAGGAACGGTCCAGAATTCCTAGAAACACTCCTGAACCTTGAGGACAGCCTTTCTAGAAGAGTTGGAGCTGGAATCCCTGCTAAAGGTGGAGCCACATCAGACTGAACTCTGTGGGTTAGGAATGGGACGACACTTCAGGTCATCTGTGAGTCAAGGCAGGTGAGCCAATACTTTTGGGAATATAGTGTATGACATCAGAGGGACTGGATGTCCTCCAGGAAGAAACTAGAACTTTAAAATCAGGTCAAATCAAGTGGAAATGAGGAAAGCACTGTTGTGAAATCATTTTAAGAAATACATAGGATTCTAATTTGAACCAGATATAAAGTCTAGATTGAACAAGATAAAGGTCATGACGGTGTCAAAGTTGTCTCACTGAGCTTCAGCTTCAAGGTTGATGGTGTAAAACCCCAATAGGGTAGAACCTCGTCGTCTGGTCACTCCTAGTCCTGTCTCAAGGGCTGATGCTGTACTAACTGTTGTCTTGTGCTACAGTACCCCAGGTTTTGGATGCAATGAGTGACAGCACCACCAGCTCTACCACTGCAAATGACTTGGATCTCATCTACCTTAAAGGCATCATGGAGAGCCCTCTGGTATTCGTCCACCTGTTCCCTCTTCAAGCACTCAGTGCTTTGTAGATTATCTGTGAGCCCACCACCCCCATGTGGGAGAATCTCACCACTTCTTTGAAGGCTTTGAACATGGGTCTGCATGGTATTTAGCTCCTCTCAACCCTGCTAAACTTTGGTTGAAAGAGAACTGCTTTGTCACATGGATGGGTACTGGAATTATGGTTACACTGCCAGCAGCATTGTTTCTGAATCCAGACTGAAACTGGATCCAGAGATGCTAACTGCTAGCTGTCTGTATGGTAGGAGCCAGTGGAGAGCCCAAAGGAGCCCCGCCTGTCACCTGTGAGTGACAACAATGTGGAGCTCCTGCAGGAGATCCTAAGAGACCTGGACCCGTTCATGCAGCGCTCCGACACCGCAGCTGAGCTGGCCCGCATCCTCACACAGCCCCACTTCCAGGTTGTCCCACCGCCACTCCCTTGAAACTGCATCAAAGTTTTCAGTATTTCACTTTGACGTTGTGTGTGAGTGTCAAACGAATAAAGCTTGTATCAATGCGGTCTGGTCTCTCAGTCTCTGCTGGAGACCCATGATTGCGTGGCGTCCCAAGCAGCTGACAGCCTGCCCTCCAGCCCCTGTGACTTTGTGGACCACGAGTCTGAAGACAGAAACACGGCCGGCTTGCAGCTGCTGCCCGACGCCGTCCGCATGGTGGGCATTCGCATAGTGGCCGGGGAGCACTTGGTAAGCCCCGCCCACAATACCCACACACACAGGGTTTCAGTTCAGCCTAATATCAACTTCAATATGAATTCACAGGGGGTGACGTTTAAGGTGGAGGGAGGGGACCTGGTGATAGCACGCATCCTCCATGGTGGAATGATAGACCAGCAGGGCCTGCTGCATGTCGGAGACGTCATCAAAGAGGTCAGGTCAACATGTCGGCTACAAGCTGACTCACAAATGCAGCAGCAAGTGACCAGCTTTGGTTCAGTGTCCGTGCTCCAATGCTGTTAGTTAGTATTTTCAGGTTTACGCCGTCTGGGTGTCTATCTTTACTGGACACAGTTAAAGGGAAGATTTTTATTTAGTAGTAGTCCAGAATAACTTTAATTTCTCAAGAATTAATAATGTTTTCTGTTCTAGATGTTTAAATTGTGTAAAATGATAACAAACTACAGATTAGTATTTCCAGCAGGTTTTTTCTTAAGAAAATCCAAAGGTTTTAAGATGACAGAAATTAATGTTCACTAAAATAAACCAGCACAAGAAGTTTGGTTTGTCTGGATGGTTGTAGTTTTCCCATAAAAGAGCCGTCTGCGCTGCAGGTGAACGGGCGGGAGGTGGGCCGGGACCCCAGAGTGCTGCAGGAGGAGCTGCAGGCGGCCCGTGGGATCGTGGTTCTAAAGATCCTGCCCAGCTATCACGAGGCAATCCCTCCCCGACAGGTGCCTGAGCGCTTTCTGAAGAAGCTGTCTGCTGTTCCAGCTGCTGCAGGGGCTGATGGGAGGACATGTTTGTGTCTCCAGGTCTTCTTCAAGTGTCACTACAACTACGACCCAGAAAACGACAACCTCATTCCCTGTAAGGAGGCGGGGCTCAGGTTTCAAGCCGGGGATATTCTGCAGATTGTCAACCAGGACGACGTGAACTGGTGGCAGGTAAGGGTGTCGACCCTGCAGTGTTTGATTGATGGTTGGTGTTACTGATGGAGGACAGTGATCAGAATTGGCTATATTTCTGTGTGCAGGCCCGCCATGTGGAAGGGGGGAGCACAGGGCTGATCCCCAGTCAGGTGTTGGAGGAGAAGAGGAAAGCCTTTGTAAAGAGGGACGTGGAGCTGACGCCTGCAGGTAGCTGGATTCAGCTGGATACATCCATGTTTGCACAGGAGATCGCTGAGAGGGAATCGGACATGTCAGAGCTGCTGCTCCGCCTTCAGTCGCTAAAAAACAAACACAAAGACGAATTCTGACTAAAAAGAATCTGAAAACGGGTTTAATTAGCAACAGAAAGTGAAATATTGACAGCGACGCTACTGTGATGCGTCTCCAGCCTCAGTTAAAGGCTGGACGCTGCTGTACAGACAGGAGACTGCCACAGGTTGGCCCTCTTTGTCCCGCCCTCTTGCAGTTTCCATGGAAACAAACGTCTGCCAACAGAAATGACAGATGCTTCATGGCTTCTGTGACCTGCAGAAGTCTTCAGGACTGAAGGTGTGTTTCATGCAGAGCAGATGACCGGTTTCAATGCAGCAACAAGCGACACAATCGTCCAATGACAGCGCTGGTGGCAGCTGTTGATGGCCACTGATGGCGTTTAGGACCGCCACATGATGGCGTTGGCTAGAGCCCCCTTGGGGTTGCATTGATAAATCATCAGAGTGTCTCTGGATGTCATCTGGACTTTGTTTTGTCTGACCTCTCCACTCTTTGACTCCATCTGTTTTGGTTTGGCCGTTAAGGGAACCTCTGTCATGGTCTTGGAGTGAAGAAGAAGAAGAAGATGATGTACGTTACCACGAAGAACGCAGGTGAGTCCTCTGTTTGTTACTGAAGAGAAGCCGCTTTGTGCCGTAAAGCAGCTCTTTACAAACGGGTGTGTGCGTGCTGCTCCTTGGTAACTGGGGTAACGGGGCCACCGTCAGGGCGGGGCCACCGTTCAGCCACCGTCAGGCTGCCCTCTGCGTGCAGCCTAACCGTGAGAAATTAGGATCTTAGACCACCAGAGTGTAGTTTGTTCAGAAATGTAGCTATCATGTGCACGGGGTGTGCACATGAATGGCTCGTGCACGGGGTGTGCATGTGGCATTCACGTGTCCGTAAGGGGCCAGCACCTTCCTAATGGCTGGAGCGCTGCGTGAAGTGCAACTTACACTTACACAATGGTGCGCTCCGTTTCCATGACAACCCTCGAGGTGGCCACAAGAAGGCACACCTCTCTACAACTTGGAAGTGGCACATCACCTGCACCGGTGTGACGAAGGCTTTAGCAGCGTCTCTGGTCCAGGTTTTGTGTCCTGAAGCTGGTCCTGGGGGGTTTCAGTGACGTGGGGCTGACCTGGAAGACCTTTCTGTACTTCAGTCTTCTGTGATTTTTCTCTCCCTCTTTCCTGCAGAGTTTGACCGACATGAGATCCTGCTGTACGAAGAGGTCGCCAAAGTCCCGCCTTTCAAGAGGAAAACTTTGATTTTGATTGGTGCTCAGGGTGTTGGCAGGCGCAGACTGAAGGCCCAGCTGCTGCTCCGGGATCCAGAGCTTTTCGGGACCACAATCCCATGTATGAATGCATGTCCCCGCTGCTGCTCAGCACGCCGTTTCTCCACAGCCTTTTCTTGTACTGCTGTGTGGAAAAAGTCTCATTGCATGTATGCGTGCATGTATCTCCACCCCCACGTGCACACTGCTACACTGCTCCCTGTCTGCTTCATCCCTCCCCCTAACCCACAGTGTATTGATGGACAGACGTCTTAGCAGATCTGGTATAACTGTTACACAGTTTAAAATATTAACTTATTCAAATCAGCGCTTGTATCCCCCTCTCTCCCTTTTTTTCTCTTCAACCCCCCCTTCAGACTGTTCCCCTCTCCCTCCCCGCACACAGTAAATTTAACAAAAATAATAAAAAACAAAAACAAAAAGGGGTTAATACAAATATACACTCTGGTTTTCTGGAGATTCCTAACCTCTTTCTGCAATAATAAAGCCTGTCCAACACCAAAGGCCTTCAGCTCTCATCTGCTTGCTCAGTTGTTGGACAGAACAAGTTAGAATAAATAAATACATAAAAAGTCACATGACATTTTCAATATTTCTGCTCTCTGCTTGTATGTTACTAATCATGAAATACAAAAATCTGCTGTTTTGTCTTAAATCCACATGCAGACACTTCCAGAAAGCCCAAAAAGGGGGAGCGAGAGAGTCGGATGTACGCCTTCACCAGCCGCAGCAAGATGGAGGCTGACATCAAGAATGGCCGTTTCCTTGAATTTGGAGAGTTTGAAGGCAACCTGTACGGCTTAAAGATCGACTCCATACACGAGGTGGCTGAGGCAGGACGCATCTGCATTCTGGACGCCAACCCACAGGTGGGCCCGCGTCCAAAACGCTGAGCTTCAGACTTCAGCTGAATTCCTGCCCTACCCCTCTGGCCCCTCCCTTTTGCTCCAATTGTAGGGGTATTTGGAGCTGTAGAGGTGTCCAAAAGTAGGTTTTTAGTGTCCTGAAGCTCAGAAGTTTATCTTTTACATGGAAGTATTGAGTTTTTGTTTTCAAGTTACCAAACCGATGTTGTTTTGCATTTTCTGAGCGCCGGCAGCTACAGGCTAACGTAGCTCACTGGCGACTAGTGATGACATCATCGAGTGGTAGTATGGTCGCGCTACTTTTCCATGTCTCTCCGCTTTGAGGGGTACATTTAGGGGCATGGAGGAATTCGGAGTGGGCCGTTGTTAATCTGGTTCTGGCTCGTGTGCATGGAGGCCCTCCTTCTGGCCCCTCCCTCTGGCCCCTCCCTCTCCATGTGTTCTTGTCTCCTCTGCAGTCTCTCAAAGTGCTGCGGACCTCCGAGTTCCTGCCATACGTCGTGTTCCTTCAAGCTCCAGATTTTGAGGTGCTGAAGGCCATGAACTGTTCAGCCGTGGAGGCAGGAGTGGATACCAAGACTCTGACGGTGCAGAGCTCTCACACACATGATCACCAGTTACCATGGCAGCCCCCTGGAGCTGAGCGCCATGCTTTGGTTGGGGTCTGAATGCAGTCCGGTGTTTGGTGTTGCAGGACGAGGAGCTGCAGAGGACGTGTGACGACAGCACCAAAATCCAGGCGGCCTATGGTCACTACTTCGACCTCAGCATCGTCAACGAGAACCTCGATGAAACGTACCGCAATGTAAAAGCTGCTCTGCAGACCGTTTCCAAAAACCCCCAGTGGGTCCCGGTGACGTGGGTGTTCTGAAAACCTGCCGTGGGAGGGGGGGAGCACAACGCTCAGAGGTAAAAACCTCAGTCGTGAAGGAGGTTTAGTGTAGTTTACCCAGAAATCTAGCTCCCACAAAAAGCTTCATAGTTGTCAGGAGAACGTGCAGCCTAGAGAAGGAAGCCGACACGAGGACTCGTGGAGATCCGGTGGCTCATCTCCAGTCCAAAAACCCGCCACATCGGAAAGGTTTTCTGAATGCAGTTCCACTGCAGGTGAGGCAGATTGAACATGGACTTCATCAGCAGGAGCGTAGAACCGGTCAAAGGCCTCAGTCTGGAGCAGAACCGTCATTGGTTTTCGGGTCGTGGGCCAACAGATGACTCGGCCAGTGAGAGACAGCGTTCCCTCGTTCAACGCGGGGCTAATTCTAAAACTACCCCGCCATGGGGGAAAGTAGAGTAGGATTCCAGATGTTTTTAGGCTGTAAAACTCCTCACTGCACACTTTCGACACCTTTGTCAGACGGAACCTTTTCCCGTGTTTCTGTCCTAAACTCTCAAAGTTCAAACCGTCATAGAGAAATTCTGATCATGACTGAGGATGTGTGTAGATTTGTCCAACGACTCTGTACAGGAAACATGGCATGGAGGAGATTGATTGACAAGATCAACAGCCAATCAGGATGCAGAACACACAAAAAAAGGATCCACAACTTTACTAATAAAAGTCCACAAAGAGCACGGAAGGCGAATGGCGTTATCGTGAGAGAAACATTCACAATATCGCTATTCATAGACATTTGGTTGTCTATCGTCAGAGAAACTTCATTCCGTTTGGGACCAGGACATCGCGTTCTGAAAGGATTCAAGGATTAGTTCATTAGTCATTTGTGACGGTGGTTTTTGTGTTTGTCCCATGTGATGTGAGGGAACGCTGTCAAAGAAAAGGGTTTATTTATAGTCTGATTGTTTTTACTTGAGTCCAAAGCCACAGTATTGAAAGCTTGGGGCTTCATTGAAGATGACTAACACGTCCCTGTCTCCTTCAGCTTCAAAATCAACCTTGTTTAGCTGAAAATGGTGTCTTCTCTGCAGGATGACGCAGCGTTAGCTTCCTCACATGGGGTTGGTGTTGAAAAATGACCACAGCATCGCCCATTTGTTCCATCATATCTAGAGTTCAGGTGATGAAACGTTCATCCCATCTTAGTTCAGAGCATTTCTACAAACATCGTCTCTAACCAGTGGTTCTCTGAGTTCCTGTTGTCTTTCTATCAGCTGGAATCATCTGACCTCTGGCATCAGCTAGACATTTCCGTCCACAGACCTGCCGCTCACTGGATATTTTCTCTTTAAGACCATTCCCTGTAAACCCTAGAGGTGGTTGTGGGTGAAATTCCCAGTAGATCAGCGGTTTCTGAAGTCCTCAGACCAGCCCGTCTGCTTCAGAGTCCCTTCAATCCCCTTCCTGGTTCTGATGCTGGTTTCACCTGCAGCAGATGGTCCGGACCACTGAGTGTCTGCCGTGTGATTGGCTGTTAGTCATTGTGTCAACGAGCAGATGGACAGGTGTGTGTAAGTGACTGCAGGTGGAGCAGCATAAGGTGGTGGGTATGACAGGTGAATGCAAACGCTCCCTGCAGAGTTAGAATCCCTCATACTATCAAATCTGCTAGCATGTGAGCGCACTGGAACCCCAGTTCTGTTGGATTCTGGCGGCTGTTGACGGACGCAGCCTCAGATTCTAGGCTGGATTAGAGATTTAGGGGTTAGTGGGTTTCTGATGAGCAAGCATTGGCGTTTCCTCATCTGACTGCATATCTGTGACAGAGCTGGAAGTGTCGGCACGGCCTCGTCTTACATTCTGCTTTTACGTGTCTGTGTGCCAAAAACAAACCTTCTGCGGCAGCGTCCCTGTCCTCTGGATAAACAAAAAGCTGACAGCAGTACACTGATATTTTTAGTCTGCTCCTCCTTTTTCTAACAATAGTTTTATAATGAGAAGTTGGTCTTGAGGCTGTGGTGTTACTGTCGTGGCTGCAGTGACAGGAAGTCTGGAACAACCAGAACAGGAAAACAGACAAACCTTTTCTACTTTGCCTCGGGATAAGAGAAGTGAAGTACAGGATTTTTGGGGGGTTTCTGTCCGTTGCATTTACAAAGCTTCTGAGCATGTTCTGTCATTTTTAAGACCAAGTTTGGATTCCACTGGAAGAAAAACTGGAGGAGAGTCAATACTAGAGGTAATGAAGTGGAGCTAAAGATGTCTGCTGCCTCTGCAAAAATATACACAACATGAAGTTTTCATATGATGGTCAATAAAAACGATTCTTTTATGTTCAGCCTGAATTTGCCTGTGATTGTGCCAATAATGACGTTCCTCTATTTTGAATAAACTATTGATGTGATGGTTGGAAGTGTTTTCTTGTGTGGTTTTTCCGTTTTTCTTTGGAGATGTTTATATCAGCTGGAACCAGTCTGGTCGTTGTCTGACCTCTGGCATCAACTACACATTTCCGTCCACAGACCTGCTGCTCTCTGGATATTTGCTGTTTCCTTTCACTGTCCATCAACAGCCCCAAAGTAGAGTTTCCACCATTGACTCCCATCATAAATGACTTTCCTAGTTTTGATCAGCTACAGTTCAGAAACGAATGCAAATATCAAAAAGTTCATCAGAAACTCCAGAGTCTCATTTCTGAACTACATTTGTGTCTCTAGTCCAAAAAATAGAAGTAAAAGATTAAGAGGGAAGTTAGATGTAAACTAGAAAGACTAGAAGGAAGAGACTTGTAAACAAAGACTGGATGTTGTGAACCGTCTTTGTTTAATCTCACAGATTATCACCATATAAAGGATGTTGTACTGTAAGGACAGACCCAGGAGAGAACCCCCCCCCCCCCCCCCCATGACAGACCACCACCATGACCAGAACCTCTGACCTCTGACCTGGTTCAGCAAACGCCACACAGCTGCAGGCCCGTTTACCAGATGGGAGGGGTACTGGGGGCTCCAGAGGAACCATTCAGAACCGACTCCACCGCTTTGACTGGACTGACAGACGACCGCTGCAGGTGACTCCACCCACACCAAGACACCGCCGTCTGCAGTACAGACCATGTGACCTGGACCATGCAGCAACGGTCTACCGTCCTGTTCACGGATGATGAGGGTCACCTCACACACATGATGGTCGGCGTAGACCATCATTTCACGGAACCGCATGTAGAACTTGTGGAAGAGTGGACCGCCTCAGAACATCATGAGGTTAGTGAGGAGCAGGAGACGCCGAGGTCCAGCTGTCACTGCAGCCAATGGAGGACAAACTGCTGACACGGTCCATGTTTGGGGTTTGGGGGGACCTTTAGTATAAAGCACTGGTCATAATAAGAATAAATTAAATATCTGATCCTGATCAGGACATAACATCCAATTCCAACTGATTCTGCAACTACGTGATTGGACCCAAGTTCTGATCATGTGATCGGATCAGGACATCCCCAGTACCCAGGCAGTTGTAGTCTGGTGTTTGATATTGAACATGAGGGAGCAAGACAACAATGTAAGAGTGTGCAACAGTGAACCCAGTGAGTGTAATGAAAGTTTATCATAGAAATGTCAAGACGAGCAGCACCGCTTTTGGACAAGTTGATACTAAATGTGAATCTTGACTTTTGCTTTGTGGCTCTCAGACTAGAATATTCATTTAATTACTAATTCAGTGAGGTGGGGACAGTCCCATGGCGGGACAGTCCCATGGCGGGACAGTCCCATGGCGGACAGTCCCATGGCGGACAGTCCCATGGTGGGACAGCCTCATGCTCCATGAAGCAGAAACGCGAGTCAGTCCGTGTTGAGTTTTGGATAGGCCTTCATGTTCTTGACATGTTCTGTGTGTTCTCCATGATGTTTGTTCTCAGATGTCTGTCAGGACGTCAGCAGCAGGACAGTCAAATGATGACCCTCAGGGAGCGAGGGGCGGCTAGAATTTACAACCCCCCCCCTCCTCTAAATCAGTGGTCAGATGATCAACAGACAGCTTTTTTCTTCATGGTCTCATGTTCTTGCTGTGGAGAATCTGCCAACCCACCCTGATAAATGTGCTGTAAGACGCCTCTGTGTGAGATGTCATGTTGAATTATTTTGGAATGATCTTTTTTTCTCCTCCCCCCCTCAGTTTAGTCCGTGGAGCTTTTCTGTCTTTACTGAGCGACTTCCTGTCCTGCCCCATCAGTCTTCTCAGTATCTTTGTCCTCTGCATCTGCTGAGCTCCTCTTCATCATCTTCCTCGCTGCTCCGTACTTCTCTGCCATGTGGTTCCTGCTGTTTGCTGTGTGCAGCTGTGTTCTGCTCTTCCTGCTCTTCATCTTCCTCCTGACCACTGGAAAGCGCCACAAAGTCTTCAGTGAGAAGTGTCTGAGGCCCCCCGAACCCCTGGTCCTCGACATCAGAGAGAGGGACGCCCGGCTGAAGAAGGGTAAAGAAAGGCAAAGTGTTTTGATGTTCAGTGTGTGTCAGGGATGGGCATCATACGTGATCACACCATCCGTGTTACGGAATAAGCTGTTGCACGGACACGTCTGTGGGTGAGGAGGAGGAGGAGGTGGAGTGTTTCTTCCAGCAGTCACAGCTCCAGGATAAAAATGAGACGCTGCAGGAAAAATGGATTCTGTCAAATATTTTATATTTTTTGGCAAAACTGGAATCCATTTTAAAAGCTGCCAAAAATGTTTTTAGTTAATTATTTAGTTGAGAGTTTTACTTTGAGCTCCACCCCCTCCAGGCCTCTTTCAGCAGTTCTGCACCAAAGCACAGCCAGATGTTGTGAGAATCATCTCACTCTTTGTTGTTGCAGAGCTCAGCGACAAACACAACTCATTTCCCTAAATATACATTTCTGTTCTGGAAATCCTTCCATGTTTCTGTAAACTGTAAGCTAGTGGGAGACAGTGTAATCAAAGGGATGATGGGAAATGGGGTCAGGCTTACTCCCCCCACAACTCAGAGGTGAATGACCTCCTGCTGCTCTGCAGAAACTAGAAAAAACACAGGTTTTAGATTTTGTCACCATCATGAAGAGCGCCGGGAACACTTTGGAGACGGATCACGAGGCTCTAAGACAGCGTCGCAAATGAGGAGCTCTTTATTTTTAGACTTTCATCCGACATAATGCGTAGCTTTTATACTTAAAAATATGTTGTCGTAGAAACCAGACAACGTTGAGTGTTGAAAGAGATTTCACAGTTTTCCGGAGGCTTTACAGTAACAGTCATCGATGACTTTGTGTCCTACGGCGTTGACCCAACGGCCCCTCCCTTCATCTTCTGATCTGTTTTCAAAGCCTTCCCAGTCGTTTTCAGACATGATGATGTCGTTTTAGCCCAAATGTAAAATCCGGTGTGGTTTTCTGGAACATAGTTTCTGCAGAGCGGCAGGAGTAGAGTGGCGGAGGAGACGTGGGCGGGGCTGTTGGCGTGGAAAAAACCTGGAGTGGAGCACTGAGACTCAGCCCCGCCCACTTCAGTTTTTACGTCACATCTGAGATCTTTTTTTTCTTCTGCTGATTCACAGTGATTTGAGTACAGAAACCCTCAGAAATGCCGTTTTATTCCTAATTTTCTTTATAAGTATGTCCTCCATTGTGAGAAAAATGCTACAGGAAGACGTTAAAAACACCATTTTCATTAGAGTGGGACTTGAAATAATGGGACAGGCTGGAGTGATGCTTTTGACACGTATGTCCTGATGCCCTCTTCCACACACGGGTTTGGACAAATGTAACTCTGTGATTGGAACAGACAAGGAATGCCCAGAAGTTTCTGGGCATTCAACTGCTCACATTCAGCTGGTGCTTTCAACAGAAAATGCATTTATGAAGAGATGAAAATCAAAGGTTCTGTGGAGACCGGATCATGGAGCAAACGTCCACCCCTAACCCTCCAAAGACGTCCAAGCGTCTTCTCCCTGACCAAAGCTCAGCACTCGCCTGTTTGTCTGCAGGCTTTCGCTTGGACAGGGTTCCCGTGGCGCTGGATGCGGTGGTCATTGGCAGTGGCATTGGAGGTTTGACCACAGCGGCGCTTCTGTCTAAAGCTGGGAAAAGGGTTCTGGTTCTGGAGCAGCATGACACAGCAGGAGGCTGCACACACACTTTCCAGAAGAAAGGCTTTGAGTTTGATGTGGGTAAGTGTGGCTCAGAGGAAAACCATCAACCATCCAGCAGGAATCTCTGGGTGGCTCAGAGTTTCCAAACTACTGCGTTACTCATAGACTACACTATATCTCAAAGTGGTAGAATACCAGCCCAACAGCCCACTCGTGGATGGATGTAGAACAGTCATTATGTGAAGAGATTAAACTCAGATTTTCCATTTATTAGCAGTTCCGTTAAGCGTTATGTTTGCTCTAAATGTTTTCATATCACAGCATGGTGGCACTCCTTTAAACGACTAATTCTGACTCCCATTAAGAACAATCCTGACATCCTGATAGAGGAAAGATGGTGAAGTTCTCCAGCTGGCAGGCTGATTGTGCTGCACATACTAAACATGTACCGTGATTCATTCTCTCTTTTGAAAATGTGAAGAAAAAATACGGAACAAGTGCCAAGAACCTCTTTAAAGCTCTTTTTAGCACAAACGCCACACATCCATCACAGTGATGCACGCTTCCACACACGCAGAGCCCTTTGGAGGGGGCGTTTAGGGGATCGGGTGTCGCTGTTGGAGGACAGAGACCTCCGTTTTGCCCCCACTCCACCGATTTTAACTTCCCCCCCTTAGCATATGAACACACACCAGGAGGATGGGGGTCATGTTGGACCCTGTCTCCCGCCACGACCAGGGTTGGATGGGCCGGCGACTGGATGTTCGGGGGGGGTCCTGTACTCCATATCTGGCAGCTCACTTTCTGTGTGGTGGGGGAGTCCATAATGGCCCCCGTTTATGGAACAGGAAAAGGCTCAAGACCCATTTTTTAACCTCTCTGTTCCCTTTGGCCCTCAGCTGGGGGTCTGTGGGGGCGTGACCTCCCCCTCTGTTCCAGTGGTGGGGGTCTAGTACGATTGTGGGCGGTTGGTCCTAGGTATCCGTCTGTTGCCGGGGGGGTTTGACCCCCCCCCCCCGGTAATGCTGTATTCACTCTTTTCTTTGGTCTTTGCTGCTCTTTTTTCTTTCTTTTTGCAAATGCATTACCGCCAGTGATGTTGTCTTTTTCTCCTGCTTAGTCTTGGAAAAAGAGAACTTCACCAAGATGCTGATCAATATATAAGATGATTGACAGCCCAAGGCTCTGGTGCAATATGCCATGATTGGGGGGGCCATTTCATTGTTTTTGCAGTTTGGAGGGAATGGTGTTAGATTATAAAGTTTTTGTTTTAAATAACAAATGTGTCAGGAAGGACATCTGACACCAAATATGCAAACCAGACCAATGAAATCCATAGCGGGTTGGTCGAGGCCCGGGTTAAAAACGACCACCATCTGTGGGGTTCACCGCCGGTGCCGGTGGAAATTTGCCTGCTGTTGGTCGAAGACGGAGAGGAGGAAGACGCGTGTGTAAGAGAGAGGAGGAAGGTTGTGAGAGTTGGCTTAGCTATGGAGGTTAGAGACTTTGAATGTTGGAACTATGACAGGAAAAGGTAGAGTTGGTTGACATGATGCAGAGGAGGAAGGTGGACCTACTGTGTCCAGGAGACCCGGTGGAACGGTAGCAAGGCTAGAAGCTCAGGAGCTGGGCTTAAGTTGTTCTAAGAAGGAAAAACTCTGGTTGGACCTTGATTCAGTGATGATGAGCATCACTAGAAGTGAGTCAGTTGTCATTGGTGCACATTCACATGTTTATCATTTCTAAAGAAGCAGAGGGGAAAATGACTTACAGTTTACAGTATGAAGGGTTTAAGCTCAAAAGACCACATGGACGCTCTTCTAAGCCAACTTTATTACTTGCATAGAACATTTTGAAGTGACTGTTCACCAAACACTGGTTTTAGTAGTGATTGAGGAAAAGGCGTTCATTTTCTGTGGGTAAAAAATAAATTCAGCCAGCGATCGGACTATTCCTCAGGTCAGAGGGGGGAAACCATCATTAGATGGTTTCAGAACAATTATTTTCCAGCTAAAAGCTTGATCAAAACCATGAACACTCTGTTTTTTTGGATCTTCAGGTATCCATTACCTGGGCCAGCTCCATGAGAACAGTCTGCTGAAGGTTGCTTTGGACCAGATCACAGAGGGACAGCTACGCTTTGCAAAGCTGGAACAGCACTACGACACGGTCCTCCTGGGTCAGCAGGACCGACGCAGGTCTCTGTGTTTGCAGACTTTGACCCCCCTCTGTCATTTTATCCTGTGCCATGGTCATTTTGTCCAATCCCAGTAAAGTCCTGACAGACCTGTTTTCTACTGTCTTCTCTTTCTCAGGGAATACCACATCCACTCAGGGAAAACAGAGATGGCAGCGTGCCTCAAGAAGCAGTTCCCAGAAGAAGAGGAGGCCATTGATGAGTTCATGAGGCTGATGAAGGTAGAAAAGCTGCACTGATGGTTCACAATAATCCAGGGCTGAAAAAGAGCTGGAGAAACCTGAAATGAACTAAAAAGAAAAGAAAAAAAGGTTTTATTTCAAAGATTATGTACAATTATTCAAACAATCATTTAAAAGTGAAATGGATAAATGAGGATGATAAAGAGAATAATAACTTAAAAGCTAAAACAAAGTGTTTGATTTCTGATGAAAGTAAACAAGATAAAACAGAAGCAGCTGCATCTTCAGCCGACCGTACCTGTGCGGTTCAAATGAAAGACCAAAACTTTTCCTAAACTAAAGCTGGAGAACTCAGAAGAGGAACTGAAACGTTTTAGGGTGGTCCTAATGGGGCAGAGACCCTTTTTGAATTATTTAAAATGAATCCATAATCATGAATTATTTATTTATTATTGTCATTAATGAGCAACCAAATAACATTTAGAGCATCAGCAATTATCCTAGCTGTTTCCAAGACAGGGAAAAACTCCCATTTACCAAATAAATACCCAATGAATAAATAACCCAAGTGCAAATTAAACACACAAACACACAAACAAACAAACAAATAAATAAATAAATAAGGCTCCTTTACTCTTGTTGAAGGTGGAGCTTAGAACATTGGCCGTAACCTGAAAAAACCACGGCTTCCATCCAAACAGAGCTGCTTCTACAGTGTTGATCAGACCCTTCTCCATGCAGCAGCTGCTGTGTTGCTGCTTCAGGCCCATCAACACACCTGACAGAGGAAGCCAAACCCTTTTCACCAACCAGTGCTGTACTGAGCTGAAGTTTGATTCCAAAAACCTCCAGGATTTATGAAGCAAGAAGCTAAACTGCGTTTATTTACACCATGTTGTTTGAGGAGAAGCCAAAACAGCCATAATGCATGAGGGCAGACACCAGAAAGTTTTGAGAAACACAGTTAACCTATGAAAGGAAAGTGTGTCCTCCAAAAGAAACTCGAATGTCCAACAATAGACAGGCCCGACATAAAATAAGACCGCTGACCCAGCCATGCTGTCAGCTCCCTGCCATGGCAGCTAACCCAAATGTAACTCACACAAAAGACGGAAGAAAGCCTCAAAGTTCAGCTAACCAAGGCCAAGGCCCAGACTAGAACAACAAAAACCCAGCAGAGGACAAAGGAAGTGAGAAACCCCAATGCCAGAGAAGGCATGAACCAAAGCACCTAACAATAGGTCTACACCTGCCAGGTGAACAGTGGGACAGAGAGGGGAAGGGAAGGAACGCACCAGCAAGAGACAAGCATGTAAAGAGTTGAGAAAAGTGGACTGAAGCTTTGTTCTTGCTGCAGCTGGCCTCCCGGAGAACTCCTCTCATTGCTGTCTTGAAGATGATACCCTCCTGGCTGGTAAAGCTTCTGATCTGGACTGGTCTTTTGAACCGAATATCTTCAGTGTTCTGCCTTGCAACAACCAACCATGCAGCCATGATGTCGCGCCTCACACAGAACAAGGACTTGCAGGCTTTGTCTGCCTACCTGTTTTATGGTCCTGAACATCTCATACACAGACGGATGAGGTGCGTACTGAGCATGCTCCTCACCGTCCCGTGTCACCTCTCTCCCTTGTAGGAGTCCCTCCCAAAGAGTCCAGCTTCCTCATCAATGCACTTCTTCTTCATCACTACAAACGCGGCGCCTTCTATCCAGTGGGAGGGGCCAGTGAATTTGCTTTCCACATCATTCCTGTGATTCAGCAAGCAGGTGGAGAAGTTCTGGTCAGAGCAAAGGTGCAGAGCATCCTCATCAACAGTCAAGGGGAAGCCTGTGGTGAGTATTTCTCTGTCAAACACATTTGTCCACAAGATGGAAATTCATTATGAAAAAGGAAGTCAAAATCTCCTCAACAAAATAATGAAAGCAGTTAGAAACACAGTGTTGTGGAAAGACATTAACATGTAGAAATGTTGGGTATCTGTTTTGCAGATGTTGTTTATGTTGAAAACATGGAATTCATCTTTTAACAATATTCTTTTTTTTGACGGTATTGATGTTTTATAGACATGTTATTCATCTTTTGAAGATAAAGTAGTCATCATCCCTTTTTAGGTAGAAAAACAATGTATTGCATGTTTTGTGTAGCATAAGATTCAACACTAAATTCACTGAATATTCATTTGCAACTAACAGTAAATGCTAAAGTACTGCAGTGAATGGAAAAAACGTAAACATTTACCGTGTTAACGGTGCTTGCAGCCTTGCACCAAGAAGTGATGGGAGTTTTGATCACGAGTCATGATCCTGGATATTACTGGATTAGCCTTTGCCTATTTGCTGCTCGACACAGCGACCTGGGCGCGCAGGCGCTGTTGCTACGATTGAGTCACGTCAACAGAACTCTGCTGTTCCATTTTATGACAGGCAGGCTTCAACCACAAAATTCGGGCTAGCTCCCTCTCGATTGGATTATTTTCTTCCCATCATTTTTGCAGTTGCTGGCCAAACGTTGCGTCCACTTTTGTGATTCTTTGCAGACTTGTTTGGGTTTCGTCATTACTTCACTCAGCATGACGAGCAATACTGGATGCATAGTAATGGCACATGTGTGTCACATCCTGTCCTGTGACGCCAATCCAGTAATATATAGCAAAGGCGCTGATCTTTGAGATGAAAGGATGAAGGAAAGCAAAATGAATAACAGATTTGAGATGCAAACATTGACCTCATTCGTTGCATTTTTGTTCACCAAACCCTAACGACAGACAGAGAAGCCCGCAGAAGCATCATGTGACCAAACATGGTTTCACGGTGTGGAGGTATTCTAGGTGCAGTCATAAAACACCTCATAGATTTCCACTTTTATGGTCAACATGTTCACAGAATGGTGCAAGTTTGCCATTCTGGAATGCAAAGTGACACAACTGAAGCCCCCACTTCAGATAAGACTTTGTGACACCACAGATCAAAAACAAAATCCAGATTTACTTTTCAACAAAAGAGTAACAATCACTGAACATATAGAGCAGCATTGGACCACCTTTAATAAGTTTCTTCTTACAAAATGTTGGTAGCCTGGAACAGAGGAGTTCATCTGACTTTACAGCATGTGACAAACAAGACATTTACTGGGCTAGTTGTTTCAGTGATACATTAAAAGTCAAACTAAATGTTTGAGATCTTTTCAAAACACGTATTTACCAGTTCTAGTGTCTCCTGTTCGGTGGTACAAACGAGACAGCAGTTCCCAGAAGTGAGATAGCACACAGGGATGAGGTCCACATGCTGGTGTGTGTGTGTGTGTGTGGGGGGGGGGGGGGGGGGGGGGGGGGGGGGTGCAGACAACAACCTGGTCCTCAACGTCTCCAAGACCAAATAATTTATTATTGACTTCAGGAGGAAGAAGTCCAACCATTAGCCCATCTACATCAAGATTTATCTTAACTAATTAAATGTGCACCCTTCAGTTTTTATCAATATGGGCAGCCGTGGTGCAGCGGTAGGGCGGTCGACCCATGATGGTAAGATTGCAGGTTTGATTCCCGCCTTGCACACCCAGGTGTGGAAGTGTCCTTGGGCAAGACACTGAACCCCACCCTGCCTCTGGTGGGAGGTTGGCGCCAGTGTTCGGCGGCGGAGCCGCCATCAGTGTGTGAATGTGACTGTAAAGCGCTTTGGGCCTTGTAGGTGGAAGAGCGCTATATAATTATACGCCATTTACCAATATGTGTTTGTGTGCCAGGTGTAACAGTTCTGAGAGGCCAAGAAGAGACAGAGATCCGTGCCCCTGTTGTCATTTCTGATGCTGGAATTTTCAACACCTTCCAGAAATTTCTACCTCAGCAAATACAAGACAAACCAGGTGATGCTTCAAAGTAACCCACCGCATTGATTTTCTTGGTTAAAACGTTCCTCATTTTCTTCAATGTGTGTGTTTGTGTGTAGAGATCCGCTCACTTTTGGGGATGTTGCACCACGGCATGGGCTCCTTCTTGGTCTTTGTAGGTCTGGAGGGAACCAAAGAAGAGCTGAACATTGTATCTACTAACTTCTGGATGTACAAAGACAATGACCTGGACTCGCTGTGAGCTTGATCTGTTGTTTCAGACTTTTTGGTTTGGCATGTGCTGCTTCTGACAATCTATACATAACTGTCTTCATGAACAGAAGAGTCCCTTGAAAAGTTGTTGTTTTTCCAAATGTAGCTCATGTTTGTCTTTTGTGTATCTGTTCTTCTGACTTTGTGGGAAGAATGGAACAATACTTTTCGCTGAGCAAAGAAGAGGTCTTGGGAAACATCCCGATGATGTTCATTACCTTCCCATCTGCCAAAGACCCAATGTCCATCATCAAACAGCCAGGTAACTTGTCCGTAATAAACTACTGCAAGAGTAGTGTTCATGCACAGCAACTTTACAGCAGCAGACGGCTGAACAACAGGAAGTGCATGCAGTCTTTCTCCACCATTTTGACACCTCACCACTGAAAATACTTAGATGCAGAAAAATGGCTCTTTAACAGGTGACACCATTTTTTCAGATCCAGATTCTTGTTGTCTAAACTTCTGATATAATTACTTTAGCATAAATAGTATGTCTTTAATATAATCTATACTAAACCATTTGACCTCTCCTGTGTGGACATTGGTATTTTGTAGATTAGTCTGGTAAACTAAACCTTTTTGTCATAGCGTCTTTACACTGCTAGTAACCCTGGATTAGAAGTGTTTAGTGCTTTTCTGGTGGGAAAACACAGAATGCAGTGCCCAAGGGTTCTTCTAATTTTTTTTTGCAATTATTTCTCATGGACTTTTCCTGAGTTTGGGTTATTTATATCCTCCTGTTGTTTCAAAGTGACTATTGCCTAAAGATCCATCAGCTCGTGCTCTCTATTTTCCTTAAATGTGAAGCGGTAGAGTTCAGTGTCCCTCTTCTTACAGCTTTAAAGGGTTAAGTGAACCCCATACAATGATGGGGGACACCTCCCCAGTGTCATTTATTTTTAAAAATTCCTTAATGTTTTCCTTTATTTTAGACACTATTACAGGTCTATTGAGTTTATGCTAATTTATTTCCACATTGCATTTCTCTTTCCCAAAGCAAAGTCCAGAGATAGAACAGGTCCTGACCTTCTGTGTTTTTTGCGTTGGAGTGTTTTGGTTTGTAGCTGGCCGGGCAGCTGTGGTGCAGAGGTAGAGCCGTTGACCTCTGATTGGAAGATGGCAGGTTCAGTTCCTGTTCTGCCCACCCGTGTGTCAAAGTGTGGTGGTTATCGGTTGGCTCCAGTGTTCGGCAGCATGTGTTCATGGGTGAATGGGTCTGTAATAAAGTGCAGTATAGACGTGCCATTTACCATTTTAAGTGTTTATTCTGTCTTTTTTTCATTTCTGATTAAACCGTTTTTCCGTCTCTTCATCCTGCATCTGGTTCCTTAGAGATTTCCTCCTCACATCCACAGTAACTGAAGAGCTTCTTCTCCCTGTACAGGTAAGTCCTGCATGACCCTGCTAACCATGGCTCGATATGAGTGGTTTGAGGAATGGGAGGGGACGAAGCTTGGGAGGAGGGGCCAGGACTATTTGAACCTCAAAAGTGGTATGGCTGAGGAGCTGCTGGAGTGGGCGCTCAGCATTTTCCCTCAACTGCGGAACAAGGTACGTTTTTGTATTTGTGCATGAATATACTGTTGCACACACTCACTGACCACTTCCTTAGGCACACCTGTCCATCTGCTCGTTAATGCAAATTTCTAATCCGCCAATCACACAACAGCAGCTCAAGGCATGTAGACATAGTCCAGACCATCTGCTGCAGTTCAAACCAAGCAGCAGAATGAAGAAGAAAGGTGATTGAAGTGACTTTGAATGTGGTTGTTGGTGCCAAACAGCCTGGTCTGAGGATTTCAGAAACTGCTGATCTACTGGGATTTTCACCCACAACCATCTCTAGTGTTTACAGAGAATGGTCCTAAAAGAGAAAATATCCAGAGAGCAGCAGGTCTGTGGTCAGAAATCTCTTGTTGATGCCAGAGGTCAGACTGGTTCCAGCTGATAGAAAGACAACAGGAACTCAAAGAACCACTGGTTCCAACAAAGGTCTGCAGAAGAGCATCTCTGAAAGAACAACACGTCCAACCTGGAGGCAGATGGACTACAGCAGCAGAAGACCACACTGGGTCCCACTGCTGTGAGCCAAGAACAGGAAACTGAGGCTACAATTCACACAGACTCACCAAAACTGGACCATAGAAGATGGAAAAACATTGTCTGGTCTGATGAGTGTCCATTTCTGCTGCCACATTCAGATGGTAGGGTCAGAATTTGGCCTCAACAACATGAAAGCATGGATCCATCCTGCCTTGTATCAGTGGTTCAGGCTGGTGGTGGTGGTGTCATGGTGTGGGGGATGTTTTCTCAGTACCAGTTGAGCATGGTTCCAACCCCACAGCCTACCTGAGTATTGCTGCTGACCATGTCCATCCCTTTCTGACCACAGTGGACCATCTTCTGATGCTACTTCCAACAGGATAAGGCTCCATGTCATCAAGCTGGAATCATCTCAGGCTGATTCCTAGAACATGACAATGAGTTCTCTGGACTCAAACGGACTCCACAGTCACCAGAACCCAATAGAGAACCTTTGGGATGTGGTGGAACGGGAGACCAGCATCATGGATGTTCAGCAGATAAATCTGCTGCAACTGGGTGATGCTGTCATGTCAGCGTGGACCAAAGTCTCTGAGGAAGGTTTCCAGAACCGTGTTGAACCGATGACACCAAGGATTAAGGCGGTTCTGAAGGGAAAAGGGGGTCCAACCCGGTACTAGTAAAACCTAATGAAGTGGCCAATGAGTGTAAATGTGTTACTTTTTTGTCTTCTGTGCCAAAATGTTATATTTCTTATGGCTTTTGTTGTAAGAGAAAGAATTGTATGATTTTTTTTCATAAACAAAAAAATGAAAATGTCTTCTTTAAAAAGGGAGGAAGCTGCCTGATAAAGAAAAAACAGTTATTGATTTAAGAGGTGGTGAAATCCAGAAACTGGTATGGGTGTCCAGAAGGTGAAAGGTTTCCAAGTGGTTGATCCGGCTGGAAGTGGAAGAAGACGATGATGATGACTAGAATCAGAAAAAGGCCAGATCAAAGTCTGAACAAATGTGGGTTCAATACTAAAAAACAGCTGACAGACTGGCTGGTAAGGGTTGTCAGAAACGCTCTTCAGCATGGCCAGGGTGAAGAGAGACGGGTTCCAGGTGTTTCTGCCAAACCATGACAGAGAATCCGAACTTAATAATAATAATGGATTAGATTTATCTGCGCTTTTCCAGACGCTCAAAGTTCTTACATTGTGTCCATTATTCATTCACTCCTCATTCATACTTGGTGATGGTAGCTACTGTTGTAGCCACAGCTGCCCTGGGGCAGACTGACAGAGGCGTGGCTGCCAGTTGGCGCCTACGGCCCCTCTGACCATCACCAGGACATTCATGCACATTCACACACCAGTGGAGCCACACTGGAGGCAAGGAGGGTGGAGTGTCTTGCCCAAGGACACAACAACATTTTGGCTGGTGGGAGTGGGGATTGAACCGCTGACCATCGATCATTGGACGACCCGCTCAACCACCTGAGCCACTGCCGCCCTTGGCTTCACTTCAATTTAAACTGCAACTAACTTTGTTGTTTAGGTGGTGATGGTGGAGGCTGCCACCCCACTGACCAATGTTCATTATTTGGGAGCTCCAAGAGGGGAGATGTATGCCGCTGAGCACAACGTGGAGCGCTTCAACCCGGAAGCCATCGCTGCAACTCGAGCACAGACGCCCATCCATGGCCTCTACTTAACAGGTTACAATTTAACACTATACCAATACAATGTCAAACAGGTTTGTCGGTTCAGATGACAGGATTCAGACTCTGACAGGAGAGCAGGGACATCTCATAAAAGATGTCAAACTAAATTTGTAGTCAAGAATCTACGGCTGCAGATTGTCTCTTCATGGTATTTTTCTATTTTAAGGATTGTTTGTGGTGGTGTGTGTGCACGTGTGTGTGTGTGCGTGCGTGTGTCTGTGCAGGTCAGGACGTGTTCTGTAATGGCATGGCAGGAGCCGTGCACGGTGGGCTGCTGTGTGCCTCGGCCGTTCTCAATCAGATCCTCTACATTGATCTTCTGCGTCTGAAAATGCGGCTGAAACACCGGCAGTAGGAGGGGCGGGGCTGTTAACGGACCACAGTCGCCGCCGCTCCTCAGACGCCTGACGTCACACTTCAACAAAGCTCTTAGCCCCTGTTCGGCCAGCTCGTCTCCAGTTCACCTGCAGCCTCATACGCTGGTCCCTGCCCCCCCCCCCCACATCACATAAACCTGTTCATCATTGTGCTTCTTTCTGGCAGTGGGGGCTGTCTTTTCTTCACCTACACTCTGCCCCCAGGTGAACCAAGGGCAGGTGTATGTTTTTTTCCCACCATCATCTCTTTCCTTCCTCATTACACCCCCCACCCCCCACGAGAAACAACTGGTGCTGGCGACGTTAGCTGCCTTAGAACAACTTCCCTTTCTCTGATGAATAAAGTATAAATCATCTGTTGATCATGTCGTGTATTTCGTTCTGAGAATCACTGATTTGATTTTTGAAGTCCTGATCACCGAAGGAACAAACGGATGTCTGTTGGTAGAGATTCCTTAACAGACTATTTAGAAACATTAACAAGCATTACTAATGTGTTTATGAGTTGTTTGTTAGCATTGATAATAGCAATAGCATTAATAAATAAAAATAACAACTGTCTTTGTTAAAAGTGTGAGTGTTTTGCAGCAGCTAAAGTGTCACCTGTCTTCATTTTCACAAAGCTCATTCATAAAATGCTCAGAAGTGATGAACGAATATTAATTCTCTTTGTAAATAGTGTTTTACAGCGATTCGTCTAAAGTGTGGGATTTTTTGCCACAAACAACCAGATGGAGCTTGAATTGTTTTATAAAATTAAAAGTAAGAAAAGTTACAAAACCTTTTGGAACATTCGGATACACAAAGTCACAATCAACTTTTCAAGAACTTTTGTCAACCAACAAAAACCCAGCAAAGCCTGAATTTATTTTCAATTATCAAAAATGTTTCAGTGATGTTTTTGTATTCGAGTGGATTATTATTTATGCTGAGATAGTTACACTGACTGTAGCACATCCAACTGACATCATTTCAGGTTTGATGTAAAGTTGCGACAGCAGGCATCTGATGAAATGACACACCTGTTCTCATCTCCAGCATGAAGACTTTATTTATGCAACAGTTATCTCCAGTATTTCATCTCTAATGATTGACAAAACTAATAAACCACTACAAGAGCTAAAAAAACACATTACAAACACAAAACTCAGTGTCAATGCAGAAAGTGTGCACAGTTTCAGTCTGTTTGTGACATGCAGATACTGTTTTTGTGTAGGTGCTAATGAGTGTTGCACCCCCCACATCTGAGTCGGACTCTTTCATTGTGAAACTCTTCGGTGTTGACGCTCCTCACCCCCTCCGGTCAGTGTCCCTCAGCAGCTGTGAGGACTTCCTGTGCAGGAATGACGTTGGCGGTACCTCAGCGGTTCTTCCTCTCAAACTGCTGTTCAGCTGATAGGAGGAGCTGCTGGTTGGCCTCCTGCAGCTGCAGACCTGTTTCTTGGACGTACTGGAATCCTCATCATGTATGTCAAAATTATTGGCTGTATATGAAAACTTTAGGGGTGTGGACTTCAAACAAGCTCACTCCTGATTGGCAACAGTAGTTGCCATAGAAACATTGAGTCTGACTGACTCGGACCAATCGCTGTTTACTTACGTTGTCTGGCTCCAACATGGAGAATTCTGTATCGGAGAAAAAAGGGGACTAAATTGGCTTTGTCACTACCCAAATATTATGTCACTTCCTCTTTGTGACCGACATTGGAACAGTTACGCAATTTCATTTACATTTTGCTGGAGCTGAGTTTATTCTGAAAGAGTGTCTGCAAATCTTTGTATCCAGGTGTCTTACAGAATACTAAATCCCCCGTAAGAGTGATTATAAGTCAGACACTTTATGGAACAGTCACATCAAAGCTGCAGTTTGTCCCAAACGCTTCTCTGTGACACAAAGGTTAATTGGTCAGAAATAAATGTTCCTCTCTGGAAAACCCAGCTGAGACAGCAAACAGAAAATAGTCAAAACATCAGTTATCATGGCATCAGATGTGAAAGTTTCAGATTAATCAACAAATATAAAGGGTTCATTACATTTTTAATTTAATTTCTTCATTTTATTGTTTTGCTGTCAAAACATGGCTTTCAAGGATTATGTGCTGAAGCAAATAAATAAGTTTCATTTTTCTGTTCCTTTTTTAAATCTGTTTGTCTCAGCATCTATGACCATGGACAGATTATCTTATGAGGTAAAGAATATAAGTGCAGTGAAGAAGAAGAAAAACACTCGTTCATTTAAAGAACCACAACACAGTTACGCTTTTACTTTGAAAAGATTGGCGTTTGGGCGGAAGTTCTTGTATTGCTTCCGGTTTACTGTGAAAGAGGGAACAAAGAAAAAGCGAGGCTAACAGGTTTGCTATGTTTGTTCTCTATGAAACGGGTGAAATGTATGATTAGATGTGGGCACGTTCCCGTTCTGCGTGTTTGTGTGGGAATGACGTGACGTGACGTGGAGCCTTTCAGCCGCGGGACCCGCAGCTGTTCGCCGTCGGGCTGCGGCCTTGTCCCGCTCACAAAGACGGGCCAGAAAGAGCTGCTAGCCGGCTGGAGTTACGGCTGTAGTGAAGGATTTCTAACCTAACCTCCGTCTTCCTCCGCGGGTCGCTTTGTGTCTAACGACTCCTTTTCTGCTGCTAACCGGAAAACTTTGCTTCTGTTTCCAGTCGAACCGGCGGAGCAGCTCCGAACCAACCGGGATGTCGAGTAAGTACATCCGCCGCTGACCAATAGAAACGGAGACTGTTCTTCGGAACCACAGTCAGGCCCAGAGATGATGACGGTTTACGGTCTGAACCCAGAATGAATGAAATGTCCCCGATGGCCCAAAATTCAGCTAATTATTCATATTTATGTCTATGGTCGCCTTTGTTTTTGGGGGACAACTGGGTAAAACCTCAGGTACCAACATGTCTGGGTTCTCGATTCGCCCTAACTGTATGTGGATCTGGATTGTCCTGGTCTGTAAGTCTCTGGAAAGGGCTTCAAGAAAGCTTTCCAATGGTACAAAGACCATTCAGACATTAAGCTTAAGACAGTCATCACATGCAGGGCCTAACTTTAATCCTGAATAAAAAGCAAAACAACAAAATGTTTGTGACCCGAATCAAAGATGAAACGTCTAGTGTCAAAACTCTCATTACTGTCCAAGAAAAAAGGAGGCATCACTGCAAAGCTAGTCAGAAGAACAAAAATTTAAATGGATATTAAATCAATTTGTATTTCCTTATCAAATATTAAATTGTAATATAATTAAGAAAAGTTGAATTTGAAGCAACATAGATGCTGTGAGGTAAACACTGACATATTCAGGATGACATGATGTTTATAAAAGAACTTGCCTTAAAAAACACCTTTTTAAAACGGACATCTTATGTACACTAAAGATATTTTTACATTTTAAGTTCATATAGAGAGATTCCAGGCTTTCATTTCCTGGGTTTGAACTACAGTTCATCAGCATAAACAAGTACACCCCACTCCATGTGTCAGAAAACCTTTAGTGTCCTTTCAGAATCAACGTTTTCTGTTAAACTACTAAACACACCTGCACAGGTGGTTCACTGACTGCAAACAAGCTGTGTTCGTTTGCACACAAAAAAGCTTTTTTCCTAACAAGTTAATTCAAGCCCAGCTGCATAAATGAGAACACCCCAGTCATCGTCTTGGGAGAAAAGACAAACTTAGACTACAAAATCCCAATGAACAGACATTCAACCTCAGGTGAGTCTAATGATTCATGTAAGAGGTGTGCAGCACAGGTGACTAGAAAAGGACTTTCTTATCCAACATCCCATTTCATGCTGTCAGCAATGGCTCCCCATGGAAAAGAAATGTCACCAAATCTGAGAAAGGAAATCATTTCTTGGCACAAAAAAGGTGAAGGCTACAAGAAGATGAGCATCAGTCTCCATCCAGGCTCTGAAAGAGGTTCTTCTTGAAGAATGGACAAAGACAGATGTTCCAATATGACGCCAACCTGTTCATTCATGCCTACAAGACTTGGTGCTGTCCTTAGAAACCACAGGGCTCCTCCAAAATACTAGATGTAGTAGTTTCTGTTGCAGTGTTCATATTGACTTCAACCAACTGAAGTCAAACTGAAGATGATGTGATCAAAGTCAGATCATTAACCTTCATTTCATGTTATGGAGTTCAAGAAGTACTTAATAAAACTCAACCTGGTGGAAAGTTTGGAAACTTTTCCTTTGTTCACTGAGCTACTGATCAATGAAAGGGGGGTGTCCTGATTTATGCTGAGCCCTGTAGGTTGAAACCCAGTTAGTAACAGAAACAGATGTACTGGAGAAACAGCCAAACTGTTGTCAAGGTAACAGACAGTTGAGCCCAGCAACAAGACACAATGCAGTCTGCCGCATCAGCAAGTCTCTGCCAGACATGGAGTTCAGAGCAGATGGACTTCAGAATGGGCTGTTCCACTCCTTTAACCCTTGTGCTATCTTAGATGACCCCCCCCCCCCTTCCATTGAGGTGTTCTCCCTACAATGACAAAGGTGGATAAAGGTGGAAAGATTTCATGTAATCCATGGACACCAGTGAAGATCACAAATCATTGAAGAAAAAAGGTTCAGAGCACTGTCTAGTGGGTCTAGATGACCCAACTCCCAACGTTAACGTGCCTAGGATAGCACAAGGGTTACAGAAGCACAAAGCAATGGGCAACATTGGGGATTGTAGACGCTTTGGGTCGCCCAAACAGACTTGGTGCAGTAGAGGAGGTGGAAATGAGAAAATGTCCTGCAGTTCTGTCAGCTCAGGCCTGACAGGAACCAGTGGGACCCTAAACCAGTGCTGCTCTAAAGTCTAACTTCCAATATGGAAACACATTCAAGCGTTAAGTATGAACAGAAGAGTTGGGACTGGGCTTAGGAAAAAGATAAGCAGGTGCTGTGGACTGATGAGTCTAAATGTGGGCTATCAGGCTGCAGCAGCAGGCAGGTTGGTAACAGAGCGGTACAAAGACGACAGATGCAGGGTGGAGGGTCTTTGTTGGCGTTTTAATGGTGTTCCCAATGCTGACAAATACAGGCACATATCATTATGCAATACCATCGGGAAGGCGTGTGATTGGCTCTGCAGCACACAGATGTTGACATAAGTGGGAGTAAAATGTCACTTTGTGTTTACAGCAGTCTGTATACGTGTGAATGCACAACAAATCAGCTGATGTCTGTAATGTATGGAGTTAATTCAGTCCCAATAATCAGAAATGTGCACAACCTGTTTCACAAACACACGCTTGCATTGAATCCGGGGAACGGTGTCGTACGATCGGATCGTTTGCTAATACGGTATCCTTATTAGCTGTGATGCTAGCATCATTTTAGCACTCGGACACGGGTTTCCTTGAGAGGATCATGAGAAGCTCCTCAAGTTCCACTGAAAGTTCTGTGGAGAAACTGGAATCACTTTGCTCTGTACCAGACTCCATTCTGGGATGTCAACTGCATTCAAACACTGTTGCTTTGATTAGATTAGATAACTTTATTTATGCCACGATGAGGAAATTCACTAGTTCTAACGAGCTTCCAAGTCCACCAGAAAGTTGCACAAGGCAATAAACCTAGGAGCCATGCTAAAGCTAACACGCTAACAACAGACCGGTACAGAATCAAAGATGGGCGGGGCTTTTCTCTGTCACCTGTGTGAAAGCAAACACGCCTGCTTTGCTGCTGAGTTTGATTGACAGATTCATTAGCCAATGGTAACATTAGTTGACCTACTGCGTCAGGAGAGTCTCAAAATTAGACTCTCTCACAAATGGGGGGGGGGGGGGGCGTTTGTAAATGCACATTCTGCAAGTCACATGATCTGTGAGTTCATATTACAAGTGGATGTTAAAAAAACCTCATGTTTGTGAAGCATCTATTGTGCATTTCTGAAACATTTAGTGTGCTTGTGTGAAACACAATGTGTGTATCTGTGAAACGGCTTGTGTGCGTTTGTGATCATTGAGACTGAATGGACTCCATAGTTATGGTCTGTGGATCATCCTGAAGCCTCATTGGCCAGACGTCATCTAAAGCAGGAACTGAAGGAAGTCTGATGACCTCACTAACGTATCTTCTGTTTTTTTCTTCACCATAGAGCGCCCGTCCTACGCTCCACCCCCTCCCCCTGCCCCAACCACAGTAAGTGTCCGGTTGCCTCTCTGATGTCACCATGGCTGTGCTGCTGCTGGCTCACCTGGTGGGGGCTGGAGCAGAGCCCCCACTCCTGCTGTAGACTGATGACGCTCAGTATTTTCTAGTGACTAGCCAGTGGTTCAGTTAGTTTTGCTGTTTGGCTCCTCCAACGCTGAAGCGCGGCATCTAGATGCAACAGTTCACACTCATTCAGAACAGCTGCCCTCTGCCTGTCCATCAAAGAAATCAGCTTATATTTTCACGTTTCCCCTTTTTCACTTTTTTATGTTTCTCCCTGTTCCTCTTGTTCGTAAGCCATTTCTCATCCGTGTTTTGTCTCATTTGTCTTCCATCAGCAAATGCCTTCCACCCCGGGGTTTGTGGGCTACAACCCCTACAGCCATCTGGCCTACAACAACCTCCGGCTGGGAGGGAGCTCCGGAGGCTCCAGCAGGGTAATTAATGAAGGATGGAGGTTGAACCGTTCAAGACCAGGAGAGGCAGTTATTTGGTTTTTAATAGACAAGCTTTGGGAATGTGTAACACTCATAGATTGGCTCAGCTTCAGTCCTTCTGGTGTTTCATATCTAAGGTAGCTCATGCTGCTGCTACAGTGGGGCAAAAAAAAGTATTCAGTCAGCCACCAACTGTGCCAGTTCTCCCTCTTAAAAAGATGAGGGAGGCCTGTAATTTTCATCATAGGTGAGCCTCAACTATGAGAGACAAAATGTCAGAAAATCAGATTTTCTGATTTTTAAAGAATTAATTTGTCAATTATGGTGGAAAATAAGTATTTGGTCACCTTCAAACAAGATTTCTGTCTCTCACAGACCTGTAACTTCTTCTGTAGAGGATCCTCTGTCCTCCACTGGTTGGTTACCTGTAGTAATGACACCTGTTTGAACGGGTTATCTATACAGAGACACCTGTCCACAACCTCACACTGTCACACTTAAACTCCACTAAAGACCAAAGAGCTGTCTAAGGACACCAGAAACCAAACTGTTGACCTGCAGCAGGCTGGAAGCCTGAATCTGCAACAGGTGAGCAGCTTGGAGTGAAGAAATCAATTATTAGGAAATGGAAGACGTACAAGACCACTGAGAATCTCCCTCCATCTGCCCCCCCCCCCCCCCCCCCAAGATCTCACCCTGTGGGGTCAGAATGATCACAATAACAGTGAGCAAAAATCCCAGAATCCCACGGGGGACCTAGTGAATGACCTGCAGAGAGCTGGGACCAAAGGAACAAAGGCTACCATCAGTAACACACTACACCACCGGGGACTCAAACCCTGCAGGGCCAGACGTGTCCCCCTGCTAAAGCCGGTACATGTGCAGGTCCGTCTACAGTCTGCTAGAGAGAATTTGGATGATCCAGAAGAGGATTGGGAGAATGTCCTATGGTCAGATGAAACCAAACACACGTTGTCCGGGTAACGAAGGAGTGGCTTCATAAGAAGCATTTCAAGGTCCTGGAGTGGCCTAGCCGGTCTCCAGATCTCAACCCCATAGAAAATCTCTGGAGGGAGTTGAAAGTCTGTGTTGCCCAGCAACAGCCCCAAAACATCACTGCTCTAGAGGAGATCTGCATGGAGGAATGGACCAAAACATCAATGCTCTAGAGGAGATCTGCATGGAGGAATGGACCAAAACATCACTGCTCTACAGGAGGTCTGCGCGGAGGAATGGACCAAAACATCACTGCTTTAGAGGAGATCTGCTCGGAGGGATGGACCAAAACATCACTGCTCTAGAGGAGATCTGCTCGGAGGAATGGACCAAAACATCACTGCTCTAGAGGAGATCTGCTCGGAGGGATGGACCAAAACATCACTGCTCTAGAGGAGAGCTGCATGGAGGAATGGACCAAAACATCAATGCTCTAGAGGAGATCTGCTCGGAGGAATGGACCAAAACATCACTGCTCTAGAGGAGATCTGCATGGAGGAATGGACCAAAACATCACTGCTCTAGAGGAGATCTGCACGGAGGAATGGACCAAAACATCACTACTCTAGAGGAGATCTGCATGGAGGAATGGACCAAAACACGACTACTCTAGAGGAGATCTGCATGGAGGAATGGACCAAAACATCACTGCTCTACAGGAGGTCTGCACGGAGGAATGGACCAAAACATCACTGCTTTAGAGGAGATCTGCTCGGAGGGATGGACCAAAACATCACTGCTCTAGAGGAGATCTGCTCGGAGGGATGGACCAAAACATCACTGCTCTAGAGGAGAGCTGCATGGAGGAATGGACCAAAACATCAATGCTCTAAAGGAGATCTGCTCGGAGGAATGGACCAAAACATCACTGCTCTAGAGGAGATCTGCATGGAGGAATGGACCAAAACATCACTGCTCTAGAGGAGAGCTGCACGGAGGAATGGACCAAAACATCACTGCTCTAGAGGAGATCTGCATGGAGGAATGGACCAAAACACGACTACTCTAGAGGAGATCTGCATGGAGGAATGGACCAAAACATCACTGCTGTAGAGGAGATCTGCACGGAGGAATGGACCAAAACATCACTGCTCTAGAGGAGATCTGCACGGAGGAATGGACCAAAACATCACTGCTCTAGAGGAGATCTGCATGGAGGAATGGACCAAAACATCACTGCTCTAGAGGAGATCTGCATGGAGGAATGGACCAAAACATCACTGCTCTAGAGGAGATCTGCATGGAGGAATGGACCAAAACATCACTGCTCTAGAGGAGATCTGCATGGAGGAATGGACCAAAACATCAATGCTCTAGAGGAGATCTGCTCGGAGGAATGGACCAAAACATCACTGCTCTAGAGGAGATCTGCATGGAGGAATGGACCAAAACATCACTGCTCTAGAGGAGATCTGCATGGAGGAATGGACCAAAACATCAATGCTCTAGAGGAGATCTGCATGGAGGAATGGACCAAAACATCACTGCTCTAGAGGAGATCTGCATGGAGGAATGGACCAAAACATCACTGCTCTAGAGGAGATCTGCATGGAGGAATGGACCAAAACATCACTGCTCTAGAGGAGAGCTGCATAGAGGAATGGACCAAAACATCACTGCTCTAGAGGAGATCTGCATGGAGGAATGGACCAAAACATCACTGCTCTAGAGGAGATCTGCATGGAGGAAAGGACCAAAACATCACTGCTCTAGAGGAGATCTGCATGGAGGAATGGACCAAAACATCACTGCTCTAGAGGAGATCTGCATGGAGGAATGGACCAAAACATCAATGCTCTAGAGGAGATCTGCTCGGAGGAATGGACCAAAACATCACTGCTCTAGAGGAGATCTGCATGGAGGAATGGACCAAAACATCACTGCTCTAGAGGAGATCTGCATGGAGGAATGGACCAAAACATCACTGCTCTAGAGGAGATCTGCATGGAGGAATGGACCAAAACATCAATGCTCTAGAGGAGATCTGCTCGGAGGAATGGACCAAAACATCACTGCTCTAGAGGAGATCTGCATGGAGGAATGGACCAAAACATCACTGCTCTAGAGGAGATCTGCATGGAGGAATGGACCAAAACATCACTGCTCTAGAGGAGATCTGCATGGAGGAATGGACCAAAACATCAATGCTCTAGAGGAGATCTGCTCGGAGGAATGGACCAAAACATCACTGCTCTAGAGGAGATCTGCATGGAGGAATGGACCAAAACCTCACTGCTCTAGAGGAGATCTGCATGGAGGAATGGACCAAAACATCACTGCTCTAGAGGAGAGCTGCATAGAGGAATGGACCAAAACATCACTGCTCTAGAGGAGATCTGCATAGAGGAATGGACCAAAACATCACTGCTCTAGAGGAGATCTGCATGGAGGAATGGACCAAAACATCACTGCTCTAGAGGAGATCTGCATGGAGGAATGGACCAAAACATCACTGCTCTAGAGGAGATCTGCATGGAGGAATGGACCAAAACATCAATGCTCTAGAGGAGATCTGCTCGGAGGAATGGACCAAAACATCACTGCTCTAGAGGAGATCTGCATGGAGGAATGGACCAAAACATCAATGCTCTAGAGGAGATCTGCATGGAGGAATGGACCAAAACATCACTGCTCTAGAGGAGATCTGCATGGAGGAATGGACCAAAACATCACTGCTCTAGAGATCTGCTCGGAGGGATGGACCAAAACATCAATGCTCTAGAGGAGATCTGCATGGAGGAATGGACCAAAACATCACTGCTCTAGAGGAGATCTGCATGGAGGAATGGACCAAAACATCACTGCTCTAGAGATCTGCTCGGAGGGATGGACCAAAACATCAATGCTCTAGAGGAGATCTGCATGGAGGAATAGACCAAAACATCAATGCTCTAGAGGAGATCTGCATGGAGGAATGGACCAAAACATCACTGCTCTAGAGGAGATCTGCATGGAGGAATGGACCAAAACATCACTGCTCTAGAGGAGATCTGCATGGAGGAATGGACCAAAACATCACTGCTCTAGAGATCTGCTCGGAGGGATGGACCAAAACATCACTGCTCTAGAGGAGATCTGCATGGAGGAATGGACCAAAACATCACTCCTCTAGAGGAGATCTGCATGGAGGAATGGACCAAAACATCACTGCTCTAGAGGAGATCTGCATGGAGGAATGGACCAAAACATCACTGCTCTAGAGGAGATCTGCATGGAGGAATGGACCAAAACATCAATGCTCTAGAGGAGATCTGCTCGGAGGAATGGACCAAAACATCACTGCTCTAGAGGAGATCTGCATGGAGGAATGGACCAAAACATCACTGCTCTAGAGATCTGCTCGGAGGGATGGACCAAAACATCACTGCTCTAGAGGAGATCTGCATGGAGGAATGGACCAAAACATCACTGCTCTAGAGGAGATCTGCATGGAGGAATGGACCAAAACATCACTGCTCTAGAGGAGATCTGCATGGAGGAATGTACCAAAACATCAATGCTCTAGAGGAGATCTGCTCGGAGGAATGGACCAAAACATCACTGCTCTAGAGGAGATCTGCATGGAGGAATGGACCAAAACATCAATGCTCTAGAGGAGATCTGCATGGAGGAATGGACCAAAACATCACTGCTCTAGAGGAGATCTGCATGGAGGAATGGACCAAAACATCAATGCTCTAGAGGAGATCTGCTCGGAGGGATGGACCAAAACATCAATGCTCTAGAGGAGATCTGCATGGAGGAATGGACCAAAACATCAATGCTCTAGAGGAGATCTGCATGGAGGAATGGACCAAAACATCACTGCTCTAGAGGAGATCTGCATGGAGGAATGGACCAAAACATCACTGCTCTAGAGGAGATCTGCATGGAGGAATGGACCAAAACATCACTGCTCTAGAGGAGATCTGCATGGAGGAATGGACCAAAACATCACTGCTCTAGAGATCTGCTCGGAGGGATGGACCAAAACATCAATGCTCTAGAGGAGATCTGCATGGAGGAATGGACCAAAACATCAATGCTCTAGAGGAGATCTGCATGGAGGAATGGACCAAAACATCACTGCTCTAGAGGAGATCTGCATGGAGGAATGGACCAAAACATCACTGCTCTAGAGATCTGCTCGGAGGGATGGACCAAAACATCACTGCTCTAGAGGAGATCTGCATGGAGGAATGGACCAAAACATCACTGCTCTAGAGGAGATCTGCATGGAGGAATGGACCAAAACATCACTGCTCTAGAGGAGATCTGCATGGAGGAATGGACCAAAACATCACTGCTCTAGAGGAGATCTGCATGGAGGAATGGACCAAAACATCAATGCTCTAGAGGAGATCTGCATGGAGGAATGGACCAAAACATCACTGCTCTAGAGGAGATCTGCATGGAGGAATGGACCAAAACATCACTGCTCTAGAGGAGATCTGCATGGAGGAATGGACCAAAACATCACTGCTCTAGAGATCTGCTCGGAGGGATGGACCAAAACATCACTGCTCTAGAGGAGATCTGCATGGAGGAATGGACCAAAACATCACTGCTCTAGAGGAGATCTGCATGGAGGAATGGACCAAAACATCACTGCTCTAGAGGAGATCTGCATGGAGGAATGGACCAAAACATCACTGCTCTAGAGGAGATCTGCATGGAGGAATGGACCAAAACATCAATGCTCTAGAGGAGATCTGCTCGGAGGAATGGACCAAAACATCACTGCTCTAGAGGAGATCTGCATGGAGGAATGGACCAAAACATCACTGCTCTAGAGATCTGCTCGGAGGGATGGACCAAAACATCACTGCTCTAGAGGAGATCTGCATGGAGGAATGGACCAAAACATCACTGCTCTAGATCTGCAACAGTTTGTGAAAACCTTGTGAAGACTTACAGAAAACGTTTAACTGCTGTCATTGCCAACAAAGGGTAAATAAAGTATTGAGATGAACTTTTGTTTTTTACCAAATACTTATTTTCCATCATAATTTACAACTAAATTCTTTAAAAAATCCGACAATGTGATTTTCTGGATTTTTTTTCATTTTGTCTCATTGTTGAGGTTTACTTGTGATGAAAATTACCAGCCTCTCTCATCCTTCGAAGAGGGAGAACAGAACAGTTGGTGTCTGACTGAATACTTTATTTCCCCACTGTATTTATGCATGTGACATGAATTAATGATCGTGGGTTCACTCTCAAACTGAAAAGAAGCTCTCTTTCTTTCTGTTTCTCTTTTCAAATCTATAAAAACTGGCAAAAATAATCAAATGAAAAATACTTTATAACTAGTAAATACTCCATGAAACTTGTGTTTTTGGTAAAACTTCTGTTAACAGCTTATTTCTTCGAGGGCTGATCTAGAACAATATTGAGCTGTCAGAGGAATTTTCAAAGTCATGGTGCTGTGAACACGACTACATACATATGAAAATAGTGTTTCCATACTTTGGTCTGTTATTGAAAAGTTTCTAAAGCTGCGTTCACAGCAAACGCAATTCCCGCCGCAGAGGCGGCCAGGTTCAATGTTAAGTCAATGTTCAGACGCCATCAGAGGCCCTGCGACGCGATTTGAGCGTCTGGCAGGACCGCCTGTCAAACGGCGCATACAGAGTTCAAAATCTGAGCTTTGCCAAAGAAAACAAGTCACTTCAACCAATCAGGGACTCTGCTTTGGCCGGCGACGTGTTGAAGACGGGATTCAAAGCCAGCATGAGAGAGAACGTGCTCGCTCTCCCCTGAACCTTGAGATATTTTCCTCATTTGAATGAGGCATTAATCAAAGATACTCTAACTTTGATTTTGGTTTTCCCTGCTCGGACTAATGCGGGACAGGAAGTCATCAAACGGGGTCACAGGGAGGTGGAAGTCGTGCTAAAAGCGCCATCATTCAGACGCCGCTGCAGCAGACGGTGAAGCTCGCCGTACGGGGAGAGTCTCTGGATGATGTCATGAACGCAGTCATGGAGACGTGGTCACCAATGTTTTACTAGAGCTCTTCAGAATAAACCAACCTGATCTCTTAGCATCATCCATGATCTGTGATTAGATGTCCAGCCGTTCCAGTCATGCTCTCATGTAGTGATGAGGCTAAAATCAGGACTGAGCTCCTCCCACCGGCGTCTGGGCCGTCTAGTCTGAACACTAGTCTATGAGTAGAGAGACATTGAAACGTGAATCTGATGTTGTTTGGCATGAGCTCAGCAAACGTCTGCTGGTCTCCAGTTAGCTTGTGTTCTTCGGCAGATTTGATGTCTTGTAGGCCAAAGTGGTTTTGTAAAGTCAGAAACAGGTTTTCATGCTATGGAGCTGTGCAGCAGATGAAGATCTGAAACTGTTAGCTTTAGTAACATAGCAGCAGCAGCAGCAGCTCGGGGTCTCAGCCTTTTCTTGACCTGCTCTGACCTCAAGAAACACTTTGCTTCAGATACAAAGTGGTTTTGCTTTTTTAACCTTCAGTAGCTGCTGCTTCAAATCCACCTGACCAAGCCGTGTGCATTTGTGTGGACATACAGTCCAGGACATGATGAGAAGAGGAAACATTTTAGTTGATGTTTTTGAACCTTCAGTCACAGGCATCTTCAGCAGGAATGTTTGGTTTCACTGTTTTAGAGGGAGCTGGTGACGGAGCTGGAGGAGATTTTGGAGGTGAAGCACTTTGACCACATTTAATGTTGGTTTCTGAATTCTTTAAAGATGCCATCGTTTCAGACTGTTGAAATGAATGGTAGAAGGTGCTCTGTCAGTAACAGCATACATTCTATTATTCTGCATTTTAGAAATATTTACTTTCTGCTAGAAATACATCTAAATCTTATATAAAATTCATAGTTTGTGTTTGAACTCTTTAGAGTCTGAGGCCAACACGTCTTTTTTGTCTGCTCTTGAATTTTCCTCTTTTCTTACATTTTGAAAATGTCATGTTTAGGACAACATATGAATTTGGTTTAGTCTTTTCATGTCCTCTTTTTTTTTTTTTCATGTGTTAAAACCATACAACAAGAAACCGTTTCTGTTCCGTTGAAGCGGCACACCCAGCCTCACGCCTCCACGCTGC
Organism: Oryzias latipes; assembly: GCF_053564925.1. NCBI lineage: Eukaryota > Metazoa > Chordata > Actinopteri > Beloniformes > Adrianichthyidae > Oryzias > Oryzias latipes. The sequence goes on along the minus strand of NC_136244.1, from coordinate 481,432 downwards.
GTCCTCTGATGATGTCATGCAGCAGAGTCTGGACTTCCTGCCTGGGGGGCTTCAGCTTCCAGGCAGCTCAAAACATTTGTTGTCCATCAGATTTCCCCCCAGAATTGTTTTCTTATTGTTCCAGTTCCAAAGAATACAAGAAAACGTCTTTTTGAGTGCAGTTGTGGAGTGAATCCCTCTGGACTCTGGAATCTGCTCACAGTTGGAGGCGTGTCTGGCTCCTCCTCTGTGTTCGGGGGGGGAACAGCTCGCGGCGAGTGGAACTTCTGCTGTGCACATTTTTAGACAAAATCCTGTCACTCCCCATCTGAACTGAAGGGAGAATCGGCCTCCATGTTATTGGAGTCCTGACAGCTGACCGATAGCCCCGCCTCCCACGCCAGTAATAAGTGGGACCTTGTTCCTCCTCATCCATCAGTTCCTGGTGGACGCTCATCATACGCCTCGTCAGCATAAAAAAAAGATCACTCTTGTTTAGGAACTACAAGTCATTGCCCGTCTGTCTTTTTTACTCAATCAAATTTATATCAAAGAGCATTAAGATAAAGATTCTTTATTGATCCCAGCTCGGGAAATTGGGTTGTTGCAGCGTCGGCGTTAGGCTAAAGATACAAACAAACAAACAATGGGTGACAAGAGAGAACAGAACAATCAATCAGAAAGAACCATCAGTGAAAACAGTTGTATTGGATGACAGCTCAGGAGAAAAACAGACTTAAATGAGTTTATCTATGGCAAATGGATGACGAGTTCTAGAGTCCAATGGAGTGAGGTAGGAAAGATCTCCTGTAGCGGTTGGTGTGACAGTGAAGCTGCCTTAGCCTGTTGGAGAAGGTTCTCCACTGACCGTCAAGAACAGGATGGAGAGGATGCTCAGGATGGATACCAGCTTATTTAAAGTCCTCCTCTCCATCACAGCTTCAAACACCTCCATCTTATTATGGAGCCAGCTCTTCTGATCAGTTTGTTCAGTCTATTACTGTCCCTGGCAGATATGCTGCCCCCCCCAGCAGACCACAGAGAAGAACAGAGTGCTGAACACAACAGACTGCTAGAACATCCCGAGCATCCTGCTGCAGACGTTGAAGGACCTCAGCCTCCTCAGGAAGTGGAGTCTGCTGCTGGCCTTCTGATTCACAGCAGAGCTGTTGCTCTTCCAGCTCAGTCTGTTGTGGATGGTTGCTCCCCAGTACTTGGACCCCCTCCACCTCTGCCACATCTCTGCCAAAGATGCTGAGAGGCTGGGAAGCTGGTGGTTTCTTCCTGAAGTCCATCACCATCTCTCTGGTCTTTTCCACATTCAGCAGCAGGTGGTTTGCTCCAGACCACCTCATGAATTTATCCATAGGTTCCCTGTACTCTTCCTCCTGCCCACCATTAATGCAGCCGACAACCACAGAGTCCTCAGAGAATTTCTTCAGATGGCATGACTCTGATTAATACTGGAAGTCACTGGTGTCCAAAGAAGTGGGGTTTATTTCTGTCCTAGTTTTATGACACTGGTGTCAGGTGTCCATCGGTTCCAAATGGTTCCATGTTTGTCCAACAGGCATTTGTCTATTGTAAATGTGCGACCAAGCTTGTTTCCTTATGTTGGCTATAGATTCTGCCAGCTATGATTGTCTAGTCTGCTCCTTCTCCAGTTCTTTCATTAGAACAGGTCCATCCCGGTCACAGATCCATACTCTTCCCTAATTTTCCATGTTCCAGTATTTTCCTGTTTTCTTAACATCCCTGCCTGTCTTGCACTATCCCCATTTTTTGTCAGATGTTCATTTATGAACACAGTTGAGTTTTTTGGCTTGCATGAATGCAACGTTCCTCTTCTTTTCTGCTGATGCATCTAATTATGATGGATGGATGCATGGATAGCTAGACGAATAGACAGACAGGGTTTTTAATAATCCCTGAGGAAGTTTTAAAATGGCCATCTGCTGATAATCATAAAACACATATTAAAAATGATAAACATCAATGGTTTAAAAATCAATAGATTTACAAAAATCAATGGATTAAATGTGTCTGGCATACTTGATCTTGACTTCTCTGTCAAATATGACAACTAGATATAGAATAATAATGAATGTTTATTCTCTTGCCATAAAGAAAATCACCTTCTGTATCTCTAGAGCAGTGGTCTCTAATCAATCAAATCAGTAATGAATACGTTAGTTGCCAGGTCCATACCAAAGTTGGTGATGGATGGGTATCTATGTTTCAAAACTTTGCTATGGCCTATGGCTTAAGGCCTATGGCCTATGGCCTATGGCTTAAGGCCTATGGCTTGAGGCTTATGGCCTATGGCTTAAGGCCTATGGCCTATGGCCTATGGCTTGAGGCTTATGGCCTATGGCTAATGGCTTATGGCCTATGGCCTATGGCTTAAGGCCTATGGCTTGAGGCTTATGGCCTATGGCTTAAGGCCTATGGCCTATGGCTTGAGGCTTATGGCCTATGGCTAATGGCTTATGGCCTATGGCTTAAGGCCTATGGCCTATGGCTTAAGGCCTAGCTCCAGGGGGAGCTCTGATTGTGGGGTTCTTAGCCGGCCTTTGTCCCCCTCGTCACCAAGGACCCGTCTGCCATGGGAGACCCCACCAGGGCCCCTTACCACCTTGGAGTCCTCTCCAACCCCTCCACCACATTAAGGTGGCGGCCCTCAGAGGGGTAAAACATCACCGCTAAATGGACTCTTGCTGCCCTCATTGTGTTAGGGCTTGAGCACGGAAAGGTCTTGCTGACGTGAGCATCAGCGGATCATGTTTCATTTCAACAAGTTTGTCACTTTTAGAAGTTCAGTTTATTGATGAAGCTCATTTTAAAACGCCTCTACTGATCCGATGAAGTGCTGCACTGGTTAAGAACAATAAAATACATGAAGGCAAAAACAATCACACCATTACATGAGAGCAACAATGAAACTATATAAATTATGAGGATAAATCTAATGTGTAGAAACATCTGCAGGTCCAGAAGTTCAGATCAGATTTGAACAAAAATAAGCAATCAAATAAGCCATCAATGTTGAGGCGGTGCTCCACTCCGTCTCCTTTACCGCTTCATTTTCCTGGAGGATCAGAGGGCTGACCGCACTGCTCCTGTGGGCGTGTGGATCTGTGTATATTCATAAACACAAGGCGGCGCTGTTCCACGAAGACTTCTGTAAACGCAGGATCTGGATCCTGACACAGAGAGAGCCAGTGCTGCCGGCTCATCTGTCATCAGTGCTGCATGGACGACCCCCCATTAACTGCAGTAATCACTACAACACATACCAGAGCCATAGCCACTCGCTCCAACTCCCTCAAAGTCTCTAGCTCAGTGGTCCCCAAATCCAGGCCTCGAGGGCCAGTGTCCTACATGTCTTCCAACTAACCTGCCATTGAAGCTCCTTACTGGCTAAACACACCTGATCCAGGTAATCAGCAGCATATAAGGGAGGGTTTCTGGAAAACCAGCAGGACACCGGCCCTCCAGGCCTGGATTTGGGGACCCCTGCTCTAGCTGCTCCTGATGGCTGATTGAATCTGTTCAGTTTGACAGGAGGATCTAAAATGACTATGGAGCCAACGAGACCAGAGCAGCCTGAGGACGCTTAGACTGACCATGACTAGGATTTCCCTCCGTCTCAGAAGGAGAATACTTTCAGAATCAGAATCAGAATCAGAAATACTTTATTGATCCCACACGTGGGAAATTTGTTCGTTACCATAACAACTGACAGGAAAAAAAGAGTAAGAATAATATAAATAAAAATAAAAAAGAGAACAAGGAAAATGTGGTATAATTTAAAGAGCTATTTACATAACAGTGCAGGTAAAGAGATGTGCAAAAGAAATGTGCAAAATAAAGAAAAGAGAAAAAAAAAATGTGCAAAGGTTATCTTCTGCATTGTGAATTATTGAACAGGGTTATAGTATTTGGCAGGAAGGATTTCTGGTACCGGGCAGTTTTGGAGCGGAGCTGTCTGAGCCTTCTAGAGAAGGAGCTCCGTTGTTTGTCCAGAACAGGGTGGAGAGGATGCTCTGGGTTGTCCATGATGGATAAGAGCTTGTTCAGTGACCTCCTCTCCATCACTGCTTCTTGTTTAGGACCGTTAACAGTGGCTCATGTGCAGCAGTCATTTAAACAACTATAAATGTAAAAGGCCTATGTCAGACGGATCAAGGACACCTCTGCTTTGGTTTCTTTTTCAGAATATGTCAAGTCCTTTTGCGCTCTGGTTGGTTTTAATCTCTTTTAATCTCCCTCTTTTCTCCTACAGAATTCCTCTGGGATTGCGGTTCCAAAGCCTCCCAAACCTCCAGACAAGCCCTTGATGCCTTACATGCGGTACAGCCGGAAGGTAAGCAGGAAGGTAAGACACCCCTCCACGGTGTCTGCTTTTACTGCTTGTCCTCCCTCCCCTGAAACTTTGAGGGCGTAGACGGGGATGGCACCAATCCCCAACACGTCATATCCTCATTCAGACATGTCTTTGTTGGAACACGAGTCTTTGACGAGTCCTTCTAGTCCAGTTTTGTTGGTTTGGCCTTAGCAGCCACAGACAGTAGGTGTCAGTAGTCTTCTGAGGGGCTTTGCTGATGTCCCATCAGGTAGACCTGCTCAAACTGGCAGGACCACCAAAGCTCCAAGGAAACGATCTTTTCAGCTTCATCTGAGTGTTTCCATGCTCACTCATGGTTTTGAAGTGACCTCTTGATAATCTAAGCTCAGCTGCATGTCGATGGGGTCCGAGATGACCCGTCTGTCTTCTCTGGCAGGTATGGGACCAAGTAAAAGCCTCCAATCCAGACCTGAAACTCTGGGAAATCGGGAAGATCATCGGAGGCATGTGGAGAGACCTGACCGACGAGGAGAAGCAGGATTACCTGAACGAGTACGAGGCTGAAAAGGTGGGCAGCAGGAGCTCCTTTTCCCTTCTGACAGCATCGTTGTCCAAATAGAACCTCAGGCTGTCAGGAGTTCTGGGTGCAGAATGATGCCTTAGGCCGACCCAGCTGCAAACATCTGGAAATGCTGGGGGGTGTCAGAGCGCGTGTGTTCTGCATCACACCAGCCTGCTGTGGTGTGATGTCTGAATAAACATCTTCACTCTTCTAGATCGAATACAACGACTCTCTGAAGGCCTACCACAACTCCCCCGCATACCTGGCCTATGTGAACGCCAAGAACCGGGCGGAGGCCGCCATGGAGGAGGAGAGCCGGCAGCGCCAGAGCCGTCTAGACAAGGGGGAGCCGTACATGAGCATCCAGCCCGCCGAAGACCCTGATGGCAAGTTTTGGAAAGGCTTCACACTTTTGGCATGACGAAGCGCCGCCATCATGGCTCAGCTGATCCGTTTCCTCATCAGACTACGACGACGGCTTCTCTGTGAAGCACACGGCGGCCGCTCGCTTTCAGAGAAACCACCGCCTCATCAGTGACATCCTGAGCGAGATCGTTGTGCCAGACGTGCGCTCGGTGGTCACCACGGCCCGCATGCAGGTCCTGAAGAGGCAGGTCCAGTCCCTCATGGTGCACCAGGTGGGTCTTTGTCCCGGTTCTGCCGCCTCACGGTTCTTCAGGACTAATGAAAAGACGTCTGATTGCAGAGGAAGCTGGAGGCAGAGCTGCTGCAGATTGAAGATCGTCACCAGGAGAAGAAGAAGCGCTTCCTGGAGACCACCGATTCCTTCAACACGGAGCTGAAGAGGGTACGAATCCTTTCATCTACAAGCTGGTAGAGGAAGAGGAGGAGGAGGAAGAGGAAAAGGTTCATTCCTCTCAGCTTTACGGTTCCAACACAAAGGAACCCGAAAAGGCTGGCATTGGCCTGCAGGCTCCTCCTGACTGAAGTCTGAAGCCACTTAGAAAATACAACCGCCGGTTTCCGACGGTCACACGGTCTGTGGTCACACAGGGCGGAGTCTGAACACTGATGTGCTGGTAGAGGTCAGGACAAAGCCAGGGCTCTGGAATGTGACCACAGTGTTCGGTCGCCGTCCTGACCAGAAGAAACGGGTCATTCTTTTGTAACACGCCTCAAAGCAGAATGACTGATTTATGAAAATGGATCTGAGCCGTTTGGTTAGAGTCTGTGTCACAAGAAAACACAATTCCAAAAGAAAAATAGGACATAAAAAACATCAGAAAATCAAATGAATTTCCAGAAATCAAAATAAAACATTAAAAACTAAAACAGGTGGAGAACCCTGAAAGTTCTGCCCGTGACGAGCACCAGGTCCATCCGGACTGGATCCAGTAGACCTCTAGGAAGGGTTCTAGCACACAGGAAGCCTTAGAGGGAGACGCACGGACCCCCAACTGTCAGGTGGGGGGCAGGTGAAGCCCCCGTTGTACAGCAGAGGTCCGGGCCTCAGAGTTCTGGTTCTGTTCCACAGCTGTGCAGTCAGAAGGTGGAGGTGGACATGGAGAAGCTGGCAGCAGAGATGGCGGCTGCTGAGGAGGCGGCGCGTCGGCGGGCCGAGGAGAGGGAGCGCGAGGCGGCGGAGCAAGTGGAGAAGGCTGCTCAGCAGCTGCAGGAGGGCGGGGCTTCTGAGCAGAGCACGGCCAACAGCTCCCCAGGGACCAAGGAGGACACGCCCATGGAGACAGGTATCCACGTGGTCTGTACTTATGGGAAGCCGCGTCCACACCCAACGCAGCTCACGCAGCCCAGGTTCACCGTTAGGTCTGTGTGCAGGCGCCGTCTGAGGTCCCGCGGCGCCATTTGAGCGTCAGACGCAGCGCGGTGCGATTTTGCCAGTACGTCCCAGGTTCGATCTGTACTTTAGTGAAGAGAACGCGTCGGGCCAACCAATCAGTGTGTCAACGTTGGGCACGTGGCGTGTTATATGGCGGGATCAGCGGGTGGAGTCCGAGGGGGAGGAGCTAAACGCTCGATATTGTTGTTATGGAGGCGATGATAAAACGTTCCTCTGGTTTTATTCTTAGTTTTTCCTCCTCTGACTAATGCGGGACAGAAACTCGTCATCCAGACGCCGCCCCTGCAGCAGACGGTGCAGAGTCTCCGGATGATGTCATGAACGCAGTCATGGAGACGGGGTCACCCGCCAAACATGCTGTCGTCCATGAGACAGACGCCGCGCCAGGCAGCGCTCGGGCTGAAAGGTGACGGTAGCTCCTCCCACCCACGCCTTTCCAGAGAGAGTTTATGAAGACAGTTTCAGAAAAATCTGAGGCGTGAGTCGTGTTGGTTGTGAACGCAGCACAAGGTGCCCCCCACCTTCATGTTTGTAAAAACATGTCCCCCCCCCTGACCTGACAGAGGATGCAGCCGCTTCAGAGCCGCCGTCAGACCAGCAGCCGGCCGCAACGCCGTCATCTGAGCCTCCATCTTTGGTCTCCGAGATGCTCTCTCCTCCCCCTGAGCCCCCCAGGGAGAACAGCTCTCCTAGTAGCATCTGCACCCCCAGTGATGACAGCAACAGCATGCCCCCCCCTGCAGACAACAACCTGGAAGCAGCGGCTTCACAGTCTCCTACTGGACAGGAAGTGACCCCCTCCGCCCTCCCCCCTGCCTCAGAGGAACCAGCTCCACCACCACTTCTGCCCCCCAGCCAGGGCAGCCACCAGTATGAGTAGAGTTACAGCTGTGGAGCCCCCGGGGGCAGCGCCATGAGCTCTTCCTGTTTTTTAAAGAATCTGCTGAAGCTTTTGTCTTTGATGTTTGTAACCTTTCCAGAGTCTTCTAGATCCTCTGCTCTGTTTGGGATCCACAGCGTTTCCTCTCTCTTCTAGAGATTCCAGATCCGCTGTGGTTCTTCTGGATTATCAGCGAGTCCAGACGCTCGCTTGTGTTTAGCTTCTTCACAGAGTCCAGCTAAAGATCAGGGTTTAGTCCCAGGATTTCTTTTGTACCGTCTAAACTGACCAAATAAAGATCTTCTCTTTCATGTTTGTGTCCTGGTTCTGGAAAACGTCACCTATCCCGGTTTTCATCCGTTCTAATGGGTCCTCCATCAGGTTCTCCATGGGGTTCCAGAGTCTGTCGTCATGGACGGGAATCTGGATTACTGCTGGCTCTGAGAAACCAGCTCTGGTTCCAAGTGGACCCCCCCAGCAGCCGTGGCTTTCAGACTTGTGGTCAAATGTCCGTCTCCAAAACAGGAGCTCATCTGACGGCGCAGCGCCGTGTTTCTGCTTTTATTGTGAAGCTGGGATTTACAGCAGCCTTCTACGGTGGCCCAGAGGGGTCACAGCTACACCGCCCACTTAAACACGTTATGATGAACCACAATGAGGGATCACTTTGGTTCCGGGCCGGTGCCATGGTGGCACACTTGAAATATTCAGCAGTTTTACCGCAAAATAATGAATCAAACATTAAATTCTTCAAAACACGCATCACATGCAAACATTTGCTGATTGAAGCCTAGTTATTAAAACAAAACTGTCTTTGAGCTCAAGATATTCCTATTTATAAAAATATTCTGAATAACATTTACCAGGAAAACAAAAGTGAAGTTTGCATCCTGGAGAAAAAACCAAAAGTATAATTCAAAGAAGGGAATCAGAATGTCAAACTCTACAACTTCAAATCCTTTCACAGAGTCCCCGCTGCAATAAAAGCCTCTGCTACTGGAAACGGACCATTGACCAAACCAGAACATTTGGGCAAGAAACTGACAATTATTCTAACTAAACCAGAGCTGGCCACAGTTAACCTAGTGACCAACATGGAAGACTAGTTCACACTAGTATGACAACAGAGATCTGCATCTCCAAAAGTCAACGGTGACCACCATTTGCTGCAAAACCGAGGACTTGGCCTCCAGATATTCACTTCCATGGGTCACAGCGTGCAAAAGGAAGACCCAGATACGTTTGTTTCACAGTTAAAAGAACGGGTGCAACATCGACTCCCTGATCCACAGCACCAGGATCTGACATCGGATGGTGACAGAGGGGCGAGGTGGTCCACACGGGAGGGGTCTCTCCCAGAAGGAACAAAAGCAGACAGCAATCAAATCCAATCAAGCTTTATTTACATGGCACTTTTCATACAAAAGTTAACACAAAGTGCTGTACACCAGAATAATTAGCATATAAAGAAGAAAAGACAAAAACTGAAGCCCATAAATGAGGGTCATAGTGCTGAAAAGATGCCAGTCCACAGGTTTGGTTTTTGAAGCTGGACTGCTTACAGGACCAGCACCAGAGACACTGAGACCCGAGACACTGAGGACAGTCACAAGTAACTTGGAGTTCCACAGGCAAATGGCAACCTGGAGCAGGTAACAAGCAGAGCTGCAACAGTTAAATACCTCTAGTGAGGAAGGCAAGTCCTGAAGCCAACTCAATGGCAAGAATGAAGACCCGGCTACGCACTGCCAGTTATGCCAGAATGATGTAAAGAACCGAGACGGTGGTAGGACTGTCCCCTGTGGAGCCCCCACATCATTGATGAGTGCATCTGTGGACACGTCCAGCCCTTCAGCAAACAACTACACATGGAAGTAAAACTCGTCGACTTTGAGAAACTTGTAGCATCTTGTTGTTTTTGATCCTACCCCTCCTGTGTGTTTCTTTATAAACCCGATTCTCCTTTCTTGTACCCACGTCCTCCATCAGGAATTTCCCACTCTACATTTGTCTGCTATCCCGTCCAAAAAGAAATGCAGACAAATATAATAAGAACGTTTAGCTTGAAATCCAAAAGGGGTTTATGCAGATATACACCTCGTGTGTCTGATCCATCAACCCTGTTGTAACAGTAACATCTGTCCAACATAGAGGCCCTCAGCTCTGCTGCTAGACAGGACAATTAAAACAATCTTGAACACAACTTTCATACCAGGTTAGTCATAACCCGGGTCAGGAACAGCTGCCAGCAGGGCTGTTGAGATCGGGCAGCGACGGACAATCAACCCAGTTCACGTGGGATTGCTGCAGACGGCGGGATCTGCTGGGAGGCCAGCTGAAACGGAGCAGGAATTTGAGAAAAAAAGGATTAGAATTAAACATAGAAATTGTATTTATGTAACACATTAATGGACAAGTGTTTATTCTATTAGTAGCAGGCTATACATCTCAGGATGGCGGGGGAAGTACTGCTTCACCCGCCTCCCTCCCCCGCACGACCCTGGTTGAAACGTATTTCAAGAAGGAACTAAGGCTGCCGAACTGACACCAAACCCGCCCAAATTATGTCCACCTGGCTAAAGCAAAGGCGGGATCAAAACCACCTGATAGGGCAGAAAAACGCCCACTCTGGCAAGACTGAATTCTCTGCTCGCTAACTTGCTGTTGACCGGAATATTCCATTGCTGCAGAGAGACGGGGGAGGATAAAACACCTTCAAATGAGCAGTCCTACACTATTTCAGTGATTTAGAGTGATTTTTTATGACAGAGTTAAGTAATGATGGGAATTTAAACACTTTTGTTTAGTGGTCAGGGCCCCAGGGTACTGGGGGCCCCAGGTGAACACCTACCTTTACCACCCCTGCTATTGACCAACAGGTGCTGGTGAATACTAGAGTGCTGTTGGTGGAAGAAGGAGAATGGAAGTCTGGTTTTCAGAACAGGAATGCAGATGGAGGAAGACTCTGTGAAAAAGATGGAAAGGACAGAGGTGAAGAACAGGTGAGAGTGGAGGGAGGAGCCAACAGGTTAACCACGTCTTCTTCAGATGTCATCTGAAAGGTCAGACTGCAAAATGGGGGCTGCGGTATAGCCATCGATTAGCAGTGTGAGGATGACTCTGGTGATGAAGAAGATGACAGGACAAGGACAGAAAACCAAGCGGTGGAATCTGAAGAAGGACGAGGTGAAGCTCTCAGGGAGGACAGGAAACAGACTTTGGGAGATCAGGAGGTTCCAAACAATGAGTTCTATCACTAGAGGAGACACGCCCGTTTTAGAAGCCTGGCCGACGGTGGCAGAGCGCGACGCCATCTTGGTGAGGTCGACGACGCCCACATGACAATGATTTCTATTGCTTTTAGAGGTGTCTAAGTAGCTTTTATATACTATATATATTTTTACATTTATATATATTTATACATGTATGTAAATATATTTATATATATAACATATATATAGAGACATCATTTGTTGTTGTTAAAGAAGAGAAACAGTCAGCCTTAAAAGCTCAAACTTTAATGAACATGCATTGTTGCAGGACTTCTTACAAATAAAAAAATTATTACAAAGAATTAAAAAAAAAATTGTAAACATTTAGGAGTTTTAGACCTCTTTGACATGTAATTTAAATTATTTAGAAAAACCCAACAAAAATAATAATAAATCAATAGTAAGTCAATACAAACAATAAATAATAAAAAAATAAGTCTATTAATAAAAACAATAATAATAATAATAATAATAATAATAATAAAAATATTCAAAAGAAGTCCAAAAGTAAACAATAGATTTACCCTAAAAAAACAACAACAACAACAACAAAAAAACAATAGATTTATACT